>NC_083576.1:85817853-86150353 GCF_027579695.1 Neoarius graeffei
AATGAGAGAGCAAGAGAGACAGAGAGAGATAGAGTGTGAGAGACAGAGAGAGAGCAAGAGAGAGAGTGAGAGAGAGACAGAAAGAGAGTGAGAGAGAGTGAGAGAGAAAGACAGAGAGAGTGAGAGAGAGTGAGAGTGAGAGAGAGAGCGAGAGTGAGAGACAGAGAGAGTGAGAGAGAGAGCGAGAGTGAGAGAGAGACAGAGAGAGAGAGCAAGAGAGAGAGTGAGAGAGAGACAGAGAGAGACAGAGAGAGAGAGAGTGAGAGAGAGAGAGAGTGAGAGAGAGAGCAAGAGAGAGACAGAGAGAGAGAGAATGAGAGAGAGAAACAGAGAGAGAGGGCAAGAGAGCGAGCAAGACATCGTGCACGAGAGAGAGAGAGCAAGAGAGAGACAGAGAGAAAGAAAGAGAGAGAGCAAGAGAGTGAGAGAGAGACAGAGAGAGAGAGCGAGAGAGTGAGAGACAGAGCGAGAGAGAGAGACACACAGAGAGAGAGAAAGAGTGAGAAAGAGAGAGAGAGAGAGAGTAAGTGTGTTTTAGTAATTGAGGCAAAAATGTGCAAAAGCAATCTACAACATGTCAGGGAGGTCTAACTCGTTCTCTAACTCTTCTGTTCATTTTTGTTTCCACGACCAAATCTGATGAATAAACCCCATCTCACACCTCGAGTCACTGTAACTCAGCATGATTTAGTAAAACCTCTCTTCTAGTCAAGAGAAATACACCAACCATCATGGGTTAACATGCTAATGGTGTCTCGGGTTCTCCTTCCTTTAAAAAAAAATAAATTGTAATTTCTACAAGAAAATATATTCACCAGCCACTTTATTAGGAACACCCACAAGGAACACCTGCTGTTCTGTTTTTCTGCAGTTCTCTAATCAGCCAATCCCTCGACAGCAGCACAATGCATCAAATCATCCAGATGCAAATCAAGAGCTTCAGTTAAAGTGATACAGGTCGATGTACTGGTTCAGGAATCATTTAAGCCACTTTCCTTTCTGAATTGTTTGAGCTGATACCCATCCCCCATAGCTGGTACGCATCATCTTGTTTCAGTACATTTTATTTCCTAATGCAGGGCGTCTTAACCACGTGTTAGTCTGTTTACAAACCGCTCACTCGGCAGCAGCCAATTCGGAAAAGTTACGTGAGATCATGCACAGGTCAAATGTTGTGACCGCAGAGCCAAAGCAAACATAGCGGATCACCCAGATCGAACGGAGACTCCTAAATCGAGACAAGCAAGAGTGCTCTGAGAGCACAGTATCCCCTGCTGGCTTCTATACCATAACTCTGGTAAAATGCGACTGAATTGAACGAAATTGCAATATGTGTATTACTGACATATAACAAAGAATCCTGTCAAGTTTTGTGAAATTCCTCCAAAAATTGTGAGAGGAGTTGATTTCAGAAGGAAAACACACTCTGATGAAATCGTCAAAGTATAATTTTGTTAATCAAGGGCTGTAACTCTGGTACAATGTGACCCAATTTAACGAAATTGCAATATGCATATTTGCGAAATATAACAAAGAATCCTGCCAAGTTTTGTGAAATTCCTCCAAAAATTATGAGAGGAGTTGATTTCAAAAAGTGAGTACCCTTCCTGGGTCAGACAGAAATCGCCACAACATAATCCCCCTTCGGGCCTTTTGGCCAGCGAGGGATAAAAACGATGATTTTAAGGAAGTATCTGACACTGTCAGAGGCAAAAAGAGAGGGAAAAACACAGCACACAAGCTGAGTAAATACTGCTGGCTCTCGAGCGCTCGCTTGTGTGCCGCTGGTTCCATCATGTTTGTTGCGACCTCGCTCATTATAATATTATAATGAGGATAAACTTTGGCCATTTCTGTACCCAAGTGTAAACATTAGCACACTGTTTTTCAAGCTAATTTTCCTTCATAGGTATGAGGCAGCGAGCAATACAGTGTGTGATTCAAGGACCTAGCTCTACGGGGTACTGTTTAGAGGTCTGCGCGGGTCGGATTTTTCAGTCCCGCTCCCGCCCGCGCCTGCATTGTGCAGTCCCACTCCCGCCCACGCCCGCAAAGAATTATGATTTTCAGTCCTGCTCCCGCCCACGACCACAAAAAAATTATGATTTTCAGTCCCACTCCCGCCCCCACCTGCGCCTGCCATACTTTGTCCCGCTCCCGCCCGCAAATCCTGCATGATGCAGACGTTCGCGTTATTTCTCACGAAAGTTCTTGTTTTGACACAGCGTGATGGTGCCCCGCCTCCTACTTTGAGTGGATTTGAGCATAAATATCTACAGCTCACGTTTGTTATTGTTTACCTTGTTTCTGAATTCAGCATGTAGTATCTCTAATAATAATAATTAGTGCTGTCAAACGATTAAAATATTTAATTGCAAATCACACATTTTTATCACATGAGAAGCCATTGTAATTCTCTGATCAGCATAAAAAAGTGAATGGGCTTGCTTTGTACCAATGTTTTTTTTTTTTTTTTATTGCAAAGCAGAGCTAGTAAAAGAAGTGAATTGATTTACAGCTTGCATTAGTCTACAACTTTAATCAGAGAGACATGTTACACAGTGATGGTAGGCTTGACTCAATGCTATCCCAGAAAGCCTTCCTGTAATATGCAAATTTGGCCGCCTCTGATTGGACAGCCAAATTTGCATATTACAGGAAGGATTTCTGGGATAGCATTAAGTCAAGCCTACCGGCACTGTGTAACCTGTCTCTCTGATTAAAGTTGTAGACTAACGCAACAAGTAAATCAATTCACTCATGGTTCTCTTGTTAGCTGGGTGTGAACTGCGAGTCATTAGAGTGATCAATGGCAAGTTTAAGATACTATTTCTCACTCAATCTGGCAATCTGACTTTCTCTGCAAATTTAGGCATCTTAAAATGTTTTTATTAATGCCAAATAAAATATCCAGCACAAATTATATAGGATAGACATAAATTAATAATTTATAAATTTTATTTCAAGCACGTTTTTAGTTAGCGGGACTGCAGCTTATCACCGCTCCCACTCGCGCCGCATATGTGCACTTCCGGTCCTGCCCGCGCCCGCAATGAGCTTTCAAAATTTGTCCCGCGCCGCAGTGCTTTGCGGCGGGTCCCGCGAATCCCGCGGGACTCCCGCGGGAGTGCAGGGCTCTAGTACTGTTCATCTTTTACATCGACCTGCATCACTTTAATGTTCACCATGTTCAAACATCAGAATGGGAAAAATTGTGATCTCACAGTGAAGTGTGACTTTCTTTCACTGTAGCATGAGTGTTGGTTCGAGCCAGATGGGTATGAGGTTTGAGTATTTCAGAAACTGCTGATCTCCTGGGGTTTTCACACACAACAGTCTTTGCACAGAATGGTGCGGAAAACAAAAAACATTGAGTGAGTGAGTGAGTGATCGAACGAGTGGGTGATAGTTCTGTGGGTGGAAACAAACACCTTGTTCATAAAAGAGATCAGAAGAAATTGAACAGATTGGAAGGATATAGTAACTCATATAATCACTCTTTACAACCATGGTGAGCAGAAAAGCATCTCAGCATGCAACAGAAAACAGAAGAACACATTGGGTTCCGCTCCTTAGAATCAAGAACAAGTTCCTATTAAAGTGGCTGCTGAGTTTAGATTTTAACTACAACAATAACATGCCAGCTATGCTGCTTGTAAAATAGTCGAAGTTTACAGGGTTATAATGTTTTTTAGGATGCAGTGCTGCAGCACAGCAACCTATGGGCTCCCCTAGGGGAGCCCATAGGTTGCAGTGCAAAGCACTGCAACTATTGTTCTTCTACATATTTCTTCTTCTTCTTCTTCTTAATCTTATTATTCCTACGCAAATTTCGATTTCGATTAACTCAATAACCGTACGTCGCACACAGACAAACAATATATCAAACTCGTTAACTTAGAGTGTAGACAGCTTGAAAAAAAAGCTCAAACTTTCTCGCTTAAACTGTGTTTTCAGCCACAAATTTCACTCTACAGACATGATTTTCTCAAAAGTAGTAGAAAAACTTGTCCTGATTCACACAATGTGTCTACCTAAACGATAGGATTTACAGTTTTTGAATGACAAGCGTCAAACTGAGGACAGGGCAGCTGACAGGCCTCACTGACACCCATTATAAACGTGAGAGAAAAGTCACTCATTTTTAACTCGCTCTAGTGTCCTCATTTTTAACACTACAGACAAAAAATTACATCAGTTTATTCAGGAGACCCTTCTAGCGCTCACTGTGAAAGAATTTTGTGAATTTGTTTTTTTTGTGAAAAAAAAAACAGCCTCGGTCGGCATGACACTTCACCTTAGCCGCCCACTTTATTAGGAACTCTTCTGTTCGTACATACAAACTACAACCACTCTTCTTAGAGTTTAGAGTTTATTTTATTTTTAAAAGGGACAGTGCACAAATTAAACATTATCCTTGTGGTAAGGACAGATGTCTGTCCCAGGTTATAGCAGTACATGCTAATTTCCGCCTGTAGTCACTTTGTTTATACTCTTGAATAGCTCTTCTTCATGACGGCTGCTGTCTCAAGCACACACATAATCATTGCATTGAAACATCATTGCAGGTCACACATTCACGGCCAGCAAACATGCGTGACCGAATTGCTTCGCGCACTGCATCCTCTCACAATTTCCCCCGGGGAATTGTCCGGTCTAGTTATTATTGTTGTTGTTGCTGTTGTTGTTGTTATTATTATTATTATTATTTTTATTTACAGTGAACAGATAAGCAGGTAATGTAGGAGAAAGAAACAGTATGCCACCATTTTGAAAGTACCTCTGACTCTCTCTCTCTCTCTCTCTCTCTCTCTCTCTCTCTCATAACACACACACACACACACACACACACACACACACACACACACACACACACACACACACACACACACACCATAGCTGAGTGGGAGGTGTGTTGCTGCCTGTTCTGGACAATTGTGTGTGACACACATTCCCACATCCTGAAAGGTGTTAGATTAGGCTGCGAGTGTGAGCAGTTATTCTTAGTCCGGTCTGTGTTCCTGTCAGAAGCAGTGCTGGAGGAGATGAAGGCCATACGGCAAGCGCGCCTGCATACCACCTCTCCTCCCTGTGTGTGTGTGTGTGTGTGTGTGTGTGTGTGTGTGTGTGTGTGTGTGTGTGAGAGAGAGAGAGAAAGAGACTTTAGCTCTTATAAAATCAGTCATATTTATTCAAATCCTTAGGGTAGACTTTCAGTAATCAGGATACATGAAGGTTCTTGATAAACTCCCACTTCTTGGATTTGTTTGTATTTGTCTTGGGAAGGTCAGGATGATTCCACGATTGCGGTGCTGTTTAGCGCCTGTAACGAGTTTAGAAATGAAACCATTTCTTGTGAGTTTTTCAGCATAGAATTACAAAAACAAGCAAACAAGCAAACAAACAAACAAACAAACAAACAAAAATGTCATTGATTGATTGATTGATTGATTGATTGATTATTAAAATGACATTGTATAAACATGATACAATAACATAATAATAAATGCATAATAACACAATAAACTGCAAGCACATATTTCTATTGTGCTCCAAAAGGAGTTCCATGATCAACATGGGAACAAAAACTAGAGTCTACAATAACAGCTGGGGTTAAAAATGATATAGTCAACAACATAAAGATAGAAGTATAATAAGTATAATATTTAATAATGAATAAAAGCTGAAGACTCCTGAGAACAATAACTAGAGAATAAAAATTCTTCAACCTGAAACTTAAAGCTAGACTGCCTTTCAGATTTTTCAAGTGTAGGTCATAAAAAGAATTTTCCCCGACACATGATTATTTTTGTTTCGTGGACTGAAAGCTACTGAATTCGAATCACAGACTTCCAATTTTATTAGTTTTTTTAATCGAACAATTAATGAATTCATTTCCACATGACCCTAAATTCTCCGTTATTTTTTCCTGCTTCATCATGACCCAATACAAGATACTACGTCATGCATCACATCACATGGTGGACTTTCCCTGTTCACGCAAGGCATTGTGGGATACAAATTTGAAACAGGAGGGAAAAATGGAGGACGTGAGTGTGCGAATGAAACGTGAAAGACCGACTACAGTAACGGAAAATGAGAAGAAAAGATGTTATGTTATATACGAAGGAAAGGAAACGCAGGACCAAACTAATAAATATCGGCGGTCAGCGAGCACCTCGGTGTGATCAGCTGTTCGTTTAGCGACAGAATGATGGAACTGTCAGCGCACGCTCAAAGGGAAACCTGCGCATGCGCACACACGGACTTCCTCTGTCTGCTTGACTGCGCGATGCAAGCGATTTCATGCACATTATTTGCTTTAATCCCCTCAAATTAAATAACTTCCCAGCCACAGAACAGAATGGTCTGGTATTTTGTGAGATATTACAGAAATAAATAAACAAATATCACATTGAGCAAATGTCAGAGGGAACTAAATTTCACCAATTTTATGAAATCAAAAGGATGTCTAGCTTTAAAGTGCTAATCTTACGAAAATGACATCACCCCTGGAAATTATACCTTACAAAACTAGACATGTTAAATAGTTTACTGTCTAAATTGTATTTTAATACGAGACCAGGAACATGTTCTGTTTAGCCAGTAAAGTTTGGCTCTTTGAGTCCGCCATTACACGAACACGTTCCTGGTGAATTACTGTTAATTCAAAGGAAGTGATATCATACGTGCAACACTTGAAAGTTCGCAGCTTTTCTGGCTTCATTTACCTTGCAAAATGTAGCATGTTTTTAGCATTTTTTTTTATTCCTTTACAAAATTAAAACCAAAGCATTTCTCACTGGACGTGTGCCATTCAAGATAGTTAAAGTGTAGCCTATTAAAAAAATAAAAATAAAAAAAGCAGAATTTCAATCCATTATAGCCCAACGTCAGCAGGACACTTATGGAATGAATGGGTTCGAGAGGTAACTTCAAGCTGACAGGACAGTTTGGGGTAGATTGGATAAATTTGTGAGGTAGATTCACATAGAAGGATTTGGGTGACATCTGGTACGCAGAGCAGTTCCTATGATCTGGAAACAGAAGTCCGAAGCGCCGTGCCAAAGAGCTCACCACTGCACAGGAAGTGTCCAGCTTGTGTTCAGCCTGTTGCTTGAATTGATTAATTGTCCTTAGTCACATCAATAACGTTCTAAGGTAGTTTCTTTGTGGCCAAATATAATACCTAGATAGACGACAGACAATTACTGATCTAAAACCAAACCAAAACATGCTTATTCACTCTGAGTCATTTCTTCATCCTTGTTGTCGTAAAGTTGTGTCGAGAGCTTTACAAAAGAAGGCAGTTGCACCGTTGACTGATAAATCTCTGCGATCTAATGGCGGACAAGCTTTTAGTGATTTTTGGAACAGAATTCAGACACTAAAAATTTCTTTTTCAAACCAAGTTTTTAATTGGTGAACTTTACAACCTACTTGAGCATATCACACCAGAAAACCCGGGATTTTATAATGTCATTTTCATAAAACTAGCACTTTAAACTGGGGTTTGTGCCTGAGGTGCTTACTGGTGTAACAAAAAGAAGATTCACCAGGCCACTTCACTGAGGGGATCTGGAGAGAAGCGCTACTGGATCTTGTTCTGATCAAATGACAATTACGTGTTGGTTGAAAGTGAGGTGAGAAATCATTTGGAGCTTTACCATTGACAATATTATGAGCAAGATTTAATTTGAGTAGGTTAACATGTAATTCGACAGGCAACATACCAACCGATTCAAATTCATGAGCACCAGTATGAGTGGGCGCTAGCGTCACGCTAATGCTAATGGCATGAGGACTATCAGGACGTTCTAAAAAGATTTCATTAAAACTAATCATTAATCATTAATCATCAATACATTTTCATTTCATTTCATTTTCAGCCAATAATTTGGGCAACTGAATTGTACTTTCAAAGTGACCTCATCAATCGATATCACGCTAATAAAGACCAAAGACAAAAATGAGATTGAGAGAGAGAGAGAGAGAGAGAGAGAGAGAGAGAGAGAGTTTACTTTTCTTCTTCTCAGGATCTTCAGGAAATTTGGATGATGTAACTTCCTGTTTAATACTGAATATTCTGAATATTAATAAAATAATACAAAACGTTCTTAGAGATACATTACACCAAGTCTCAATGCATTTACAAAAAAAAACAATTGTAAAATTAACTAAAAGTTGTATGAGTTATAATCCGTAGGCTTTGCGAAAAAGGAAAGTCCTGAGTTGAGATTTAAATGATTCAGGTGTAATGGCTTGTTTAAGATAAGATGGCAGACTGGTCCATAACTTTGGAGCGGTGACACTATTTCATATTCCAGAGGGGTGAATGTGTTCAGATAGCAGGGTTGAGTTGATGAACGAAAGTGCACATTTTTCAGAGTTGATAATGGATGACTTTTTCCGTTGTGGGAAAAAAAAAGAAAGCATGGAAAAGGACATTTAATATTTCATGTATTGCGGTAATTATAATCAGGATAACAGTAATAATAATAATAATAATAATAATAATAATAATAATAATAATAATAATCTCAATTTATAGAGTGCCTTTGTCAAAACCCAAGGTCACTTTACAATTATAGGGAAAAAAAAGTCCACCAAATAGAGGTCAGGATGTCATTCCAATGGTGTAGCAGCCACAATCCCACCAAAAAGCGTACGAAAACAAGTCCCACAGCACCAGCACAGCCACCATGACGATGCTGGGCAACATCACTCAGAACACCATGCCATGGATCCACAAATCGAGCACAGATGCACTGTCATGCTGAGCGCTGGTATGTCCCAAACTGCCTGCACAGCCGCCATGATGCCACCAAGCAACATTGCTCAGAACATCACACCAAGCACTAAAGGACTGCTGCACAGAGTGCTGGACAACCACAATGTTGAAATGAGCAACGAGGTCACTGCACCCCATAGCTAGGAGCACAGGCATCACCCACAGCGAACCAAGGCCTGGAGGGAACCGACACCCAAAACTGGGTCCGAAGCTACACCACAACTGGCAGACAAAACACTCAAACAAAAACAAACATCAAACAAACAACTCCAGTGAGAAGCAACAGCCAGAATGTGCACAACGTACTCTCAACCGGAAATGGAAAAAAGAAAGCCTAGTGTAATTACAGTGGACTGGGATGGCAAAAATCTTGTTTTCAGACAAATGTGAAAAACTTTGTTTTTAAAGTGTTTATATATATATATATATATATATATATATATATATATATATATATATATATATATATATATATATAATCATATATATAATCACCTTTCATTCTATCCGCATTCACTGGATATGACAATCGTGCACTCTGATTGGCTACTCTACTACTAGGATATCAGCTGATATACCATGAGTGGAGAAAAACAAAATGGCAGAGCGTGTTGCTGAAGCAGCTGAGGACAAAATAAAAACTCTACTCGAAAGCAAAAACCCAACAAGTGTTGCCAGGCAAAACAAACCTTGCCCGGTAGCACTTTTTTTTTTAAAAATTGTTTTTAAGTGCAACTAAAGAGCTCTTCAGGGGAGCTAAGAGTTCCTTAGATATAATTATGTAGTAAATCTGTAATAACTATGATTCTGACCTTTTTGGTGACCTTGACCTTGACCGGATGACCCTCAAAATGTTGGCAGTTCTATTTGAGACCAATGGCCATCTATCCTGAAAGTTACATGAAGATTGGTCCAGCCGTTTTCCTGTAATGTTGCTAACAAAAAAAAGCCCAAAGAAACAAACATACAAACAAAGAAACCCCACCGAAAACAATACCTCGCCCCCTGGTGGACTCCATCCCGGGCTTGGTAACAAAGATTAAAAAAAAAAAAAGCGCAATAGAATTTATGGAATGAAAGTATTTAATGGTAAGAACATATCTTTTTTTAATTTTTCAAGAATTATTATTATTATTATTATTATTATTATTATTATCACATTTTTCACAAATTGCTCCTGTCATTTCATGGTTTGTTGACATTTTAAGCAGAAATGATTTTGTCGGATGTTTTGTAAAAAGTTTTTATTGATCGAATTTGCAAAAAAACAAAAATAAAACTGCTCAGTTTCTCAAAAGCCAGTGAATGTGGATAGAATAAAACAGTTATTCCACTCAATCTTGTCGTACGTGGCTTATAGACAACTCGGTGCTACATTCCTCGTTGGCTATCAGCTCATGTACAACTCGATTTCATGGAATAACTGTTAAATGTATATGTAAAGAAATGCTGTAGACCAAAAATGGCTTAAAAAATAATGAAATGAAATGTTTCAACATTTAAAAAAATTACTCTAAATAGTAATCAGTAAGCCATAATAAATGAAACAAAGTCAATATTTGGTGTGAGATGAAATTTCCATTGCTTTAAAAAAAATAGCAGTCTCAGGTCCAGTGAGTGCAGTTTTATGCGGAAAGGAGCTGTAGGTTTTACTGTTCATCTTACAGTACAGAACCAGCCACAGTTCTTCTGGACACTTTGTCTGTCACACTCGCTACTTCATTTTGCACCAAAACTTTTGCACCAGTAGCCTTCATGATGTTTTCTTTTTTAATCTGAAAAGTGCTCTCTTATGGAAGATGCTGCTCAGACATATTATAAACATTTTTTTCTGTCACATTTAATTTTGTGCTGAAACCCCCCCCCGAACGTTTGGAACTCGAAAATATCTCATTCTCATCTCATTATCTGTAGCCGCTTTATCCTGTTCTACAGGGTCGCAGGCAAGCTGGAGCCTATCCCAGCTGACTACGGGCGAAAGGCGGGGTACACCCTGGACAAGTCACCAGGTCATCACAGGGCTGACACATAGACACAGACAACCATTCACACTCACACCTACGGTCAATTTAGAGTCACCAGTTAACCTAACCTGCATGTCTTTGGACTGTGGGGGAAACCGGAGCACCCGGAGGAAACCCACGCGGACACGGGGAGAACATGCAAACTCCGCACAGAAAGGCCCTCGCCGACCACGGGGCTCGAACCCGGGCCTTCTTGCTGTGAGGCGACAGCACTAACCACTACACCACCGTGCCGCCCGCCTTGAAAATATTTTAGACTCAATAATAATAATAAAAGAAGTCATAAAATAGAAATCTATAACAAAGTTTGCATGAAAAAATATAGGGGGACTAAGACTTTTGCACAGTACTGTAAGTAGGTACAACCTGAAAAGTACAAATGTTCTTCATGTCCTTCTTTGCTCAGGAAAGATTTAAATAAGCTAAAAGTTTCTTTTTTTAAAAAAAAAAAAAGAAGTCCTTATGGAAGAAGGTAGTGAAAGTGGGTTCAAACCAAAAGACAGAAATAATCCCACTGAAAAACACACGCATGAGGATATTACTAGGTGCTTTGGGCTTCAAACCCTTCAAAATCTGTGCAGTGAAGTCATCTCCACGGTCATCACCCCCTCCCTGCTGTTCCAGGAAAAAAAGATAAAACAGACGCATTGGGCGTCAGACTGTCTCTACAGCGGCCTGGATTGGATGTGCGAGAGAAATATCTCACCTCTCCTGCAAACCTGGATCAAACACATTCCTGCTGTCGCCAACACACACACACACACAGTCTGGCTTGTCCACGATGCCGCTGTCCTGTTCTGCTGCGAGACGCTTCTCAATGAAAGTGTGATCACAGGTGAGGTGAGACGTTCATGCAGGTAAAGAGAAAAAAAGATGGGATATTTATGCATTCCGAAGTCAAAAGGTCAGGAATAATGTTGGGTTTAATGGTGGAATTTGTTCAGAATCCCAGGAGAGCCTTCTTGAAGCCTTGAGATGGTTATGAGCCGAAAGCTACAATCTCATCCCAGAACATGTCCTTCAGAAGAAACTATTATCATTATTCATTTTCAGAAAAGAAAATAAAACATTTCCTCAAGGTCTCACTGGCACCACCACAACATTTACATACGATTTACATACGATCCTGTGTGAAGCTCTTCCAAGCGTTTTCAGAAATAACACTGAGTGGAAAATCGAGCGCTTTTTTATCACTATGATTGATCGGATCGCAAATTGGTGGACGACTCAGAAAAACAAACATGGAGGGCAAAGTGCTGGGAGGGGACAACTCAAGAAAATGTTTCAATCCAAATATTTGAATTTTCTTGAAGGAAAAATAACATTTGATCAAGTCACACACACATACACACAAAGATCAAATTCTCTTAATGATCTGCCCTTGAAAGCTACAATCTTTATTTCTTCTGCATCACTGATAACAATAATCTAATCTAATCTAAACTTGAGCGCAAACTCAGGTGGTTAGTTACATGATACTAGCTAAGTCTCATAAAACTGTTGTTCTGGTTTTCTGGAGGGCAAAAGGTGCAAAAACAGACATAACCATCTAAAGAACGCTTGTGGTTTCTCAGGAATACACAAGAACAAACACTACGTAAGTTGTGTCAGATGTGTGTAGTGTTGTAGTCAAGACCACCTAAACTGAGACCAAGTCATGACCAAGACCAAAGTGTATGGAGACCCAGACAAGACCAAAACTTTGAGGGGTTGAGATCAAGTCAAGACCAAAGCAGGGCGAGACCGAGTCAAGACCAGGACCAGAACAGTGTGTGTGAAGGGGGGCGGGGGGTGGGGGGATATCCATTAACAGGAAGAAAAATTCAAATTAGCAATGAGTCAAGTTATTGGTCGCATTTGAAGCAGGACGTTTTACATCCAATCACAGTAATGATGCACTGTAAAAAAAAATAGTTGCGAATACTTGAAATTTCAAGGCAACCGTCTGCATTAAGAATTTTATGTTTTGCCAATGATGTGCCCATGATAATCCAAACTATGATAAAACTGTTATCTTTATTAAGAATTCTTAATTAAGTCAATTTTCAATTCCTCATTCTGCCAACATAGATTTCTCTTTTTGCTGAACAGTGGCATTCACAGTAGTGCAAAAAGGCAATTGAGGTTATCACAATTTTTTTTTTTTTAGATTTTTTTACCTCTATTTGGATAGGACAGCGTAGAGACAGGAAATGAGTGGGAGAGACAGGGAGGGATCAGGAAATGACCTCGGGTCAGAACCGAACCCGGGTCCCCAGATTCATGGTATGGTGCCTTATCCACCTGAGCCACAACGCCCCCGAGGTTATTGCAATTTATCATTAAACTATACATGCCTTTTTTCGTTGTTCTACACAATTACAAAAATTTTTAAAACCCATGTTGTGGGTGTGGCTCAGGTGGATAAGGCGCCATACCATAAATCCGGGGACCCGGGTTCGATTCTGACCTGAGGTAATTTCCTGATCCCGTCCCTCTCTCCCGCTCATTTCCTGTCTCTACACTGTCCTATCCAAATAAAGGTGAAAAAAAGTCTGATAACCTCAATTGCCTTTTTGTGCCACTGTTCAGCAAAAAGAGAAATCTATGTTGGCAGAATGAGGAATTGACTTAATTAAGAATTCTTAATAAAGATAACAGTTTTATCATAGTTTGGATTATCATGGGCACATCATTGGCAAAACATAAAATTCTTAATGCAGACTGTTGCCTTGAAATTTCAAGTATTCTCAACTATTCTTTTTTTACAGTGTGTTAACAAATAAATCAGACAATACAGTGGGTACGGAAAGTATTCAGACCCCTTTAAATTTTTCACTCTTTGTTTCATTGCAGCCATTTGCTAAAATCAAAAAAGTTAATTTTATTTCTCATTAATGTACACTCAGCACCCCATCTTGACAGAAAAAAACAGAAATGTAGACATTTTTGCAAATTTATTAAAAAAGAAAAACTGAAATATCACACGGTCATAAGTATTCAGACCCTTTGCTGTGACACTCATATTTAACTCACATGCTGTCCATTTCTTCTGATCCTCCTTGAGATGGTTCTACTCCTTCATTGGAGTCCAGCTGTGTTTAATTAAACTGATTGGACTTGATTAGGAACGGCACACACCTGTCTATATAAGACCTTGCAGCTCACAGTGCATGTCAGAGCAAATGAGAATCATGAGGTCGAAGGAACTGCCGAAGGAGCTCAGAGACAGAATTGTGGCAAGGCACAGATCTGGCCAAGGTTACAAAAGAATTTCTGCAGCACTCAAGGTTCCTAAGAGCACAGTGGCCTCCATAATCCTTAAATGGAAGAAGTTTGGGACAACCAGAACTCTTCCTAGACCTGGCCGTCCAGCCAAACTGAGCAATCGTGGGAGAAGAGCCTTAGTGAGAGAGGTAAAGAAGAACCCAAAGATCACTTGGCTGAGCTCCAGAGATGCAGTAGGGAGATGGGAGAAAGTTCCACAAAGTCAACTATCACTGCAGCCCTCCACCAGTCAGGGCTTTATGGCAGAGTGGCCTGATGGAAACCTCTCCTCAGTGCAAGACATATGAAAGCCCGCATAGAGTTTGCCAAAAAACATATGAAGGACTCCCAGACTATGAGAAATAAGATTCTCTGGTCTGATGAGATGAAGATTGAACTTTTTGGCATTAATTCTAAGCGGTATGTGTGGAGAAAACCAGGCACTGCTCATCACCTGCCCAATACAATCCCAACAATGAAACATGGTGGTGGCAGCATCATGCTATGGGGGTGTTTTTCAGCTGCAGGGACAGGATGATTGGTTGCAATTGAAGGAAAGATGAATGTGGCCAAGTACAGAGATATCCTGGAAGAAAACCTCTTCCAGAGTGCTCAGGACCTCAGACTGGGCCAAAGGTTCACCTTCCAACAAGATAATGACCCTAAGCACACAGCTAAAATAACAAAGGAGTGGCTTTGGAACAACTCTGTGACCATTCTTGACTGGCCCAGCCAGAGCCCTGACCTAAACCCAATTGAGCATCTCTGGAGAGACCTGAAAATGGCTGTCCACCAACGTTCACCATCCAACCTGATGGAACTGGAGAGGATCTGCAAGGAAGAATGGCAGAGGATCCCCAAATCCAGGTGGGAAAAACTTGTTGCATTGTTCCCAAGAAGACTTATTGCTGTACTAGCTCAAAAGGGTGCTTCTACTCAATACTGAGCAAAGGGTCTGAATACTTATGACCATGTGATATTTCAGTTTTTCTTTTTTAATAAATTTGCAAAAATTTCTACATTTCTGTTTTTTTTCTGTCAAGACGGGGTGCTGAGTGTATGTTAATGAGAAATACAATGAACTTTTTTGATTTTAGCAAATGGCTGCAATGAAACAAAGAGTGAAAAATTTAAAGGGGTCTGAATACTTTCCGTACCCACTGTACACAAGGAGTTTAGCAATATATCCCTGCAGTTGTGGTCTTGATGGGTCTTGAAATAAAATCCCAAGTCATTTATGTCCGAGACCGAGACAAGACCGAGTAAAAATGTGGTCGATTCCGAGACCTTCAAAGAGTGATCCTGAGACTGGTCTTGAGTCCTACAACACCGTGTGTTAGGCAGCACTCATATTGGATTTTCTTGTTGCTAATTTAGAACCAGAATGTCAAGGACGTAGGAGCTTATCTGACCTGCCATCAAAACAACCATGACGACCAAAACATCAGACAGAACTGAAATGTGACAATGTGAGAAAGGACCAACCTCCATGACAAACTGTTTACAACAAGAAAATCAACAAAGGGCTAAATTTTGTTCCCTGAGCGAAGATCGACCCAAAACATCAATCAGAACTGAAATTGGGTGAGAACTGTGAGAAGAGGTACAATTCTAATGAGAAGTCCCAAAACTCATTAAGGTGACCCAATTAGCAGTTTGTTAGCAAAAAATTACAATACAATGACCAAGTGCTGTGCAGAAGGACTAGTTCTTTCAAACAAAACAATCAGAACTGAAATCCATTGAGAACTGAGGGAGGACATACAATTTAACTGAAAATAAACAAAGTTGTAAACAAATGACCAACTTTTGTTCCCCGAGGGAAGATCTACCCAACACATCAATCAGAACTGGAATCGGATGAGAAATGAGAAAGGAGATACAATTCTAGTGTCAGGCCTGGAAAATTCATTAATTTGGCATAATTAGTAACTCGTTAGCAAAAAATTTGACAAAACAATGATTAAGTTTTGTGCGGAGTGATGAGTTCTTTCAAACAAAACAATCGGAATGGAAATCTGTGGAGAACTGATGGAGGAGATACGATTTAACTGAATGATGGATGTCAGATGCCACGCCATGGCAACGACCTGATGGTCAGATGAGCTAATCACAGTGTTGTTTTGGCTAATTAGCTTTTTTTTAATTAGATGTGCTGCAAGCAATGGTAAGAAAATTGAAAAGATTAAAATATATCATGTGTCATGACCGAATAAAGAACAGCTTCTCCAGTCACGTCGTCTTGTTTTCTGTTGGCCAACAAGCCAAACAACGTCCTCATAAATCAAATCAAGCGCATAAGCTAGGCTAGTTAGTTAGCTGATACGAGCTAGCGCTGGTAAGAGAGTTGTTATGTTTGCAGTGTGCATGTCATGTGAGCCATTTATATAAAAAGAACAAGCAAATGTCCAGAGAACCTGTGAGGAATCCTCATTTTAAGGTAAGGGTTAATGAAAGTTCAGTTTGTTTTTATCAAGGATGAAATAAGTGATTATGTAGTTTCTAACACTGCCTGCATTAAAAAAACAAACTTACAAAGGTCAAAGGTCATTCAAAAACACGGGTGCCTCATCATCATCAGCTGCTAACATCTCTCCCATCAGCACTTAGGGCTCAAAATAAAAAACTCAGCGAGCGTCGTGATTTCCGGGAACAACGCCCTGGTAAAGTACAGGAAAGAGGAAGGAGGCAGGGGAGGACAAGGGGATGAGTGATTCATCCCATTCCATAGGCAGTTTATTTTGGGTTCAGTGAGGCAACAAACTTTAGGGGGAAGTTGGGGAGAGCTGGAGAGCGAGCGACTCACGACTGGAGGAGGCTGGTGACGCTAACAGTGATGCAAACAGAAAAGTCTGCTGCTTAGTAAAACAGTGGAGATGGAAATAGGACAGGAAGTGGGATTAAAAAAAGAGCAATACCAATGAAGACACTAAGCACCCACAAATGATTACCCATCACTTACCTCATGCAGGTTTCTTCCCCAGACTCCCACTCCGCTTCACTATTGGGTCTCAAACGCAACTTGTTTTAGCTCGTAACGGACCTGGGAGAAACGTCAAATGCCATGTAGTCACAGAGAAGGTTTTATATCTGTCATGGAATTACTCATATCTACTGCAGTGCTGACATTTACATCGCAGGTTTTCAACTCTACGAATGATAGCTCCATCACCGAACACAAACAGCGCACTCTTCTCAAAAACAACATACAGTATGTAACTGTCAGTGAATCCCTTTGTTTCACTCCAGATTTGAGCCCACAATAACAGCGACACTCTGTGAGAACAGCTCTCTCCAAGGCCTGCCGTACAGTCACAGTGTACGGCCACAATCTCGCCATTTTCTTCACTGACGATCCATGGAGTTAAAGGTTTTTCAGTCATTCTTTGCGAATGGTTCACATGGAATATAGGTTGTATTCAGTCATGTGACTTTTGCTTGTGAGTTCACTTCTGGTGAATGAGGTGGTGGTCAGGGAAACTGATTTGACCGCCGGAATGTAAAGAGCTTGTGAAACCGTCTGATTATTTTCGCAGTTTAGAGGCTAATGAAGAAGCCTTTATTTATTTGTCACATGTACAATCAAGCACAGTGAAATTCATCCTGTGCATTTAACGCATCTGAAGCAGTGAACACACCCAGAGCAGTGGGCAGCCATACGGTACTACAGCGCCGGGGAGCAGGTAGGGGTTAGGCACCTTGCTCAAGGGCACTTTAGCCCAAGGCCGCCCCATGTTAACCTAACTGCATGTCTTTGAACTGTGGGGGAAACCAGAGCACCCGGAGGAAACCCACGCAGACATGGGGAGAACATGCAAACTCCATACAGAAAGGCCCCCCCGTCAACCACTAGGCTCGAACCCAGAACCTTCTTGCTGTGAGGTGAAAGTGCTAACCACTACACCACCGTGCTGGCGTGTCAAGTTGCTCTTTGCAATGGGATAGATCCTTACATGCTAGTAAAGAAGGATTTTTCCTATAAGTTGGAAAATTATCCATCTGTTGATTTCCCTGATGTCTCAAACTCCCTGGTGCTGCAGACATTGTTCTACATGGACAAACAGATGAAAACTTGGAAGAGCATAGAGGCTACAACTTTTTATATGTGGCTGGGTTAAAGATGTGGGGATCAGGCACTACAAGTACAAGATAAATCCTGTATCGTTTTTGCCCAGGTAAGTAGACATTATTGTCAAGTCAAGTCAAGTCAAGTTTATTTCTATAGCGCTTTTAACAATAGACATTGTTGCAAAGCAGCTTTACAGAATTTTAGTGACTTTAAACATGAGCTAATTTTATCCCTAATCTATCCCCAATGAGCAAGCCTGTGGTGAAGGTGGTGAGGAAAAACTCCCTCAGATGACATGAGGAAGAAACCTCGAGAGGAACCAGACTCAAAAGGGAACCCATCCTCATTTGGGTGATGACAGATAGTGTGATTATAGCATTTTTAACAGTTTTAACATGAAGTCTGTTTTGTTGATGTTATAAACTGTTTATTGATGGAAACTTACCATAAGTGCAAAACTGTTCATGAAAACTGCAGTCCTAAAGTTAGCAAGTCAACTGTAGTCCTCAGCCATAAAAGCATTACTGTAAGTGTCCAGAGCATCTTCTAAGTGTGACTTTCGACTGTCCATATGGAGCCGTCCTCCACAGGAGCGATGTTATGAGGCTCCAGCCAGACATAGGGCATCAGGATGGATCAGGCAGGTCCGAGGAGCAGAAGAGGTCAGCATCTCGATTTCAGGATCGACATGTAACTCAGCTAAAATGCTTGGAGAGAACACCCCTAGGATTGTCCACTTTGCTTATACAGACTTCTCGTGCGGTGGGAAAAAATGCACTGCTGTGTGTTCCATATGTAGAAGAACTATCGAGGAGACGACAGGGACAACCTCGAACTTCAATTGTCATTTGGCAAGACTCCACCCAGAGAAGGAAGTGACACGCTATGTTCATTGCTCTGTTGATAGTGGGGCTTGCTGAGTGATGAACTAGCTAGTGTTAACCCTCTCTCATGTTATTTGCCCTGTTGATAGTGGGTGGGGCTTGTTGAGTGATGAACAAGCTTTTTATCTGTAGCCTATTAATGAAAATGGGGCAGTTGAGCAGTAACGTTAGTCCAACACAGTAACAGAGACGGTTTCACATAAAGGCAGCAACAGCCACCATCAAATGGTGCGGTTGGAGTCTTGTCCTAGGACTTGACTCGGACTCGGATCAAGAGTGGACTCGACTCGGAATTTTCTTTAATGACTTGGACTTGAATACTCAGGACTCGAGACTGAACTCAGACTCGAGGTTTAGTGACTCGACTATAACACTGCCCCCAGGACAAAGGCAGCAACAGTTGCTAACGTAAATGTGACATCAGTGCAATGGGTCTATATGCAGTTTTACTTTCACTGGTTCTTGGCTTATTTTTTTACAGCCCATCATGCAGCAGCACTACAGTGTACAGGTTCTGAAGAAATTCATGCAGATACAGGTCAAGAGCTTCAGCTCAAAAGAAATTAGGTACCCCCTGGATGTTGATCACAAACCCTGCTTTGAGAACCATATTGTTTGAGAACTCTTAAAGCAACTCACAGTAAAACTGTAAAACAACCCATATAGGTTCAATCAGGGTACAAAGTTTGTGTCACAGGGGTCCAAAATTCAAATTGATTCAAACTGGTTCTTGTACCAGTTTTTAAGTGAAGGACAAGTTAAAGAACAGATTTCAGGTAATTTTTTGACATGTGTGTATGGTAGTTTTGTGTAATCTGCTATAAGATGGGAGAAACAAATGAAGTGATTCTCGGAGAGGACATTTTTTTTGACAATTCAGAATCCACTACTTCCATAGTGCTTTTAAATATAAGGCTGTAAGCTTTGTGTTAGTTGTCTCTAATATTTATGTCCCAATATCTTGACCACATTTTAGGATGAAAATAATCATTTTAGATATGTTATTTTATATTGAAAAATTAACTGTCTCGGAGAGGACATTTTTTTTGACACAATTACATACTAATTTGATCAAAATAGTCTGAAAACTTACTGGCATTCAACATTAAAACTTAACTATGTTTCCAATGATATGGAACCAAATATTTGTTTTATGGTATAAAGAATGATTTAAGTGCATCCCTTTTGGAGCTACCTGTGGTCAAAAAAGCACTTTTTCTAAATGACACGAGTAATTTTGCTAAATATGACATATATTTCTATACATTCACCAAAAATAATCTCATCTCATCTCATTATCTGTAGCCGCTTTATCCTTCTACAGGGTCGCAGGCAAGCTGGAGCCTATCCCAGCTGACTACGGGCGAAAGGCGGGGTACACCCTGGACAAGTCGCCAGGTCATCACAGGGCTGACACATAGACACAGACAACCATTCACACTCACACCTACGGTCAATTTAGAGTCACCAGTTAACCTAACCTGCATGTCTTTGGACTGTGGGGGAAACCGGAGCACCCAGAGGAAACCCACACGGACACGGGGAGAACATGCAAACTCCGCACAGAAAGGCCCTCGCCGGCCCCGGGGCTCGAACCCAGGACCTTCTTGCTGTGAGGCAACAGCGCTAACCACTACACCACCGTGCCGCCCACCAAAAATAATGTTATCACCAAATTTTTTTTGCATGGTAAATAGAGCTATCACAGGGCTACAATAAACAACCAAGTCTATTTAGTCAAGCCTTTTGATATTGAAGATAATAAGTGTTAAATGTGATTTTTAGCTTGCGTACACTGATTGTAAAACAACCCATATGTTATTGCCTCCTTTCCACTCTGTCTTTCTCTCCTTTGCATACTTTCCATATCCATCTGCTCTCAGCCCTGCTTTCATGTAAAACCCACGACTTTGAATGATTGACGGCTGTGAATATTCACAGCGTTTGATCTTTGTGTAGAGGAAGTGGGAGGCTTCCGAAATATGAACGCAATCCGCAGCCCATTGAGGAGCATTGAGAGGGAACCTCTGCAGTTACGTAAAAAAAAAAAAACCCAACAACATTAGTCATCATGGCATGGTTCATTTTTATCTCTTTCTCTCTCTCTCTCCCCCAGTCCAAGTCTAGTTCTTCAGCTGGAAATGGAGCAAATGCTCTGAGATTTATTTATTTATTTATTTCCCAGCCAGTGTGGGGATGCTTTTCTGATTACAAGAAGTCAAGACTAGAAAAATGTTCATTCAAAACTCAGGAGAGCAGTAAGCCAGTGTGAGAAACAAATGAATGTGCGATGAATTAGTCGGGACATCACTCCTAGATCCAGGTGGACATACGGACTTCTGTGTGGGCATCATCGTGATTGAAATCTGATCACAGAAACAGCACTTGAAGGACTTCAGCCTGCTTTTTTTGTTTGTTAGATCACTGTATCTTTGTATTTTTTCCTTCCAAAATCGTACATCTTCCTTAGCTTTGAGAAAGGTGTGAAGTCAGTTAACACATTCACACACTCATTCACACCTCGAGGCAATTTAGCATAGCCAATCCGCCTACCTGCATGTTTTACACGGACAGTAGAAGGAAATGGATTTGTCTTCTTTAACTCAGAGAGAGGTTTCTCAAAACCTTTGCATCCAGAGACCTCTTCTAGAGTAAAATAATTTATAATAAGGACCCCCTTATTATCACAGCACTAGGCATGGAATGGTATATTGTGTCAAGTCAAGTCAAGTTTATTTGTATAGCGCTTTTAACAATAAGCATTGTCGCAAAGCAGCTTTACAGAATTTGAACGACTTAAAACATGAGCTAATTTTATCCCTAATCTATCCCCAATGAGCAAGCCTGTGGCGACGGTGGCAAGGAAAAACTCCCTCAGATGACATGAGGAAGAAACCTCGAGAGGAACCAGACTCAAAAGGGAACCCATCCTCATTTGGGCAACAACAGACAACATGACTATAACATTAACAGTTTTAACATGAAGTCAGTTTAATTGATAAATGATATTGTGTGATGATAAATCGCGATACAAATTTATAATGATTTGAATCGATGAAATAAAAAATGAATCATGATTATTATCAGGCTGCATAATCTCTTAAGGTCATGATACATGGGGCAACTTGTTGAGCAACCAGGTGAGACACAGGGCAACTAATTAGGGCAACAACCAATCAGATAAGAGCAAATCTGTTGCCAGGGAGACAGACACTGCAAAGATGGACACTGAAACATTTACAGCTGTCACTTTTGTCTTAGCTTCAGCCTTTACTTATTTCGCTCAAGTAAGAATCAATTCTGGAACAAAACTGAATAGATCCTCTGGTCAAAAGATAACTTATCATTATTTTAACATTTATAAATCAAAATAAGCACATTATTCTGTTAAACATTTTTACATTTCTTTAAAAATACCGTACTACTAGCCTCGGGCGGCACGGTGGTGTAGTGGTTAGCGCTGTCGCCTCACAGCAAGAAGGTCCGGGTTCGAGCCCCGTGGCCGGCGAGGGCCTTTCTGTGCGGAGTTTGCATGTTCTCCCCGTGTCCGCGTGGGTTTCCTCCGGGTGCTCCGGTTTCCCCCACAGTCCAAAGACATGCAGGTTAGGTTAACTGGTGACTCTAAATTGACCGCAGGTGTGAATGTGAGTGTGAATGGTTGTCTGTGTCTATGTGTCGGCTCTGTGATGACCTGGTGACTTGTCCAGGGTGTACCCCGCCTTTCGCCCGTAGTCAGCTGGGATAGGCTCCAGCTTGCCTGCGACCCTGTAGAACAGGATAAAGCGGCTAGAGATAATGAGATGAGATGAGATGAGATACTACTAGCCTCAATCCCATATGCTGTAACTAATAACTGACACATACATCACAAAAACATAATCATTTAATTCTCATCTCAGCAAAAAAGACAAAAGGACATGGACCAGGAGATGCTGCTGAGGAGGAAAAGGGCGTGGCAGAGCTCCTGAAAGGCTTTTTTATTTTATTTTTTTACATCCTGAAGTTTGTACTGTTTCGCCATCAGGTTCCACAATTCGTTGTGCTGTGGATGTGAATTAGATCAGATGATAAGTTTGACAATCTCTATTACAGCTCACAAAAAAAGAGCTGTCCATTACTTTTAACTTAACGCAACATTAAGCTAACATTATCCCTACATAGCTAGCAACAACTTTCAGCTAACTATGCTACCAAAAACACTGCTAGTTAGCTAGATCTCATTCAATTTCTATGGAGCGGTGGTTAGCTAATGGCAGTTTACACTTAGCTGAAAAAAAATAAACCGATGTCTGAATTATAACCTGAGCACATAAAAATAGATGTCTGTTGGTTCAGCATTTGATGAGGTAAATTCACCACTTTGGGTTTACACAGAACATAACGACTTACCGACATAAAAAGATGTACGTTGTCTCTCTTTTTTTCACTCCACTGCAGGGGACACCCCCATCTTTGTTGAAAATTCCAGAAGCTCTCACTCAGGTGGTCATGTGATTCACTGCTAGCACTCTGATTGGATGATCTTAATAATAAAAAGTTGCCCAAAATTATCAAAATCATTCAGATAGAAATTATGTCACCCAATCTCAGTGGGAAAGTGTCAAAGCACAATTGCCCGGCAATATTGCCCAAAAAGTTGCCCCATGTATGGTACACTACCGTTCAAAAGTTTGGGGTCACCCAGGCAATTTTGTGTTTTCCATGAAAAGTCACACTTTTATTTCCCACCATAAGTTGTAAAATGAATAGAAAATATAGTCAAGACATTTTTCTGGCCATTTTGAGCATTTAATCGACCCCACAAATGTGATGCTCCAGAAACTCAATCTGCTCAAAGGAAGGTCAGTTTTATAGCTTCTCTAAAGAGCTCAACTGTTTTCAGCTGTGCTAACATGATTGTACAAGGGTTTTCTAATCATCCATTAGCCTTCTGAGGCAATGAGCAAACACATTGTACCATTAGAACACTGGAGTGAGAGTTGCTGGAAATGGGCCTCTATACACCTATGGAGATATTGCACCAAAAACCAGACATTTGCAGCTAGAATAGTCATTTACCACATTAGCAATGTATAGAGTGCATTTCTGATTAGTTTAAAGTGATCTTCATTGAAAAGAACAGTGCTTTTCTTTCAAAAATAAGGACATTTCAAAGTGACCCCAAACTTTTGAACGGTAGTGTATCATCAGTCTTTAGTTTTTCCTTGCTGTAATTGCATTATTTGGACAGCAGGGGGTGCAATAATGCACAATTGCAGGAAATACACGTGACTTCATTGTAGGCGAAAGTAACATAGCTTTAATGTCACAAAAACACACACACACAAAAAACAGATCTAAAATGTAAAAGAGCTGTTGTGTGATTGTGTACAAATAGATTTAATTAATAAGAAATCAGAGCTCTCTCTCTTTTTACAGACGGCTGAAAGATAAAGAAAAGAGAAGCAAATGGATGCAGTTCATAAAAGTTTATTAAGAAAAGGATTATATGTTATAAACTTTTTCATTTTTAATAAAAGGAATATTTGAGTTAATAGTCTATTATATTTTACTCCAACCTTTACAAATGTGATAAATAATTATTGTTGGCTATTAAGTAAATAAAAGAAAAAGTGTTTTTTTTTAATTTAACAAAAGGAATATTTAAATTTATTAAGAATGGAAAAACTTTTGGGAATAACATTTTCTTAATTTAATTTTTTTTTCAAAAAATATCGTGAATCAAATCGAATCATGAATTGGTTGAATCGTTCCAAATGTATACAGCGCAGGTTTAATTTTAAAGCTAGACTGCCTTTCAGATTTTTCAAGTGTTGGTCATAAAAAGAATTTTCCCTGACACCCAGTTATTTTTGTTTAGTGGACCGAAAGCTACTGAATTCGAATCACAGACTTCAAATTGTATTATTTTTTAAAAATAGAATACCTTTATTGTCACTGCACAAATGTACAATGAAATTTAGTTTATCATAGGAGAGCAAAGCTGCTGCGTACGTGCACGCCACCACTCTTAGGCACCTCAGCCCAAGTTAACCTACCTGCATGTCTTTGGACTGTGGGAGAAACCGGAGCAAACCCACGCAGACATGGGGAGAACATGCAAACTCCACACAGAAAGGCCCCTGTCGGTCACTGGGCTTGAACCCAGAATCTTCTTGCTGTGAGGCGACAGTGCTAACCACTACACCACCGTGCCAGCCCAGTTATAAAACAATTAATCAATTTATCTCCATGTGGCCCTAAATTCTCTGCTATTTTTTTTCCTGCTTCACCATGACCCAATTCAAGATACTACATCATGCATCACGTGGTGGGCTTTCCCCGTTTGCGCAAGGCATTGTGGGATACAGATTTGAAACAGGAGAGAAAAATGGAGGACGTGAGCGTGCGAATGAAACGTGAAAGAACGACTACAGTAACAGAAAGCAAGAAGAAAAGACGTTATATATGAAGGAAAGGAAACGCAGGACCAAACTAATAAATATTGGCGCTCAGCGAACACCTCGGTGTGATCAGCTGTTTGTTTAGTGACAGAATGATGGAACTGTCAGTGCACGCTCAAAGGTAAGCCTGCGCATGCGCACACACGGACTTCCTCTGTCTGCTTGACTGCGCGAAGCGAGCGATTTCATGCACATTATTTGCTCGGGAATCCCCTCAAATTAAATAACTTCCCAGCCACATTTCAGAGGGAACTAAATTTCACCGATTTTATGAAGTTGAAAGGACGTCTAGCTTTAAGATCAGCAGGGAAGAATATATACCATCAGGTTTTTGGAAAGTGGGAGGAAACCAGAGAACCAGGATGAAACCCCGAGGCTCAGGATCATCACACCCTGGAGCGGTGAAGCAGTAACGTCACCCAGTATACAAGCATGCAGACTATTATTATTATTATTATTATTATTATTATTATTAATGCCTTACCTTCAGTACCATTAAACCATGAAAGCAATTCATTGGCTTAAGAATCAATAAACTCTCATTCATACCTTGAAACTTTTAAACAAAATGCTCACGAGACATTTCTAATTCTAGGAACTGTTTTTTGACACTCGCTCCTCTTTGTTCACCGTCTTCATCTCGACGCCTGTAAAGCGAGCGCCGTTTTTTTCTTTTTTCTTTTTTGTCTGACTGCACCCAATGATGTCATCTAGGCTACGTCAAGCGCAAACGTCACCAAACTCACCAGAGCTGGCCTGCTTTCACTGCGCACTTAGTCTTAATGAAAGAGCTTCCTTGTCCAACACTGTGTTCCTTGTCCATCTCCAGTTCCACCTGATCTTCTCTGCTCTCCAAGACGCCATGGGGTTGGTAGTGATTTCTCATAAACATGTAATAATATCCTGTAAGCATTTTCATTGATGTTATTGTGATGACAGTTACTGCTGTCTTGCATGTATTCAGAGTGTGTGTGTGTGTGTGTGTGTGTGTGTGTGTTACACTGCAGTGCTGTTGTACCCTGCAGAATCCAGCCCCATGTACTGTGCTGCATTTACCACAGCACAGCAGTGACATCATCGCCCTCCTCATCCTCAGATGCTGATGAAGGTACAGGATAGGGTGAGGCTGACTGATGGATAAGCCCCGCCCATTCAGTCCAATCCATCTTTCCTTCGTTTTGCTACCCTCAAGTGAAAGGAGGTGAAAAAAATATGAATGAATCAGCAGCCATTCTTAATCTCATCTCTCTCTCTCTCTCTCTCTCGCTCATTCACTCTTCGTTATTTTTCCACCCTCGTTTTCACCCCCTCCTTTCCCTTTTCTTTTTCTCTCTCTTTCTCTCTCCTTCTCCATTAGCTCATTGTCTGAGAGAGAATGATAGAAGAGAGAGAGAGAGAGATGTGGGGACTGTTGCCATGCAGATTATGGGATGTAATCCTCACACAGGCTGAGTGTGAATGACACAGATCTGTTTCCGTTTCTGAAAAGTAGGCCTGATGTTTCAGGTTTGAGTATATCATGGGAACAGCAGACACCGATACCTTCAGCATCCCTCCTTCCCTCTTTCCTTGCATCCCTCTTTCCTCACATCCCTTTGTCAGGAAGAGAAGCAGCCGAGCTAAGGAGGTCGAGCAGTTTCATTCAGCCTCTCTTTCTCAGAATCCATTGAGAAAAAGAGGCAGCCAGAACAGAAGGGGAGGGTTGTGCTGCAGTGTGTGTGTGTGTGTGTGTGTGTGTGTGTGTGAATGAAAGAGCGAGAGATTATGAGTTTATAGTCACACCCTATGAACATTATGAGGTCACTCTGCACCAGAGCACATTTTAATGTCACATTTTTATGGCATAAAGTTCTGCTATAATAATAATAATAATAATAATAATAATAATAATAATATAAACAACTTTATTTTTATTTACATATACACTGGGCTCCAAAGTCTGAGACCACTAACAAAAAGTCTTCTATTTTGCCTTCTTTTTCTGTTTAATACAAAACACAAGTTTGTGTAAAACCTGATGATCCGCATGATATCAAATCCATCAAAATGCCATCCACGGAAGCCATGGCCTCATGGGGGCAGTCTTTGGTTCGATTCCCTGAACCAGCAGGAATAGTTGAAGTGCCCTTGAGCAAGGCACTTAACCCCCAACTGCTCCCCAGTTTGCTCAGGGTCTGTTGTATGTTGCTCTGGATAAGATAAGAGCGTCTGCTAAACGTCTGGAATGTAATGTAATGTCCGAGCATGTGCTTCAATGGAATGGTTAAAGAAGTCTCAAGGAAAATCTGACCAAGGAGTTAAGATGGTCAGTGAAAAGAAATTGTGCAAAACCCTTAAGATTAAATATGAACACTTGCTTTCTTTGTTTGGGTTTTCCCCCCAAAATGTCCAGTTTCGTTTGTTCGTTCGTTCGTTCATTGATGTGATCCCTTATACAGGTAAGTTGGTAAGTGCCAACCATTGAGGGTGTCAGCATCAAGGACTACCACACCTTTTCAGCCATGAGGAGGCTTGTACACCAATCAATCAGATGTTCAGTGGGTTTTGGTTTCCTACAGGTACATAAATTTGAACTATCTGCTCCAATTTTGAAGAGGTTTTGCCAAAGCCAGAACGTAGCTAGTTCAGCTGGACCCATCCCATGATTGACATGGGAGCTGGCATCCAGCAGGTTTGCTAGATGGTTCTTGGATAAAACTATGTAAACTGGTGGCACAGTGGTGTCGTGGTTAGCACTGTTGCCTCACAGCAAGAAGGTTCTGGGTTTGAGCCCAGCAGCCAACAGGGGCCTGTGTGGAGTTTGCATGTTCTCCCTGTGTCTGCATGGGTTTCCTCTGGGTGCTCTGGTTTCCCCTACAGTCTAAAGATATACAGTTAGGTTAACATGGGGTGGCCTTAGGCTCAAGTGCCTTTGAGCGAGGCACCTAACCCCCAACTGCTCCCTGGGCACTGTTAGCATGGCTGCCCACTGTTCTGGGTATGTGTGTGTGCTCATTGCTCACATATGTGTGTGTATGTGTGTGTTCACTGCTTCAGATGGGCTAAATGCAAAGATGAATTTCACAAGTGTACGTGTAATGAATAAAGTTCTTCTTCTTCTTCTTGCACATCTGCCACTCTTTCCTCCAGCTGTCCTCCACCCAGGATGGTGATAATGGGGACGTCCTGCTCATGTCTTTTGCAACAACTGCAAAGTGCTTACGGTTGATTCTCTGAGGAAGAGCATCATGGGGTAGACTGGGAACCAGGTTGTCTGGGTGGTTAGCCTTGGCAGCAAGCTTCAACACAAGATGCTCATGTTTGATGTCCAGTTTTAATTAAAATAAAAAAAACAACAATCCCCAGATTTTCAGATTGTTTTCAGTCTCCATTATATAAACAATCATAGTTAAAGTCCCTCCCACGCCTGGACCTGGTCTTCCCAGGCAGTCTCCCATCCCAGTACTAACCAGGCCCTTAAGGCGCATTGGGTAGCCCTCGGTCTCTCACCTATACAGCCAGGCTAGCCCTCTGGTAACTGCAAGAGTTTGACTCCTCATTCACATCTGTATTGCAGTGTGCCTTGTCAGAAGGCACCATTTTTATGATGGTATGACTCGACCGCAAGTAGAACTCATGATCTCCCACTCGAGAGGTGGACACGCTAACCACTAGGCCAACTTGCAGTCATTGTATAAACAAAATGAACAGAAATAAGCTGGCAGTGGAGATTTGGAGGAACGTACATGTTGAGAGATTTTACTTCCATGGCTCCTCTCACTCTCTTAACCTGCTTCTTTCATCCTGATGCTCTGTTTCTGCTCAGAGCTCCTGTCTTGCTTTCTGCTCCTGGAACTGTTCCAACATCGACACCTCAAAGGCATACTCTAGATGTGGACGTCAGAGCTGCTGCTGTAATCATAACGACTGTCTTTTGATCAACCCAGGATCCTTCCAATGTGCTCAGTAGTCTGCTGTTTGTCTTTACTCTTCCACACCTGTATACTGTCATGATCTTTAATCCCACTATCCGGTGTCACTCAGAAGAGGACGGGAGATTTTCCTTGTCGTCATGGTCTCCTTTGGTTTATTTATTAGGGATCTAAATTTCCATCTGGATTTCTGCCGCATTGTGATAGTGTGTATTATTCAATGAGACCGAATTGAATTGATAAACTAATGCTAGTCCTCAGTCTTGATGGTCGAAAAGCAATGGTTTCAGACCAGCCTTTACAAATACAGTTTACAGTAATAATACAATTTGCCATTGATATAGTTTTTAATTCTGATGCCTATGACCAAAGAAACACATCCTACCTTCTTCCTTCATGGGTAAAGTTACATAATGGGAAAGTGTCCAGGGTATGGACAGTTCTGTCTTCTGATTTGCTACAGCAATTAGAAATAAAAGCTGTGAAAAGCTTTTTCATGTTAGCAAGCAAAATCATGGCACACAACCATTAATTTTCTATCTACATTCATGATTTCAGCAACATCTGAATTGAGACTTTGTCAACTCTATGCTAATTAGGTCTCACTTGGTAAAACGAGATGGCATGGTGGTGCAGGGTTATCACTGTTACCTCACAGCAAGAAGGTTCTGGGTTTGAACCTCATGGTGTAATGCATCCTTTCTGTATGTAGTTTGTATGTAGATGAGGTCAACTAGCTACTCTAAATTGCCCCTCGGTGTGAGTGGTTGTTACATTACAGGCATTTAGCAGGTGCTCTAATCCAGAGTGATGTACAACACACCCAGAGCAGCCTAGGGAACAGTTTGGGAGTTAGGTGCCTTGATCAAGGGCATTTCAGCCATTCCTGCTGGGCCAGGGAATCAAACCAGCAACCTTTTGGTCCCAAAGCTGCTTCTCTTACCTTTAGGCCATCACTTCCCCTTTGTTACCTTGGCCAACTATGTTGGAGGAGGTTATGTTTTTGTCTTTGTTTGTTTGTTTGCCTTTTCCCAGAGTAACTTGAAAAATAGTGAACAGATTTGGATGAAATTAGGAGGATAGGTGAGCCATGGGCCAAGGAGCAATTGATTAGATTTTGATGCAAATCTGGATATGTATATGGATCTGGGATATTTTTTTGTCTTTACCCAGCATAACTCAAAAAATAGTGAACGGATTTGGATGAAATTTGGTGGACAGCTTTAGTATTATCCTCAGTTCGAGTGGTTACCTCACCTGTGGCAGAGTAAGTGGGATGAGGTATTGTAATCAGTGTGGTTTGTTTGTTTGTTTGTGTGTGTCTATCTCTTAACAATCTAGCATCTAGATGGTTGCACTGATTGGCTTCAAATTTTCAGGGTAGGTGGGCAATGGTCTGTAGATTACCTGATTAAATTTTGGGGGTAATTGGGCCAAGGTGAAGGTCAAGGTCACCAGAAAGGTCAACCTTTTGGTCAAAATAACATTTTCCATTATAGCTCAAAAACAGTTGCTGATAGACAAACACTTACTATTATGAGCATATAGGAACTCCCATATGGCCTTTCATTTGGCACCATGATCTTTGACCTTGAGTAACTTTGAAAGATGAAACTCAAGGTCATGGATTTTCAGAGGGCTATAACTTGAAAACGGTTGATGGTAGACAGATATTTACCATTATCAACTTATAGGAATTGCCATATGGGCTTTCATTTGGCACCGTGACCTTTGACCTGGAATGACTTTGAAAGGTCAAACTCAAGGTCATGGATTTTCATAGAACTATAACCTGACAGCTGATGATTGAGAAATATTACCAGTATCACCATATAGGTATAAAATAAGTGCTGCCAAGTGAGGTTTGTTTTGCCTGGCAACATTTGTTTGATTTTGATGTTGATAATATATGGCATGGTGGATATATGCACTCTACTGAGTGCTCTTCTTGTTCCTCTCTGTGTAGTCCTGCAATAGATTGGTGACCTCCCTCTTGGGTGAACCCCACCTCTTGCCAAAGTGAGCTAGGATTGGCTGCATGACTCTAATGGAAAATGGATGGATGATAAAATGACAAATCCGAACAGCAGACCTCAGACTCAAGATCATGTGATCTGAAATGGGTAAACACAAATCCAAAATGGCGGTCGCTAATAGCTCTACTAGTGTGGCCAGTGATACAATTTGGACAAAAAAACTCAATAAAATGACAAAAGTGTCCATGATTACTATTACAAATCATCTTTCAAAGTGGGCTAAAGAAAGGTTTCAATGCTACAGCAGACACATCTAACAAACAATGCGAATTTGTTTGTAAATTTAATAGTTTCTTACCTCCTGAAGTCTTTTGTCACTCGGAAAAGAATGAAATGATAGACTACTATCAGTTGAATTGTTATTGCAGCCATAAGCTGCACAATAATGTACCATTTTGAGCTGAACTTTGTAGTTCATGAATACAGATAATCCATACAAATACATCAGGCATGTAGGTGTTTGTTTACCCATTTCAAACCACGGCACTCCACTGGAGCCAAGGAGGTCTATTGTGATTCGGATGAATGATTCTTCGCACTGACGTGCGGTCTGACATTTCTTTAGTTTCCTGCTCACAGCCTTAGTTCCTACCTGCAGTCAGTTCCCATTTACAGTTTGGCACGTAAATGAAAGAAAACCTTTTTCTGTCAATACAATCTGTCTTTAAATGTGTATAGAGATGTGATGAAGAAAAATCAAGCTGGGAATGAAGCCACAGAGATCGTTGGTGTGTCTGATGAGCATACATAGCTAGAACAGTTAGCTTGCTTTGTGAATGTAATCCGAGAACGAAGCTAGTATGATGCAGAGCATGTAGCACGTAAACACCAAACAACAATGTTCACGCTGATCAGTGTGAATGTGTTATTTACAACCCCAATTCCAAAAAAGTTAGGACAAAGTACAAATTGTAAATAAAAATGGAATGCAATAATTTACAAATCTCAAAAACTGATATTGTATTCACAATAGAACATAGACAACATATCAAATGTCGAAAGTGAGACATTTTGAAATTTCATGCCAAATATTGGCTCATTTGAAATTTCATGACAGCAACACATCTCAAAAAAGTTGGGACAGGGGCAATAAGAGGCTGGAAAAGTTAAGGGTACAAAAAAGGAACAGCTGGAGGACCAAATTGCAACTCATTAGGTCAATTGGCAATAGGTCATTAACATGACTGGGTATAAAAAGAGCATCTTGGAGTGGCAGCAGCTCTCAGAAGTAAAGATGGGAAGAGGATCACCAATCCCCCTAATTCTGCACCGGCAAATAGTGGAGCAATATCAGAAAGGAGTTCGACAGTGTAAAATTGCAAAGAGTTTGAACATATCATCATCTACAGTGCATAATATCATCAAAAGATTCAGAGAATCTGGAAGAATCTCTGTGCGTAAGGGTCAAGGCCGGAAAACCATACTGGGTGCCCGTGATCTTCAGGCCCTTAGACGGCACTGCGTCACATACAGGCATGCTTCTGTATTGGAAATCACAAAATGGGCTCAGGAATATTTCCAGAGAACATTATCTGTGAACACAATTCACCATACCATCCGCCATTGCCAGCTAAAACTCTATAGTTCAAAGAAGAAGCTGTATCTAAACATGATCCAGAAGCGCAGACGTCTTCTCTGAGCCAAGGCTCATTTAAAATGGACTGTGGCAAAGTGGAAAACTGTTCTATGGTCAGACGACCAAAGGACGACCCAAGTTGTTATCGGCACTCAGTTCAGAAGCCTGCATCTCTGATGGTATGGGGTTGCATTAGTGCGTGTGGCATGGGCAGCTTACACATCTGGAAAGACACCATCAATGCTGAAAGGTATATCCAGGTTCTAGAGCAACATATGCTCCCATCCAGACGACGTCTCTTTCAGGGAAGACCTTGCATTTTCCAACATGACAATGCCAAACCACATACTGCATCAATTACAGCATCATGGCTGCGTAGAAGAAGGGTCCGGGTACTGAACTGGCCAGCCTGCAGTCCAGATCTTTCACCCATAGAAAACATTTGGCGCATCATAAAATGGAAGATACGACAAAAAAGACCTAAGACAGTTGAGCAACTAGAATCCTACATTAGACAAGAATGGGTTAACATTCCTATCCCTAAACTTGAGCAACTTGTCTCCTCAGTCCCCAGACGTTTACAGACTGTTGTAAAGAGAAAAGGGGATGTCTCACAGTGGTAAACATGGCCTTGTCCCAACTTTTTTGAGATGTGTTGTTGTCATGAAATTTAAAATCACCTAATTTTTCTCTTTAAATGATACATTTTCTCAGTTTAAACATTTGATATGTCATCTATGTTCTATTCTGAATAAAATATGGAATTTTGAAACTTCCACAATATTGCATTCCGTTTGTATTTACAATTTGTACTTTGTCCCCACTTTTTTGGAATCGGGGTTGTAGTTTGTGATTTAGCGTTTAGCTCTTTTTTAGGCCACACCCACAAATGATAACAGGATAGGTTGCTACACACTGACAAAATGCTGACGCCATTTATTGTAGGTGCTTTCCACAATGTATTGGCCCCCTTCTACCCCATCTATGAGCTGCTATGCAACACCAATAAAAAACAACCAAAAGCAGTGGCAATTTTTATCGTTTCTAATTTCCAGGCAAATATGACAGCATTTAGTCAGTGCTAAACAATTAGTAGCCAGAGTGGTAAAGTGCTCTTAATTGATTATTTGCCATGCCCCCTTTCTCATGTCACTACTCTCTCTCTCTCTCTCTGGTTGCTCTCTTCATGTTAAAGGGGCGTTAATTAGTCTGATTTTTAACAGACGTGATTGATCACTACACATCAACTTCAGAAATAGCAAAGCCCTGCCTGTAGTCTTTTACATAAATTTTTACTCAAATACACAGTGCAATTATTCATCAAAATACACCTGGTGAGGTACAAATTCTTCACTCACTCTTTTTTTTCTCTCTCTGTAAGAGCACTACTGTTATAGAAGTTGCTGTTATAGAAAATTAACAAACATTTTCTGACCAATCACAATCCAGAATAGCAAATAATTAACTGCAGCAAACAGTAATGAAGCAGTAATGCTTTATTTGTAGTCGTAGTGTTCCTGTGTAGAGAATGGCACTGTGTCTATTTTAACTCAAACTTGATTGTAGAGCAGAACAGTGACGCTAAAGCAGTGTGATGCCTCCATCTGCTGGTCAACTCCGGTAAAACAGGCTCAATGACGTAACTGGTCTTTAATCCATCCATCCATCCATCCATCCATCATCTGTAGCTGCTTATCCTGTTCTACAGGGTCGCAGGCAAGCTGGAGCCTATCCCAGCTGACTACGGGCGAAAGGCGGGGTACACCCTGGACAAGTCGCCAGGTCATCACAGGGCTGACACATAGACACAGACAACCATTCACACTCACATTCACACCTACGCTCAATTTGGAGTCACCAGTTAACCTAACCTGCATGTCTTTGGACTGTGGGGGAAACCGGAGCACCCGGAGGAAACCCATGCAGACACGGGGAGAACATGCAAACTCCGCACAGAAAGGCCCTCACCAGCCACTGGGCTCGAACCCGGACCTTCTTGCTGTGAGGCGATAGTGCTAACCACTACACCACCGTGCCGCCCCGGTCTTTAATAAGATTCCAAATAAAAAAAAACACCATGTGGTTTACTTTCACCTTTTTCTTCACATACGACTTTAGACTTGAACTAGCTACATTTCTAAATAACCCCCTCCCCCCCACTTGACGACATTTTCAAACATTTTCAACCTTTTCGCATCAGACACTCGAGCTACACGAGTGTACACTTTGTATTTATCACTACAGTTTGTATTCAGATGGATAGCTATTAGCATTGCATAATTATCATGGTTAAGAATAAAGCTGTTCTTAGTTCACCTTCGCTCACATCTTCAGAGATGGCTGCTTAGTTCTTAAGTTCATCTTTAGATCTAAGATGAGCAACTTATGCTGAGGAGCAAGGGTTTCAGAGGGAATAACCTTAGCATCAGTGATCAGTTTTAGATCTCTTCAATATGGAAGCCAGTAGTCAATCTGTGTTGACCAGACACCACTGCTGTAGGTTATCAGATGAGAGGGTCTCTTCTTGAAGAATGTGTTTGCAATGACCAAGTCCTGAGACTCAGCACATTCCAAAATATGACATCCTTCATTATTTTGGGTACCAAATCTATTTCCTCCATGGTGTTGCTCAAAACCATCTTGCGTTGCACCTACATGGCCATTTAAGTCACCACCAAGAAGAAGGAGTTCATTTTCTGTGAGCATTTGAAGGTGGGTCCTGACATCATTCCAGAACTTGTTTTTCTCCTCATCATCACATCCCATTGGTGGGGCATAGCAGGCACGGGCGATTGCTCTAAGACAATGAGGGAGGCTCAGCCTCCTCTAAAAATGACGAACATCGTGTAGGATGAATTGCGCTAGGCTTATGTTATAGCCGACCTTATAATATTGCTATTTCAGATCCAGAATCATAGAAATATATGTGCTCAACCCAACTACAGTGTGAAATCATTCCGTTATAACTTTCCCCAGTTCGCCTAATGTGCGCGTGAGTTTTTCCCCCTCATGACAATGCGATGCAGCCCAGCCTCAGTGCACTTCAATGGCATTTGGGAGCTATGCGCTTTTCAATATCAAAATGCAAGATGATTATTGGACAAATACTGCGAAAACGCCTGCCCACGGACTCCCAGCCTCACAGTGGGAGGGACGTGGCAAAGCTTTCCGCGAGGAGACTGGTGATTGGTGAAAGCGGCTGGATATTTTCTTTGATTGACAGCTCGTTTCAAATATAGACAGGCAGCGGTGAATCTCAGTTCAGTCCCATGCGGATTCGCAAGTGGTGTGGTGTATTGTAAGAGATCAGCTTACATTTCGATTTCATTCATTACATACGGTTTCTACCAGTTTTTTTAGTTTGTATGTATTTTCATTGTAAATAAAGTGTAAATATAGTGTTGTCAAGTTTGCTATCTTAGTTCCAGAAATTTCGTTTATTTGAGTGACTGAACTTGAACTTGAGGGGGCTAGTCAGCTAGCAAGAAAGCTGCGCACGGATGCCAAGCATTGTTGATTTAATTTTGGCGAAGCCATTTGCCAGTCTTCCTTTCGAGGAAAAAATTAAAATTAAAGAGCAGGGTAGACCAATGCCTCAAATTGACTTGGTGAAAAAGGTAGGGAATAATACTTGTTCCTTTCAGCTCTCCTGGTATGAGAAAGTGAATTGGCTAACAGCAGTGACCCACATCAACAACAGTAAATAGGCTACTTTAGTAATATGTCATGGATGGACCAAAAATATAGAATCTATTTAAAATGTTTATGCTGAGTATATTATATTGGAATATATATTTCTCTGGATATGAATTAAACACAGCTACAATTTGGAAAACATTTTTAAACAAAAACACAGCCGAGAACATTTCACACTACAGACCTGGATTAAAAGTGAAGGGTTATCAAAATTGTCAATAAAACATTTCTCAGTCAAAATAAGTAAAATATAGGGAAAGTGTCATTGAATGAAATGTGTGGCACCCAGCTCTATGTTTGGCTCCCCAAGGTCAGTGCTTGTGCCTATTCCAGAACACTCTGCTGTTACTGCTGAGGTTCCTGACAAAGAGCTGCTTTCAATCATGATCAATTTTTAAACAACATGCCACAATTTTAAAATATAAAATGTTAAAATATACCCCCCAACACCACCATCATGTATATTGGACAGTAGGCTAATGGGCCAAAAGAACCTGTTATTTCACAGTTTGTGACCCTGCCAACAATCAGCCAGATCAGAGGCAAGAGTATGGGCAAAATTTATGTGTTTTTTCTTTTAAAATCTGGAAATATCGTAACCGACCAGCCTCCCCTGTTTGAAAGACTACCAGCCGCCACTGATAGCAGGATATAACTTGAAGAAACTCTGGGCTTATATTAATTTTGGTTGACATCAGGCAGTCTGAGATGCAGCAAACCTCAATGACGCTGTCTCTCAGTTTGTCACCAATGGCTATGGCTATGCCATTCTTCTTTGTGGGTCCACCATTGTAAAACAATTTATAGCCATCACCGATTTCCCTGCTTTTGGCTCCTGTCCATCTGGTCTCCTGTATGCAGGTGATTTTGACATGTCTGTTCTTCAGTGTGTCAGCAAGCTCACTACTTCGACCTGTGAGTGAGCTGACATTGATGGATGCCAGTCACATTCTCTGTGATTTTACTTCAGGTGTTGGTTTTGGTTTCTGGATTCACTTCTTTGGCTCACCCCATCCATGAGTGGGTAGCCCTTGTCCATTTATCTTGACATTCATTTAGCAGATTCTTTTAACCAGAGCGACATACAATATACCCAAAGCAGCCTGGGGAGCAGTTGGGGGTTAGGTGCTTTGCTCAAGGGTACTTCAGCCATTCCTGCTGGTTGAGGGAATCGAACCGATGACCTTTTGGTCCCAAAGCTGTTTCTCTCACCATTAGGTCATAGAAACAAAGTCAATATTTGGTGTGAGATGACCCTTTACTTTAAAAAAAATAGTAGTCTCAGGTCCAGTGAGTGCAGTTTTATAAGAAAATGAGCTGTAGGTTTTACTGAGAATCTTACCAAACCAACCACAGTTCTTCTGGACAGTTTGACTGTCACACTCACATCTTCACTTTGCACCAAAACCCAGTAGCCTTCATTATGTGTTAGGGTTTTGCTGGGATTTGAACCTGGTTCACTGGTGTGATAAACCAACAAACCCCCACTAGGCCACCAAGGGGATGACTCAAATGCAGAGGCGTGAGGCAGAAGTAGAAAAGTATCAAAAAGTTTATTTACAATACATACAGTCCAAACGGAAGTAATCCAAAACGCTCAGAAGATGAAGGGAAAAATAAAAAATATCCAAAAGTTCAAAGTCAAAACAAAAGCCAAAAAACCAGAAAAGAAAAGGCAAAAATACCAACACTCAGAAGATCCAAAACCCAGTAAATACTAAGTCCAAAAAGTCCAAAAAGCAAAGCAAAGTGCAAAACCAAAAAGACAAAGGCAAGGAACATGGTACAGAGGTAACTGGAGCTAAACATAACAGCACAAAGACTCTGTGACAAGAGGACTGAACTCAGGGGTATAAATACGCAAACTAATTAAGGACAGGGCAGGGCAGGAAACAGGCAATAAGACAAACACAAAACACAGAACACAGTGGTGACCTCTAGAGGCCAAAACAAACATGACCAAACAAAGGAAATAACAGCGGCCTCTAGAGGCCAAAACAATCCCAGTCCTAACAGGATCCCCCCTCTAGGAGCGTCTCCTGATGTTCCCAGGGCGATCAGGATGGGCCGAATGGAAGTCCCGACAAAGTTCTTTATCAAGTATGTCCCGAGCTTGGACCCAGCAGCACTCCTCAGGGCCATAGCCCTCCCAGTCCACAAGATATTGGAGACCCCCGCGAACCCAGCGGGAGTCCAGCAGGTGGCGCATGGTGAAAATGGTCTGACCCTGGAAGATGTGGGGGGGCGGGGGGTTCCTAGGGGCAGGGACATACGTGGACGTCAGTACGGGCTGCAACAGGGAAACATGGAATGTGGGGTTGATCCTTAGCATACGTGGTAACTGGAGCCGGTAGGAGACAGGGTTAACTCTGCGTACAACGTTGAAGGGGCCAATGTAGCGAGGAGCAAGCTTGTGGTTCTCCACCCGCAGTGGAAGGTCCTTGGTGGACAGCCAAACCCGCTGCCCAGGGTGGAAAGTGTGGGCAGGTCTCCTATGGCGGTTGGCTTGAGTCTGGTTGGTACTGGAGGTCTAGATGAGTGTCCTCCTGACCTTGCTCCAGGTCTTGTGACACCATCTCACGTATTGGTTGACCGAGGGCACCCCAGCGTCCTCCTCCTGGTCCAGGAACAGAGGTGGCTGGAAGCCGAATTGGCACTGGAACGGCGACAGCTTGGTGGCCGATGACTGCAGGGTGTTGTGGGCGTACTCTGCCCATGGCAGCCAGGTGCTCCATGATGTCAGGTTATCTATAGCCAGGCCTCGCAGGGTGGTTTCCAGGTCTTGGTTGAGCCTCTCTGTCTGGCCATTGGACTGGGGGTGGAACCCAGAAGAGAGGCTGGCAGTGGCCCCGATGAGCTTGCAGAAGCCGTGCCACACTCGGGAGGAGAACTGGGGCCCCCAGTCAGAGACGATGTCCTGTGGAAGACCAAAGACTCGGAAGACATGATTAAATAACAATTTAGCAGTGTCAAGGGCAGAAGGGAGTTTGCACAGTGGTATAAAGCGGCAGGCCTTGGAGAATCTGTCCACTATGACCAAAATGACAGTGTTACCTTGAGACTCAGGGAGACCCATGATGAAGTCGACCGCCACGTGGGACCAGGGACGCCGGGGAATAGGCAGAAGATGCAGGAGACCCTGGGGACGCTGTCATGGGTTCTTGGTTCTGGTGCAGACCTCACAGGACAGGATGAATTACCTCACTTCCTTCTCCATGTTAGGCCACCAGAAGCATCTTTTCAGGAAGTCCAGGGTCCTCCGAGCTCCCGGGTGGGTGGTGAGAGGGGAAGAGTGACTCCACTGAGAACCTTGGCCCGGACTTGACGAGGGACATACAGGAGGCCCGGTGGCCCTGTCCCAGGATCAGGGTTCCGGTGTTGAGCTTGTCGAACGGTCTCCTCAATACCCCAGCGGACAGGAGCCACAATCCAGGATACAGGGATAATAGGCCCAACTTCACTCTCCCTGTTGTTGGGCAAGAACAGCCTGGAGAGCGCGTCCGGTTTGGTGTTCTTAGAGCCGGGGCGGTATGATAGGGTGAAGTTGAAACAGCTGAAAAACAAAGCCCACCTAGCCTGTTGTGGGTTCAGCCTCTTGGCTTGCTGGAGGTACTCCAGGTTCTTATGGTCCGTCCACACCAGGAATGGATGTTGCGCTCCCTCCAGCCAGTGCCTCCACTCCTCAAGGGCTCGTTTGACTGCTAGCAGTTTCCGATCCCCCACATCATAGCGGGACTCCGCAGGGCTCAGGCGGTGGGAGAAGTAAGCGCAGGGGTGCAGCTTCCCTTCCGAGCGTTGAGAGAGCACCGCGCCGACACCACTGTCCGAGGCGTCCACCTCCATGATGAATGGTTGGGAGGTGTCCGGGAGAACCAGAATGGGTGCCGTGCAAAAGCGGTGTTTGAGGTCATTAAATGCCTTTTCCACCTGAGTGGACCAGACATAGGATCCACCAGTCCTTTTGGTGAGGTCCGACATAGGTGCTGCTATGGAACTGAAGTTCCTGATGAACTTGCGGTAGAAGTTAGCGAATCCTAAGAACCGCTGAACCTCCTTAACGGACTTGGGAGTAGGCCAGTCCCGGACAGCCAGGGTCTTGGCTGGGTCCATTTGGAGTTGCCCCGTTCGTACGACAAATCCCAGGAAGGAGACCTCGGGGACATGAAACTCGCATTTCTGGGCTTTAGCAAACAGATTATTCTGTAAAAGTCTCTGGAGGACTTGGCGGACATGGTGGTGGTGCTCCTGTAAGGTCTTGGATAATATCAGGATGTCGTCGAGGTAGACGAAAACATATAGATTAATCATATCCCTCAAGACGTTGTTGATAAGGGCCTGAAAAACAGCTGGTGCATTGGTGAGTCCAAAGGGCATCACCTGGTACTCTTAGTGCCCTGATGGGGTATTAAAGGTGGTCTTCCACTCGTCTCCCTGTTGGATACGGACGAGGTGGTATGCATTCCGTAAGTCCAACTTGGTGAAGATGGTGGTGCCTTGGAGCAGGTCGAATGCTGTGGACATCAGCGGAAGGGGATAGCGGTTGTGCACGGTGATCTTGTTCAGGCCCCTATAATCAATACATGGCCGGAGCCCTCCATCCTTCTTGCCAACAAAGAAGAAGCCGGCACCAGCGGGTGAGGTGGAGGGTCGAATGAACCCAGAGGCCAAGGCTTCCTTGATGTACTCCTCCATGGCCTTGCGTTCTGGCTGAGAGAGGGAGAACAGTCGGCCCCGAGGAGGAGTAGTCCCAGGGAGCAAGTCGATGGCACAGTTGTAGGCGCGGTGCGGAGGAAGAACGGCGGCCCTACTCTTGCTAAAGACCTCTTTGAGATCCCAGTACTCTGTGGGAACTTGAGATAACTCGATGAGATCAGGAGGCTGGGCAGGAGACACAGGAGAGCTAGAGAGCAGACAAGAGGCATGGCATGCAGGGCCCCATTCCACAACCTGGCTTGTTACCCAGTCTATGCGAGGGTTGTGGCAAGTAAGCCAAGGAAGGCCTAGAATGACTGGGAACTCTGGTGAATGAATAAGGTGCAGGGATATTTCTTCTTTGTGACCTTGAGACTGGAGAAAGACTGGAGAAGTAACTTGGGTGACTCTTCCATCACCTAACGCTTGGCCATCGAGGGCAGACACAGACAATGTGACTTCAAGAGGCACAGTCGGGACATTGATGCTTTGGGCGAAGTGGATATCCATAAAGTTTCCAGCCGCCCCTGAGTCTAACAAGGCCTGGCAAGAGTGGACGGACTCACCCCAGGAGATGGAAACCGGGATGTAGATTCCTTGGCCAGGAAGTCCGGGAGAGAGGGTAGGCCCCGTCACAACCCTCCCTCGGCTGGACGGGGCGGTCCTTTTCCCAAGAGCTCGGGACATGATGCTTGGAAGTGACCAGGCTTGCCACAGTAGATGCAGCACTTGTCCCTCCTTCTGCGCTCCCTCTCGGCTGTGGAGAGACGAGTACGACCAACCTGAATGGGCTCTGGACAGTCACTGGAAGAGGTGGACGGACTCCAGGTTGAGGCAGGGAGGCCAGGGAGGCTCAGGACTTGGCAGCGCTCTCTAATCCTGTTGTCAAGATGAGTAGAATGTGAGATCAGAGTTTCAAGGTCACTTGGTCATCCGATAGAGGCCAGACCATCTTTGATGGGGTCAGACAGACCATGGTGGAAGGCTGACACCAGGGCAGTCTCGTTCCATCCACTTACTGCTACGAGCATCCGGAACGAGATGGCGTAGTCTGCGACGCTTCCCCCTTGCTGGATGGACATGAGCTTTCTGGCTGCATCTTTACTGATGTCTGCTTGATCAAAGACATGAAGCATCTCCTCAGTAAACAGCTGGAAATCAGAGCACTCAGGTCCCTGTCAGATAGCAGTGGCCCAGGCCCGCGCCTTACCAGCTAACAAGGTTATCACAAAGGCAATCTTGCGGCAATCCGTAGTGTAGGTGGTAGGCTGAAGCTCAAAGGTGAGTTGGCACTGGATAAGGGACTCCCGACACTCACTGTGCTTGCCGTCATACCTCTGTGGTGCAGGAAGGCTGGGTTCGCGAGGTGAAGGAATCAGCGTGGCCGGAGGCACTGGAGCGGAAGCGGATGGCGGAGCAGGAGCAGAATCAGGCGGAGGAGATGGGGTAGAGAAGTCAGCTGTGCCAGGGTTTTTCCCCAATCTGCTGAAGCAGTACCTCGTGGCGAGTCAGGGTCTCACATTGGCTTGCAAGAGTACGTCCCTGAGTGTCCATGGTAGTTCCGAAGCGTGTTAAAGCGGCCATAATTCCCTGAAGGTTAGCCGGTTGAAGAAGCCTCTGCTGAGTCGGTCATGTCGGAATTTTTCTGTTAGGGTTTTGCTGGGATTCAAACCTGGTTCGCTGGTGTGATAATCCAGTAAACCCCCACTAGGCCACCAGGGGGATGACTCAAATGCAGAGGCATGAGGCAGAAGTAGAAAAGTATTAAAAAGTTGATTTACAATATATACAGTCCAAAAAGAAATAATCCAAAATGCTCAGAAGATGAAGGGAAAAATAAAAAATATCCAAAATTTCAAAGTCAAAACAAAAGCCAAAAAACCAGAAAAGAAAAGGCAAAAATACCAACGCTCAGAAGATCCAAAAAACAGTAAATACTAAGTCCAAAAAGCAAAGCAAAGTGCAAAACCAAAAAGACAAAGGCAAGGAACACGGTACATAGGTAAATGGAGCTAAACATAACAGCACAAAGACTCCGTGACAAGAGGACTGAACTCAGGGGTATAAATATGCAAACTAATTAAGGACAGGGCGGGGCAGGAAACAGGCAATAAGACAAACACAGAACACAGTGGTGACCTCTAGAGGCCAAAACAAACATGACCAAACAAAGGAAATAACAGCGGCCTCTAGAGGCCAAAACAGTCCCAGTCCTAACATTATGTTTTCTTTTTTAATCTAAAAAGTGGGCTCTTGTGGAATATGCTGCTCAGATACAATTTTTTTCTGTAACATTTAATTTTGTGCTGGAAAATGAATGTTTAGAACTCTGAAATGTTTTTGTAATTTTTCGACTCAATGTAGAAATCATAAAATAGAAATCTATAGCAAAGTTTGTATGAAAAAAAGACTGTAAAAAATAAATATGACCTAAAACATCATCAGATTTTCACACAAGTCCTAAAAGTAGATAAACAGAAGCCAGTTAAACAAATGAGACAGAAATATTATACTTGGTCATTTATTTATTTATGAAGGAAAATAATCCAATATTACATATCTGTGAGTGGCAAAAGTATGTGAACCTCTAGGATTAGCAGTTCATTTGAAGGTGAAATTAGAGTCAGGTGTTTTCAATCAATGGGATAACAATCAGGTATGAGTGGGCACCCTGTTTTACTTAAAGAACAGGGATCTATCAAAGTCTGATCTTCACAACACATGTTTGTGGAAGTGTATCATGGCATGGACAAAGGAGATTTCTGAGGACCTCAGAAAAAGCATTGTTGATGCTCATCAGGCTGGAAAAGGTTACAAAACCATCTCTAAAGATTTTGGACTCCAACAGATTGTGTACAAATGGAGGAAATTCAAGACCATTGTTACCCTCCCCAGGAGTGGTCGACCAACAAAGATCACTCCAAGAGCAAGGCGTGTAATAGTCGGAGAGGTCACAAAGGACCCCAGGGTAACTTCTAAGCAACTGAAGGCCTCTCTCACATTGGCTAATGTTAATGTTCATGAGGCCACCATCAGGAGAACACTGAACAACAATGGTGTGCATGGCAGGGTTGCAAGGAGAAAGCCACTGCTCTCCAAAAAGAACATTGCTGCTCGTCTGGAGTTTGCTAAAGGTTACGTGGACAAGCCAGAAGGCTATTGGAAAAATGTTTTGTAGACGGATGAAACCAAAATAAAACTTTTTGGTTTAAATGAGAAGCATTATGTTTGGAGAAAGGAAAACACTGCATTCCAGCATCAGAACCTTATCCCATCTGTGAAACATGGTGGTGGTAGTATCATGGTTTGGGCCTGTTTTGCTGCATCTGGGCCAGGATGGCTTGCCATCATTGATGGAACAATGAATTCTGAATTATACCAGCAAATTCTAAAGGAAAATGTCAGGACATCTGTCCATGAACTGAATCTCAAGAGAAGGTGGGTCATGCAGCAAGATAATGACCCTAAGCACACAAGTTGTTCTACCAAAGAATGGTTAAAGAAGAATAAAGTTAATGTTTTGGAATGGCCAAGTCAAAGTCCTGACCTTAATCCAATGGAAATGTTGTGGAAGGACCTGAAGCGAGCAGTTCATGTGAGGAAACCCAGCAACATCCCAGAGTTGAAGCTGTTCTGTATGGAGGAATGGGCTAAAATTCCTCCAAGCTGGTGTGCAGGACTGATCAACAGTTACCGCAAACATTTAGTTGCAGTTATTGCTGCACAAGGGGGTCACACCAGATACTGAAAGCAAAGGTTCACATACTTTTGCCACTCACAGATATGTAATATTGGATCATTTTCCTCAATAAATAAATGACCAAGAATAATATTTTGTCTCATTTGTCTAACTGGGTTCTCTTTATCTACCTTTAGGACTTGTGTGAAAATCTGATTGTTGTTTTAGGTCATATTTATGCAGAAATGTAGAAAATTCTAAAGGGTTCACAAACTTTCAAGCACCACTGTGTATACACACACACACACACACACACACACACACACACACACACACACACACAACTTTGTTTGGTTTGGTGGAGCTGTGTGCCCAGGGAATGAAAACTACTTGAACTGAATGTTGAAAACACAAACTTTCTGATTCCAGCGTGAAACCAACACAAATCAAATCTAGCCAATGAAGCGCAACATGCTGACCTTTTTAACCCTGAGTAAGGGGTCTTCATGTCAGGTACATGTTTTTCCTAAATATAAAGAAGAAAACACACAGGGTTCATTGCAGACTATCCAACTTCAGTTAACCTTTTCTGTTATTTTCCAGAAAGTTCTTTGCTTTATTTTGAAAAAGATACTAGCAGTATCTTTTATAATAGTAGGGCAAAGCTTTTCAGATTAATCATTTTTGAAGGAATAAAACATATATAATAGACAAATAATCAACATTGCAGTGATGTGATGAAGATAAACTACTCTTTATGTCCCAAAGTTGAAGTTCAAGTCCAGTCAAATTTATTTGTACAGTGCTTTTAATAACAGACATTGTCTCAAAACAGCTTCACAGAAAATTACAGACTTTAAACATGAGCTAATTTTATCCCTAATTTATCCCCAATGAGCAAGCCTGGGGTGATGGTGGCAAGGAGAAACTCCCTCAGAAGACACGAGGAAGAAACCTTGAGAGGAACAGACTCAAAAGAGGAACCAGACTCAAAAGGGGACCCAATCTCATCTGGGTGATAACAGATAGCATGATTATAAATAACTTGCTTCTATAATTGTGTCCTATAGAGTCACAAAGTATAACTGTGTAACCAGGAAATTCATGATAGTTTCATTATGAAGTCTATTTTGTTGAAGTGATAAACTCTTCATTAATGGAAACTTGAGTGCAAAACTGTTCATGATAACTGCAGTCCTAAATTTAGTAAGTCAACTGTAGTCCTGACATAAATGTATTACTGTAAGTGTCCAAAGCCATCTTACAAGTGCAACTTTTGACTGTCCATATGGAGCCGTCCTCCACAGGAGCAATGTGATGAGACTCCAGCAAGAATTAGGGCACCAGGATGGATCAGGTAGGTCCGAGGAGCAGAAGATATAACACACAACCTATTATATAGCTAGGATTACAGCGGGGGGCTGGTCCTTTGAGAACCACATTAGTTTGACTCCCTACTCACATCTGTATTGCAGCGCCTTGCCAGAAGGCAGTTGGTACCATTTTTATGATGGTCTTTGGTATGAGTAGAACTCACAATCTCCTGGTTAAGAGGCGGACATGCTAACTACCAGGCCAACTTGCAGTTCATTAGCAGTAGAACTAATTAAAAAAGATAGAAAAGTAAACAGAGGACAGCGAGGTCTCATCTCATCTCATTATCTCTAGCCGCTTTATCCTGTTCTACAGGGTCGCAGGCAAACTGGAGCCTATCCCAGCTGACTATGGGCAAAAGGCAGGGTACACCCTGGACAAGTCGCCAGGTAATCACAGGGCTGACACATAGACAACCATTCACACTCTCATTCACACCTGCAGTCAATTTAGAGTCACCAGTTAACCTAACCTGCATGTCTTTGGACTGTGGGGGAAACCGGAGGAAACCCACGCGGACACGGGGAGAACATGCAAACTCCACACAGAAAGGTCCTCGCTGGCCACAGGGCTTAAACCCGGACCTTCTTGCTGTGAGGCGACAGCACTAACCACTACACCACCGTGCCGCCGGACAGCAAGGTATAGAAAGTTATCTAAAATTATCAATATCTTTATCTGTCAGGATTCAACCTTGTGCTGAGTTCAATCCCAAAGTTTCAGTGTTGGAAAGAGTTTTTTTGCTCTGTTAGGAGAGATGTTTCTTCAAACAACCTGAGATGATCCGATTCTGACTGTAAGCTCAAAACCGTGATGTTTGTGAGTCCCATTGACATTTGTTTGAGCATTACATCTGGGATTCGGTGTGATCACTCAACTCGTGAAAATAGTCCAGGAAACGAAAATAAAGTATAATGGTGATTTATTAGTTACAATCAGTTATACAAAAATAAAGAAACTTAAACTATTCAAACAGTTCCAGGTTCCTTAATTCTAGCAATGTCCATTCATTGTTCTTTTTCATTTCCACGCACGGCCATGCCACGGTCTATGATGGTATGCGCATCACCGAAAAACCCTCCCCCTGGCATCAGGATGACACACTATATACCTTCTGGCATATCACCTTTGACCTATAGAGGGCTCACACACTCACTCACATATACTCACACATACTCAAAACATGAAATTATATTAGATATAGAAATACTAAATCAGTTCTTAATGTAACAAAATAAAATTGTAAATTATATGTAAAGTCAACAAAGCATAAACAGAAATTCCTCCTATGGCTCCTACACACCGGCCCCTAATTGTGTGCATAAGCAACAATTATCAAACAAACATTTTAAAGGAGCCATTTAATGTCTTTGTTAACTTAAAACTTGTAATCATAACTTAAAAGATACTCATCCTTCTGCACTCTCCAGTAGCAGACAGAGTTTAGTCACTGGTCTTTCATATACACCAGTCTTTGTCTGGATCTTCACTGTTCTCACAAGCCCTTTTGAGTCTGGCAGAACATCTTCAATTCTTCCAAGAACCCAGGATCCACGAGGGGCTGTGTTGTCCACCACCATCACGATGTCTCCTACTTGGAATCCCCTTCTCAATCTTGTCCACTTCTGTCTTTCCTGTAGCAAGGGTAAGTATTCCTTTGTCCATCTTCTCCAAAACAGATCGGCAAGATATTGAACTTGCTTCCAGCAGCGTCTGACATACATGTCTGACTGTTGGAACAGTCCAGGAGGAAAAGAAGGATGGCCTTTGAGGAGCAAGATATGATTAGGTGTTAGTGCTTCCAGGTCACATGCATCTTCAGAGACTGTGCTGATGGGGCGGCTGTTTAGAATTGCTTCCACTTCACAGAACAGTGTTTGTAAACCTTTGTCATCAAGTGTTTGTTCTTGAATTATTGAAAGGAGAATCTGTCTCACCATCCGGATGAGTCTCTCCCATACTCCACCATGGTGTGAGGCTGCAGGTGGATTGAAGGACCACTGGATGTCTTTCTGAAGCATTGCATTGTGGATCTTCTCAGAGTTCCAGGCTGAGATGGCATTTTGCAGCTCTTTCTTGGCTCCTACAAGATTGGTTCCGTTGTCAGAGCGGATGTGTGTCACCTGACCTCTCCTGCTGATGAACCGTCATAGGGTGTTGATGCAGGAGTCTGTATCCAATGCATGCGCCATCTCTAGATGCACAGCTCTGCTTGACATGCAGGTGAATATGACACCATAGCGCTTGATGAGACTTCTTCCTCTTCTAGTTTCAAAAGGGCCAAAGTAGTCAACACCAACATTGCTGAAAGGTGGAAGATCAGCTTCAAGTCTTTCTTTTGGCAGGTCAGCCATCTTCTGTTCACCTCTCTTCCCTCTCACACACCTGCAGTTTACACATTTTGACAGGACTTTGCGAGCAGCTGAGTTGGCATTCACTATCCAATATTTTTTTCTGAGCTGAGAGAGCACATGATTTCTTCCGGCATGTCCAAGTTGCTCATGGATGTGTTGAAGAATAAGAGTGGAGACAAGAAGGTCTTTGGGAAGTATCATTGGACGCTTGGCCTCGTCAGGCATCGCTGCCCTCTTCAGTCTTCCTCCTACCCTCAAAACTCCATCTTCCAGCACAGGGTCCAGCTTGTACTGTAGATGGTGCTCTTTTGGCTCAGACCATTGTCAGAAGCAGATTTTTGCAGCCTTGCAATTTCCTCTGGGTACCTCTGGTGTTGACAGAACACAATAATGAACTTCTCTGCCCTCCACAGGTCATCCAAGGAAATGCACTGTCCACCCAGTCTCTTCTTAAAAGCTTTCTTCTCATCATCCAGGGTCTTGTTTTGGCTCCGTGTCTGGGGGGAGACAACATGCTGCAACTGCTTTTTTCGTTTCATTTTGAATATGAGGAAATCTTTCAGCTTCAGATACCACACCACAGCTCTCTTCAACTTGTTCCAGCTTGAATAATGTTGCAGCAGCTGCCATGTGGGACTGTCACACTGCTGTATTGCAGCACTGCATATAGCTGAACTCTTCACCTCAATGTCATCTTCAGAAAGTGACGGTGACTGCAAAGGATCCTGTGGCCACTCATTCTCTGATATCAGTATGTAGCATGCAGCAATGATCAAGCATGGATTAATTAACAAGAATACTTTTAATATTTTAAGTTGAAAATTGTGAATGCCTTTTAATAGAAAGAATGTTGAATAAAGTTTGTTCTGAAATGAAATGTGTTTAAATGAAATAGTTTTGGAAATGGATTCCCCTTAGTCTCTCACTATAAAAGGTAATCATCTTCACTATGAATTCTCTTCTTAACAAAAAAGAAATGGGTCTTTTTAACCAAGAAAATGTTCAAGCAAAAATATCAAATAAAATATAAAATGAAACTTAAAGTTCGTTAGCAGACCCTTATCAACGCACCTTTGTAAGAATGATAAACCCAAAATTAAAGCACCAACAATATGTGCAGTTAGACTTATCACGGGAGCAATGGCTCTGAATACTCAGTAAACAATAATTCAGTCTCTCAGTTCAATATTCTCACGTAAAAGTTCACGGTTTCCAACCTGTAGAATGCAATGTTTCCTCATAAAAGTTCACAGTTCCAAACGAGTGGGCTTACGTACAGTCTCTGTACCAAACGACTCTTCAAAACGACTGGTGGCAGGGTACTCACACACACCGGACACCACCGTGGCTGGAGGGAGAGAGAGAGAGAGAGAGAGAGAGAGAGAGAGAGAAATGGTCCAGGGACAGGCAGCTGCTGGAGTAGATGATCTTGCTCCGCTGTCTAAGGAAAGGCGTCGAGCTACAGAAGTCTATTGTCTGAGACTGCAAAACTACCTAGTGAGCTCAATCCGTCTCACACACTAACGACGAGTACTGCTTCCGTAGCCTACGGCTGAATACGGTCCTCAATGTCTTCACGTTGGTTCTCCCGACCACTGACAACTACCGTACTTCTTCCGCAAACAAACAACAATATTCAAGCTTTCACACTTAGCTTCCAACTTACATTAACTAGCGTAAAACTTGTTATTTTCTTCAGCGAGCCCAGTCGCGCGCCTACTCCTTGGATGCCGCCATCTTCTTCTCTCTCTCTGTCCCGCCCTCTCTTCCTCGCTCCCATTGGCCAGCGCACCAATGCCAGTGCTCCTGATTGGTCAGTCCTGTGATCAGTCCTGTGGCACATGGCTAGGTGCATTTAAAGAAACAGTATCAAAACCAAACCATAGTCCATTACTCTGGTGCACCGCTACACATAGGAAGTCTGGTCCATTGAGCAATTCACTGCTTTTCACAAAGGTGTCCTCCTTCACTCCTCTGCTTGCAACATCGGCTGGATTCAGTTTTGTTCCAATATATCTCCATTGTGAGACATCTGTATTTTCTTTAACAACAGCAATCCTATTGGCCACAAATGTGCGAAATCTTGTATGTTCATTTCCAATGTATTTCAGCACTGACTGGCTGTCTGTCCAGAATGTTGAGCTGTTGAGCTTCATCTCCAGTTCTCTTCTGAGCATCATGTCCACTCTCACTGCCAAGACGGCCGCCACCAGCTCCATGAGAGGTATGGTCATCTGCTTCAATGGCGCCACCCTGGCCTTGCCAAGCATAAAGGCGACATGCACAGTGTGTGTTCCTGAATGAAGATGCAGGTAGCTCACTGTTCCATAGCCTTGTTCACTTGCGTCTGAGAAGTGATGAAGTTCAGCCTCCACAGATGCTCCAACTTCACTTGGCTTCACACAGCGCACCACACTGAAGTCTTTCAGCTCCTCCAGACCGGCCACCCATCTTCTCCATCTCTCTGCAGAAGCATGAGGTATTGGATGGTCCCAGCTGAACTTCTGTCTGCAAAGATCCTGTAGAAGCAACTTGGCAGGTAGAGTTAGAGGAGACAAGAAACCAAGTTGGTCATATATGGAACTGACCATTGATAGAATGTTTCTCCGTGTGGGTGCTTTGTCTGGGATGGAGATGTTAAATGTGAACATGTCACTTTCCACACACCATAACAGGCCTAATGCTCTTTCTAATGGCAGTTTATCTCTGTCCAAATCCAACTCTTTCATTTCAGTGGCTCTATCTTCTTTTGGGATATGTGCAAGTACAGTGCGGCTGTTACTCACCCATTTGGTCAGGTGAAATCCTCCCTTGTGGCAAACACAGGTAAGGTCTCTCATCAGCTCCACTGCTTGCACTTCTGTTTCAACAGACTTCAAACAGTCATCAACATAAAAGTTTGTTTCAATTGTGCTCACTACCTCTGGACTACAAGTGCCTCTGTTGTCTTTAGCCGTCTGTCTCAGTGCAAAATTTGCACAGCTTGGAGAGGACACTGCACCAAAGATATGCACAGTCATGCGGTATTCAATAGGGAGCAGAGATACGTCACCTTTAGGCCACCACAGAAAATGTAAGAAGTCAACATCACCTCTGGACACTCTGACTTGGTGAAACATTGACTTAATGTCAGCCATCAAGGCTATTGGGTGTTGTCTGAATCTTGTGAGCACACCAATGAGTGTGCTTGTCAGGTCTGGGCCTTGAAGGAGTGCAGCATTGAGAGATGTTCCATGGAATGTGGCGCCACAGTCAAAAACCACTCTGATGGTGCCTTTCTTTGGATGGAAAACTCCATGGTGGGGTATGTACCACACTTTGCCATCTGCTCGTTGGACTTCAGCTTGTGGTACCACCTCTGCATGTCCTTTGTGTATTACATCCTCCATGAATTCTGTGTAATCAACTCTGAATTGTTAATTTCTTTCAAATTTCTTTTTAAGGCCTATTAGACGCTGTTCTGCAACCTGGTAGTTGTTGGGCATGACTGGATGGTCACTCCTGAATGGTAAGTCTAAGCTGTAATGTCCATTTTGCAGTTTGACTGACTGTTCAGCCATTTTAAGAAATCTTTGGTCTTCCATTGACATTTCTTTGTCATCCAATGTCTCATTAAAATCATGATTGTACTGCTGTACAAGCAACTGTTCTAACTTTTCAACAGATATTCTGTTTACATTCACAGTAAGACACTCACCAACGTCTGCAATGGGAGTGGCTTCTAGGGGACCATTGATAACCCACCCCAATAGGGTTTTCACCGCATATGGTCCATCTCCTTGGCTGTTGATTATGTTCCATGGTTCTATAGCCTTAGGAGCATTGTTCCCAATCAATAGCTCCACATCAGCATTCAACGTTGAAATTCACACTTCTTTCAGGTAAGTCCACTTTGATAGTTCCTCTGTTTTAGGAATGTTTTTTTGTATCCACAGGCATGGAGGTCTGAGTGTATGCTTCTGGGAGTGCGATGAAGTTGCTCTCATCTAAAGCACTGACCTCCAGTCCTTTCACAAGGTAAGTATCCACAAGTGTTTCTTGATTCATTGTTTTTAACAGTATGTGTGTCTTTTTTCCAGGGATGTTCAACTTGTGCATGAGTTTTTCTGTGCAGAATGTTGCAGAGCTGCCAGAGTCTAAGAAGGCATATGTATTGATGATTCTGCTACCCTTCGAACATTTCACCTGCACAGGTACAATAGACATGGCACAGTTGGAGGCCTTTTGTGTGCTACCAGCCCAAGCATGCTCACCCATGCCATTAGATGAAGCCTTTATGGTACTCACCACTGTCTGTTGTCATGACTGTGGTGCTTTTGCACTGATGTGTAAAGCACTGGGGTGCCGCTTGTCACAAATTGAGCACATAAGGCGCTGTGCGCAGTCTTTACTAATGTGACCAGCTTTGGTCAGGCATCCGAAACAGATTCCATTCTGCTTAAGGAAAGTGATTTTGTCCCGATGTGACTGTGTAGTAAACTGGGAACATGTCCCCAGGTCATGCTGACCAGTGCAAAACAGACATGTGGTAGCTGATGGTACTGCAACGGATTGTGATAGTGTAACATCCACATTGGTGGCAAAGCTTCCTTTTGCCGGCGGTTTCACTGATGTTTTTGATTTCATCTTGGTGCTTGATTCTTGGATGTCACCAAACACTGGGTCAGACACAATGGTGGCTTGCTTTTCAATAAAGTCAACTAAGTCCTTCATTCTGACTCTGATGTTTTGTTTTTGAATCTTGCAGGCTTTAACACGCCATCTTTCTCTCCATTTGTATGGTAGTTTTAACACTATGTTTTTCATATTAGAGATTGTATCCAGTTCCTCCATATATTCCACATTCTCCATAGCGTTACAGCAACTCCTCAAAAACAATGCAAAGTCCTGCAGTGCTTTGACATCTTCGGATTTGATTGCTGGCCATGAGAGTGCCTTTTCAATATAAGCACATGAAATCCTGTACTCATTCCCATAGTGTATTTCTAGCAGCTGTCTAGCTTTTATGTATCCTATGCTGGCATCATCTATGAGCTGACAACTTTTGATGATTTCTTGTGCCTTCCCCCTGGTGTATTGAATGAGGAACAGCAGTCTGTCATAGTAATTGTCTGTTTTAAATTCTATAATGTGGTCAAACCAGTGAATGAATGACTTATACTGTAAAATGTTTCCATCAAATATTTCAATATTTCCTTTTGGCAAAGTTGTTAATAATTGTTGCTTTATGAGCAGACTGGTTAACTGATTTTGTCTTTCTAGAATTCTCGCGATATCATCAGAGCCCTGGTTTCCTCTTCTCGGTAACGGGGTTTGAGGAAAGGGAGTGCGAAGTGCTGGCCCATGTAGCCCATGACTACCAATAGCTGTATGAGCAATTTGTGTTGTGTTGTGTTGTGTCGTGTTCTGTCTGCTGGTCTAGCTGCAACAGGCGTAAATGGGAACTGAACTGTAACATTTTCTTTGGACCTTACAGAGAGGTGTTCCTCAAGATATTCATTCATGGCATCTCCTGCACTGCTACCAAACGGTTTTACTTCTGCATCTCTAAAGTACTGAATTTTGGCTGAATTAGCATTCAGTTCTGCTTCCATTTCAAGTGTTTCTTTCTGTTTCCTTAGTTGTTCTTTCTGCAGTTGTAATTGAGCTTCTTTGTTTTCAATACTGTGCTTTTTCTCCAGGGCTGCGGCCTTTGCTAGTAATGCTGCCCTTTCAGCTTCAGCGCAAATGCGCGCCGACCTTGCAGAGGATACTGAGGATTGATTACGCGTTGATGCATGGCTGCGCATTAATGTCACCGAAGCTCTGTCATCTTCATCAGGGACAGCAGCTGTTTGCAACTTTGAAAACATTGCAACATGCAAACGATCTGCGCAACTTTCAACTGAAGAGATCCACTTTGACACATTGGAAATAAAAATGTTAATCTCTTCCATTCTCGGGCCATACCAAGATTTCGTGTCGTCACTCTTGTCCTTTGCATTTAACGTCTGCTGGTACGAGGCGTGCAATGCCTTAAACTCCTCCAATTGCACAGTAAACTTGTTCATATTTTCTTTAACCTCATCTATACATTCTCCATCAGCCATTAACGTGTTCACAATGTTCATTCTTCTCGTCAGATGAGACATTTTGCCCTGTCGGGAAGAACGCAACTTTGCTGACGTGTCCTCAATGTTCGAGGTTTCTTTATCAGAATATGACACCATTTCAGTTGCAAACAAGCAATTTTTCATTTCAATAAAAATAGATAATCCAAATCATCCACTAGGTTTCAACAAAAAATGTCTTTCAAGCACGTAGGCTAAATTTCAAAAGAATAATGGCGTTTCTTCCACAGCCGTCAATTCAAACAAAGGTGGAGCTCAAAACTAAAATACTCCGTAAGCCAACTCTCAAAGGTTAATCCAAAAAAGGTTTTCAAAAAGGCAGTTTTTATGGGTTTAAATCCGACAGTTCAAGTAATTTAAATCCATCATACCTCCAAAGTTCCTTTGATTCAAATAGTTTGGTCTTCCACGTCTTCGCACGTCCAGCGGCCTTTGTTTCCAAGTTTGTGTTGCAAAGTTTCCCAAGTTCGAACAGAAATCCAAAAGATCTTCTTCAGAATTCCATGAAGTGATTCTTCGTGTGGTCATCATAGACTATTGTAAGCTCAAAACCGTGATGTTTGAGTCCCATTGACATTTGTTTGAGCATTACATCTGGGATTCGGTGTGATCACTCAACTCGTGAAAATAGTCCAGGAAACGAAAATAAAGTATAATGGTGATTTATTAGTTACAATCAGTTATACAAAAATAAAGAAACTTAAACTATTCAAACGGTTCCAGGTTCCTTAATTCTAGCAATGTCCATTCATTGTTCTTTTTCATTTCCACGCATGGCCATGCCACGGTCTATGATGGTATACGCATCACCGAAAAACCCTCCTCCTGGCGTCAGGATGACACACTATATACCTTCTGGCATATCACCTTTGACCTATAGAGGGCTCACACACTCACTCACATATACTCACACATACTCAAAACATGAAATTATATTAGATATATAAATACTAAATCAGTTCTTAATATAACAAAAAATTGCAAATTATATGTAAAGTCAACAAAGCATAAACAGAAATTCCTCCTATGGCTCCTACACTGATATCTAATCCTTTTTGATTAAATTTTCTTTTCATTAAACGTGTCCACAAATGTTACAAGAGGCTTTTGAGAAGCAGAAAATATGAAGAACATTTCTAACAGTCAGAAAGACAAATCCTAACCCATACATGGTAATATGTATTTGGGCAAAACATACGCAGCATCAAAATCGTCCTAGAACAACTTTATAAAAACATAACTATCAAGCCTTTTGTTTACGCTGCACACACATGACATGACACCCTCCTGTGTGTGTGCACAGCTATTTAAGAGCATTTGCAGCATACTTGTGGTGACAAAAGCATTTTCGACAAGTGAAGTAATACATCAAAGGCAGACGATTCCAGATGAAATCACTTTCATCGCAATTACCAAAAGGAAAGCTGCAAAGCAAAACAAAAAGCGATCTGAGCTTGTGAAAGTCTGGATTGAGTGTTTGATGAAATGGTTCAAATAAAATTAGATTAAAATCCAAAGTTATTAGTTTTGTACTATATCTAAAAATACCTCAAGGTCCGTTTCAAACGGTTCTGAAAATGTGACACTGCGATGCAATAATATGAGTGCTTAATAATCGAAAAATTAGCTTTTGCTAAGATCTTACAAACAGCTTTTCTGTCACCACTGTTACTACAAAGTTGATTCATTCCCTATAACAGCACATGCTGGAGTGTTTTATTTGTCTTACCCTACAGCAATTTGCTAACTATTTCAATTTTTTCTGTATTTACGAATGACACATTACTCTTTTATCCATTTGTAGTTATTCACATTGTAAAAAGTCAGTAAAATAAGCTAATCCTGTCCCAACTTCACGGCATTGTAGCACATATAAGCAGTCATTCCTCACCAGCTTCGCTTTTTTCTTTCTTGAAGTTAATAATACAAAAAAAACCACGCAGCTTGTCATGTTACAGAGGAACCCTAAAGCTCAAAAACTCCTCCTCTATTCTAAATATGAAAATTGGGAGGAAAAAAATTACAACAAACTTACAACTTTACCTTTGACACCGGAGACTCATTCCATAAATGTAGGCATATCAGGTGAAAATTAAAATTCAATCCAAATTGCTTGAAACTGCTCTCATTGAATTCAGAACTGAATGCAGAACAAGATACTTTTTACAGAATTAAAATGTTTATCCGTTCTTGAGATATTACAAATCAAAGATTAAAAAAAAAATGCTTAATTTTTAGAAAACTGCCATAATATTCTGTATGAGGGTCACCTGGTCCAAAATGGGCCTCATTAAGCAATGAGAGCAAAGTTTTTTCTTCATAACTTTCTATTTTTCAAGATATTTATGTGGAAATTGGCAGGAACATAGATGGTTGTATACTGAATACAAAGTTTGAAAAATTTATAAAAACAAATTATGCAAATTAGTATTTAATTAGTATTAATAATGATAATTAGGTAAAACTGTTAAATCGGCAGACTCTCTTCTTCAAAGTTTCACCAAATGGCTTTATTTGTGCGATATAAAGCTGATCACAAAGAAGGAGAAATCAATGTTAATTATAAAATATGCATAAATAAGCATTGAATGTCGTTCACATCTACCATTCTCTATCAGAATAAAAAAATTAAAAAAGATTATTTCTAATTCCCTCTTTGTGCTCTGTAGGCCTTTGTATTCCTCAAAAGTAGGGCCTACTAGTGTTTATATGAAAGAATATAAATGATTCTTATTTCAATTAATATTCACAGCTTTCAAGGTGAACCTCTAAAACTCTGTCTGATCCTCATCCAATAAACAATTCACATTAACTGAACTGAAATTGACACTCGTGTTTCTGACTTCCTTTTTTTTTTAAATCTCATTCTGACAAATAAGATCTCAATATTTTTCATCAAAACAACTCCAATTATATTCAAAAATAATTATTTATTTACAGGAATCAGTTTTATTTGAAAAAATAAGTCTGTAAAGCTCTGAAAACTCACTTCAAAGTCTCCCATGAATCAGAACATCAAAACTAGCAGATGGAAAATTTTGCTAAATCCTTCATCAGAAACAGTGAGAGCGAGAGAACATCCCTATAAAAAGTTATCTGATTGATATTCACGAGTAATCCAGTGAGAAACCGATCAGAAGAGAGAGAGAGAGAGAGAGAGAGAGAGAGCCTGAGCGCTTTCCCGTGACTCAAAAAGAAAAGCACCGACAGTTTCCCAACGTCCCGTGAGCAGAGTTTTTACTCTGTTGTACCGACTTCAACCTGCCGACACTCCCAAAGTACTGAACAGATCTAAACCAGATACATTTCTTTGGAAAGCAGAGATTATAAGCTTTTTAATGATCATATTCATGATAGAAAATATTCAAGAGTTAAGCAATGACAGATTTGGAAACATAGATGAGCGTCTGCATGGACAATTTTCACAGCACGGCCAGTGAGCGTCTGATACGCCTAATATTAGAACATGCATACTGATATAAACCTGTGATTTGCTTTGCAGGCAGAACTACAGTAAGAGCTGCTGTTGAAGAAAATTAATCAACACCTTTTGTCCAATCAGAATCCAGTATTCAGAGCACTGTTCCTGAGAATCATAGAGTCTTTATCCTCTTTGAGTAATGGAGTATATCATTTGGATTATGAAATGAAACATTCGGTAATAATTTACCTGTAAAAGTAGTGACTTTTTAAGTAAATTCTTATTCCTGCTTACAAATTTAGATGTGATAGAAACATCAAGGTGAAGGTCTTGAGCTTGCTTGGTTTCTCATATCAAATCTCAGACCAGGATTTGGATTTTTAAAGTGTATAAATGATAAACACCACATGTGTGCCCGTTGAGTCCACTGAGCAGTAGAGGAGGAGTGGTTATCCAGGCACATGACTGATGTAGGATTAGAGAAAAGCAGACCCTTATTGACACCTCCAGCAATGCAGCTCTGGTAACCCAGACCACCAGTCTGACGTCGCCTCCTTGAGCTCTCAAGGCCAAGGTTGGGTAGATTTTCTCATATGAGTGGAGTGCTTGAAGCTCAGTACTCTTCTTTATCCTCCTCCTCCTCCTCCTCCTCCAACACCTCAGGCTAGGTCAGCCATGCATTGCATTCAAGAGGACCAAACCATGGACAATGAGCTGAAAGAAAAAAGAGCCACTGAGCTGTCATTTACAGTAAGTGCACTGTCTTTCAGAATAAATCTGGAAACTCATGCTCACTAGTTTTTTTTTTTAATAAAGCATGTGAGCAACATTATCATCAGTATTGTATTGGGTAAGAGGTTACATGAAGTATTCAAGGAAACAGATAGTGTTACAGTCATTAAAAAATATAATGAAATGGATAATTTGGGTTTTCAAATCTGATTGATTCAGCCCATTCAAAGCTGTCATAGATTCATCTATACAGTATATTTAACAGTTATTCCACGAAATCAAGTCGTACGAGCTGATAGCCAATGAAGCACATAGCACCAAGTCAGCTACCGTATAATCCATGTACAACAAGATTGAGTGGAATAACTGCATTATTCTATCCACATTCACTGGATTTTGAGAAACAGAGCATTTTTATTTAAATTTTTTTGCAAATTCAATCAATAAAAACTTTATACAAAACGTCCGACAAAATCATTTCCGCTTAGAATGTAAACAAACAGGTGAAATGCCAGGAGAAATTTGTGAAAAAAGCGATAATAATAATGATAATTCTTGAAAAATTAAAACAAAAAAAGATATGTTCTTGCCATCAAATACTTTCATTTCATATTTTGTTGCTTTTTTTGTATTTTTTTTTGTTTTTGTTTTCGAGTAGAGTTTTTATTTTGTCCTTGGTTGGTTCAGCAACACGCCCCGCCATTTTGTTTTTCTCTACTCATGGTATATGAGCTGATAGCCTAGTAGTAGAGTAGCCAATCAGAGTGTGCAATTGCTCATATCCAGTCAATGTGGATAGACCTGTTGTTCATGTTAATAATAATAATAATAATAATAATAATAATAATAATAACAAGAGCATCAGCAAAGCAGTAGCACACATAGCCATACCATGGGAAACCAGAGTCATTTATAATTAGTTAAGTTGTTCTTCATGAGAACAACGAGAACAATTAGATCTTCCAAACCAAACAATCAGAATCAAAATCCATTGAAAACTCAGGGAGGAGTAGCGATTTTTGTGCATTGTGGACGGACGGCCTTACAGATAGACTGACAGATGGACGCTGCGTGATGGCAATAGCTCATTGCCCTCCAGCCGGTGAGCTAAAAAAATTGCTAGGCTAAACAGAAGAGGAGGAAGAGAAGTATTTATGGAAAAGAAGCATCTTTAAACCAGATTTGAAGGTTGAGAAAGAAGAGCAGTCATGGATGGAGAGATCAAGGAAGAGAATTCCAGAGCTTGGGGGCCATGGCACTGAAGGACCTGCCTCTCAAGGTGGATCGTCTGTAGTCTGGTGCGTGGAACAGTAAGTAAGTTCCAGGAAGACGATCTGAGAGAATGAGAGGGAGAGTAGGGGGTCAGAAGTTCACTGAGGTAGAGAGGAGCCAGGTGATGTTGAGCTTTAAAGATGAGAAACAGTATTTTAAATTTTATCCGGGATCGGACCACAACTGAGCCATGCTTCACAAGGAGTGTTACAGCTAGAACAACCGTCTGACGTTCTGACTAATCATGTTTGAGAACTGTGGTGATGTTAATGACTAGAGACAAAGCATTTGGACCCAACTACACCACCTGCAGTTTAGATCCTGTGCTCTGTGTTCTATTGAGTCATGTGAGCGCTGTTTTTTCAAGCCTGGGAGCGGCGTAGAGAATTCCTGATCCCGTTGAAAATGTTGGTCTGGAATTCATTTGGACCAAACCATGGTGTGATCTGAATCAGGTGTGGAAGGTATCCTCTCTCACCGCCGCATGTCTCGTAACATGACTGGTTCAACCTGTCATATTGCGTTCTCTTGATTTGCAGATGTTTCTCCATTATAACACACAGATTTCAAAAGAGCTGTTCATCACTTCTGGAGTGTTGGGACAAATGTAAAAATACTGAGTTATGGATGTGTGCAACTGAGCCATAGCTCACAAGGAATTCTTCGATATGAAAAAGTAAACCAATGATAAAAAGCCCCGCCCACAAACAAACACACAGTCAGCCCAGGGTGCTGATTTCACTTGGGCATGAAAACGTCCTGACCGTGTCCCGGTTGTTTCACTCAACACATTATAGTGCTGTGAGAGAGCAGAGAAAACATTACTGATCTCCTTCATCTTCTTCTCTCTTTTTATTTTACTTTTAGCGGCGCTTATTTTTCTTTTTCAGCATTTTCAGAGGATAGAGATGAAGTGCAGGATTCAGTATACTGTTTCAGATTTATTGTGCTGATCTTCTTGTGATATGCTTTCTACCACACTGTTTGTGTTATCAACTGCCTTGGATTTTGTTCCAAGTATTACAAAAGGATTTTTTTTGTTTTTTGTTTTTAGTTTTTTTTTTTTCAGCAAAGGAATTTATATGAGGGTCAGATTTAAAATATTGCACACAGACCTTTTTTTAATCATCTGTTCTTTTTTAAATTTTATCTATATTTTTTAATCTTTTATGATTTTATCATCACCTTTCATAGTTAACATATATATAGACATACACACCTTTTTAAATGTTGCGACAATTTTTAATTGTGAAAGTCATTATACAAATAAAGACTCAACTGTTCTCACTGCAAAGCACTATTTATAATTTTAATGAACAAGATTTAGATTAAAGTGCACGAAGAGCAAATGTATGTGCACCCTCAGGCCATTGAGCACATTTCAAAGTAGTTATGCTGACTGACTTGACATTATTACTATTATTTATAATAATAATAATAATAATAATAATAATAATAATAATAATAATAATAATAATAATAATTTTAAAAACTCCAACTACAGAATTATTGACATCCAAGGGAAAAAGAGCAATAATCAATATATGAAACTTAAAAAAAATGCAACAAGGGTTCGGGATTGTTTTATTTTAACATACTTTTTTTTTTGGTCAAAAATTATTGGCATTTTCCATAATATTTAACAAGGTTGGACACAATTGTAAAGGATCTTGGACTTGTCTTGGATCTTCAAAGGACATCCTTTATACTTATACATTTTATTCTTACATTTGTGTGTGAGAAAGACAGAGAGAGAACATATATTTTCAAATCCAGAGTCTTTGCAAAAACACTTTTTGATTTGTGAGTGTGCTTGGAGTCCTTCTCTGGTGAAAAAGATAAATTTACAGTGGTGCTTGAAAGTTTGTGAACCCTTTAGAATTTTCTATATTTCTGCATAAATATGACCTAAAACATCATCAGATTTTCACACAAGTCCTAAAAGTAGATAAAGAGAACCCAGTTAAACAAATGAGACAAAAATATTATACTTGGTCATTTATTTATTGAGGAAAATGATCCAATATTACATATCTGTGAGTGGCAAAAGTATGTGAACCTTTGCTTTCGGTATCTGGTGTGACCCCCTTGTGCAGCAATAACTGCAACTAAATGTTTCCGGTAACTGTTGATCAGTCCTGCACACCGGCTTGGAGGAATTTTAGCCCATTCCTCCATGCAGAACAGCTTCAACTCTGATGTTGGTGGGTTTCCTCACATGAACTGCTCGCTTCAGGTCCTTCCACAACATTTTCATTGGATTAAGGTCAGGACTTTGACTTGGCCATTCCAAAACATTAACTTTATTCTTCTTTAACCATTCTTTGATAGAATGACTTGTGTGCTTAGGGTTGTTGTCTTGCTGCATGACCCACCTTCTCTTGAGATTCACTTCATGGACAGGTGTCCTGACATTTTCCTTTTGAATTTGCTGGTATAATTCAGAATTCATTGTTCCATCAATGATGGCAAGCTGTCCTGGCCCAGATGCAGCGAAACAGGCCTAAACCATGATACTACCACCATCATGTTTCACAGATGGGATAAGGTTCTTATGCTGGAATGCAGTGTTTTCCTTTCTCCAAACATAACACTTCTCATTTAAACCAAAAAGTTCTATTTTGGTCTCATCCGTCCACAAAACATTTTTCCAATAGCCTTCTGGCTTGTCCATGTGATCTTTAGCAAACTACAGATGAGCAGCAATGTTCTTTATGGAAAGCAGTGGCTTTCTCCTTGCAACCCTGCCATGCACACCATTGTTGTTCAGTGTTCTCCTGATGGTGGACTCATGAACATTAACATTAGCCAATGTGAGAGAGGCCTTCAGTTGCTTAGAAGTTACTCTGGGGTCCTTTGTGACCTCGCTGACAATTACATGCCTTGCTCTTGGAGTGATCTTTGTTGGTCGACCACTCCTGGGGAGGGTAACAATGGTCTTGAATTTCCTCCATTTGTTCACAATCTGTCTGACTGTGGATTAGTGGAGTCCAAACTTTTTAGAGATAGTTTTGTAACCTTTTCCAGCCTGATGAGCATCAACAACGCTTTTTCTGAGGTCCTCAGAAATCTCCTTTGTTCGTGCCAACTTCCACAAACATGTGTTGTGAAGATCAGACTTTGATAGATCCCTGTTCTTTAAATAAAACAGGGTGCCCACTCACACCTGATTGTCATCCCATTGATTGAAAACGCCTGACTCTAATTTCACCTTCAAATTAACTGCTAATCCTAGAGGTTCGCATACTTTTGCCACTCACAGATATGTAATATTGGATCATTTTCCTTCATAAATAAATGACCAAGTATAATATTTTTGTCTCATTTGTTTAACTGGGTTCTCTTTATCTACTTTTAGGACTTGTGTGAAAATCTGATGATGTTTTAGGTCATATTTATGCAGAAATGTAGAAAATTCTAAAGGGTTCACAAATTTTCAGGCACCACTGTACATCCAATTCCTCAACTGCCTCTGAAAAGCTGGGAATATGACATCAATCAACACATCTGTTTCTTGGACCTGGAGAAAGCTTTTGATAGAGTACATCAAGATAAAATGTGGAAAGTAATCGAGGAAACAGGGATTAGCAGCACTCATAGGCATCAAGAGTACATACAAGAAGCAAAGAAGCACTGTCTTTGGAAGCACAAAATACTTTGCCATCAACACCAGTGTGTGACAAGGAAGTGTCCATTTGGTCTCCCAGTAACTATGTTAAAAAATGCTCTGGTTACAACAAAACAGAATACATGAAAGTAGGAAGACAATCAGGGGAAGGTGACATCATTATAAATGGAAATGTCCTCAAACAAACAACAAGCTTCAGCTATCTAGGCAGTAAGCTCTCATCAAACAATCTTATTGAAGAGAAAGTCAACAACAGAATCGCCAAGTTCACCAAAAATCTTAATGCACTGTAGCCACTCCTCAAAGAAAGAAAGATACCAAAAGATGTGAGAGTGTGTATTTACACAGCCATCTTAAGACCAGTGCTTCTCTACAGCAGTGAAACATGGACCCTAACACAAAAACTCAAAAGTAAAATCTAAGCCACAGAAATCAGAGTCCTACAACTGATCTATGGAGTGACTAGGAGGAACAGGATAAGGAATGAAAAAAATCAAAAATTCACTTGCTGTAGAGTCTGTTCTAACCATCATCAAAAGGAATTAGCTCAGATGATATGGGCATGTACTTAGGATGCCAGATTCCAGGAACACAAAAAGAGTGTACAACTGGAAGCCAAAGACCAAAAGGCCAACTGGCAGACCTAGAAAACGATGGGAAGATCAGATCAAAGACATCACTCAAAGGGAAGAGAAAGACTTTAGGAAAATCAAGGATATGGCCCAAGATAGACTGGAATGGAAGGCATTAGTCAAGAGGCTTTCAACTGACAGGCCAAACAGCCTACAGACATCCAGGTGAGCAGTGAGCAGGTTAATATTCCTAAGGTATATAGAGCTTCTATATATAGCTTGTATATATACAGTGCTTAGCGAAAATGTGTACACCCCCTTTGAAAAGTAACATTTTAAACAATATCTCAATGAACACAAACAATTTCCAAAATGTTGACGAGACAAAGTTTTATATAACATCTGTTTAACTTATAACGTGAAAGTAAGGTTAATAATATAACTTAGATTACACTTTTTTTTTCAGTTTTACTCAAATTAGGGTGGTGCAAAAATGAGTACACCCCACAACAAAAACTACTACATCTAGTACTTTGTATGGCCTCCATGATTTTTAATGACAGCACCAAGTCTTCTAGGCATGGAATGAACAAGTTGGCGACATTTTGCAACATCAATCTTTTTCCATTCTTCAACAATGACCTCTTTTAGTGACTGGATGCTGGATGGAGAGTGATGCTCAACTTGTCTCTTCAGAATTCCCCATAAGTGTTCGATTGGGTTCAGATCAGGAGACATACTTGGCCACTGAATCACTTTCACCCTGTTCTTCTTCAGAAATCCAACAGTGGCCTTAGATGTGTGTTTATTCATGTTGGAAAAGTGCATGACAACCAAGGGCATGGAGTGATGGTAGCATCTTCTCTTTCAGTATAGAGCAATACATCTGTGAATTCATGATGCCATCAATGAAATGCAGCTTCCCGACACCAGCAGCACTCATGCAGCCCCACATAAGGACACTGCCACCACCATGTTTCACTGTAGGCACCATGCATTTTTCTTTGTATTCCTCACCTTTGCAACGCCATACAGTTTTGAAGCCATCAGTTCCAAAAACATTTATCTTGTTCTCCTCACTCCAGAGTATAGAAGTAGTATATACAGTTTTGAAGCCATCAGTTCCAAAAACATTTATCTTGTTCTCCTCACTCCAGAGTATAGACCAGTAGTCTTCATCTTTGTCAGCATGGGCCCTGGCAAACTCTAGGCGGGCTTTTTTATGCCTGGGCTTTAGGAGAGGCTTCTTTCGTGGACGGCATCCATGCATGCCATACCTCTGTAGTGTACACCGTATTGTGTCACAGGAAATAGTCACCCCAGTTTGGCTTTCTACTTCTTTAGATAACTGCAGTGAACTTGCATGCCAATTTTCTTCAACCCTTCTCATCAGAAGACGCTCCTGTCAAGGTGTTAACTTCCATAGATGACCTGGATGTCTCTGTGAGATGGTTGCAGTTCCATCTTTCTTAAATTTTTGTACCACTTTTTCTACAGTATACTGACTAATAAGTAAAGCTTTGCTGATCTTCTTGTAGCCTTCACCTTTGTGGTGTAAAGAAATTATTTTTTGGGGGGAATTCTGAAGAGACAAGTTGAGCATCACTCTCCATCCAGCATCCAGTCACTAAAAGAGGTCGTTGTTGAAGAATGGAAAAAGACTGATGTTGCAAAATGTCACCAACTTGTTTATTCCATGCCTAGAAGACTTGGTGCTGTCATTAAAAATCATGGAGGCCATACAAAGTACTAGATGTAGTAGTTTTTGTTGTGGGGTGTACTCATTTTTGCACCACCCTAATTTGAGTAAAACTGAAAAAAAAAGTGTAATCTAAGTTATATTATTAACCTTACTTTCACGTTATAAGTTAAACAGATGTTATATAAAACTTTGTCTCATCAACATTTTGGAAATTGGTTGTGTTCATTGAGATTTTGTTTAAAATGTTACTTTTCAAAGGGGGTGTACTCATTTACGCTGAGCACTGTATATATATATATATATATATATATATATATATATATATATATATATATATATATATATATATATATACAGTGGTGCTTGAAAGTTTGTGAACCCTTTAGAATTTTCTATATTTCTGCATAAATATGACCTAAAACACCATCAGATTTTCACACAAGTCCTAAAAGTAGATAAAGAGAACCCAGTTAAACAAATGAGACAAAAATATCATACTTGGTCATTTATTTATTGAGGAAAATGATCCAATATTACATATCTGTGAGTGGCAAAAGTATGTGAACCTCTAGGATTAGCAGTTAATTTGAAGGTGAAATTAGAGTCCAGTGTTTTCAATCAATGGGATGACAATCAGGTGTGAGTGGGCACCCTGTTTTATTTAAAGAACAGGGATCTATCAAAGTCTGATCTTCACAACACATGTTTGTGGAAGTGTATCATGGCAGGAACAAAGGAGATTTCTGAGGACCTCAGAAAAAGTGTTGTTGATGCTCATCAGGCTGGAAAAGGTTACAAAACCATCTCTAAAAAGTTTGGACTCCATCAATCCACAGTCAGACAGGTTGTGTACAAATGGAGGAAATTCAAGACCATTGTTACCCTCCCCAGGAGTGGTCAACCAACAAAGATCACTCCAAGAGCAAGGCGTGTAATAGTCAGCGAGGTCACAAAGGACCCCAGGGTAACTTCTAAGCAACTGAAGGCCTCTCTCACATTGGCTAATGTTAATGTTCATGAGTCCACCATCAGGAGAACACTGAACAACAATGGTGTGCATGGCAGGGTTGCAAGGAGAAAGCCACTGCTCTCCAAAAAGAACATTGCTGCTCATCTGCAATTTGCTAAAGATCACGTGGACAAGCCAGAAGGCTATTGGAAAAATGTTTTGTGGACGGATGAGACCAAAATAGAACTTTTTGGTTTAAATGAGAAGTGCTATGTTTGGAGAAAGGAAAACACTGCATTCCAGCATAAGAATCTTATCCCATCTGTGAAACACGGTGGTGGTAATATCATGGTTTGGGCCTGTTTTGCTGCATCTGGGCCAGGACGGCTTGCTGTCATTGATGGAACAATGAATTCTAAATTATACCAGCGAATTCTAAAAGAAAATGTCAGGACATCTGTCCATGAACTGAATCTCAAGAGAAGGTGGGTCATGCAGCAAGACAACCACCCTAAGCACACAAATAATTCTACCAAAGAATGGTTAAAGAAGAATAAAGTTAATGTTTTGGAATGGCCAAGTCAAAGTCCTGACCTTAATCCCATCGAAATGTTGTGGAAGGACCTGAAGCGAGCAGTTCATGTGAGGAAACCCACCAACATCCCAGAGTTGAAGCTGTTCTGTATGGAGGAATGGGCTAAAATTCCTCCAAGCCGGTGTGCAGGACTGATCAACAGTTACCAGAAACGTTTAGTTGCAGTTATTGCTGCACAAGGGGGTCACACCAGATACTGAAAACAAAGGTTCACATACTTTTGCCACTCACAGATATGTAATATTGGATAATTTTCCTCAATGAATAAATGACCAAGTATAATATTTTTGTCTCATTTGTTTAACTGGATTCTCTTTATCTACTTTTAGGACTTGTGTGAAAATCTGATGATGTTTTAGGTCATATTTATGCAGAAATATAGAAAATTCTAAAGGGTTCACAAACTTTCAAGCACCACTGTGTATATATATATATATATATATATATATATATATATATATATATATATATATATATTGCAAAATTTATTGCGCAAGGAAGGTGGCCCACTTTAGATCATTCCTTCTGGACTATACGGGGCCAGAGTGAGCTACGCCATCATTGATGGTCTTGTTGCTTTATCTTGTATGAGTGTCCAAACTTTTGACTGGTATCATATCTCAGTATATCACGTTGATGTGTAACACTGACTCATTAATTGTGATTTGCAACACAACAGAGAACTCATTTAACCTCATCCAAGCGCATACCTCTGAAGTTTCATCAGGGTGGGATGGGAAATGCTGCTGCCAAAAGAAATATGTGAAGATATGATTACAGGTTATGGTTAATGTATGATATGTTTTTCGCAACATTTTGGCCTCTGGTGAGGAAACATGATTTTAATGTCGTGTATAAAGTGCACTGCAATCAGCCAAGACTATAATAATGTGTTTTACTGCATTAATCAAGGCAATGATTACTTTACATTATTTCTTCATGACAGTGCCAAATTCTTCCAGTCGTTCTTATGATCTTTATTATCAGGCTGTTAGAATCGCCTGATTATTTTATTATGGGCTTCTGACAAATTTACGTTCAGCTGCATCCATAAGTTAGCGTTCACATAGTATATGAGAAACAAAAAGCAGCATTTCAGGGCAGAGACTTATCTCTAAGATGAATGTCTGAACAGTACATGAACCTTTTCTAACTGGTGCTGTATGGTGTGTTCTTATGTACGTAAATCTGTGCCTATAGAAGAATACATAATTTATATTAATCAGGAAATACATTCACAGACACAGACAGTCATAGACATTCATGATGTGCCTTTTCTTATCATATAGCTTCGTCCAAATGAGCCGTCATGTGAGGTCGAGCCCAGTTGCATCATCTTGCTGTTAAAGGAGCTGAGCAGGATACTGTACTAGTGCTTTCCATAAAGATGGTTTCTACCTTTAGACCAGATTCTGTGCAACAGAGATGTTGGCAGAATGGAAGGAGCAACAACTATGCACAAGGAGTCCAAAAGTACAGGACTGGGAAAGTTTTGAGTATTCAGAGTCAGGTTACGTGCATGCTTAATAATTTTTTGGTCTGTCCAGAAAATCAGATTATTAAAATCACCTGTGTTTAGTTCACGCCTCTGAGGTTTTTAGCTCATCTGTCCATAAGGCCGGTTGCCATGGCGTGGAGTCTGTCTTCTGTCTGTCATCCACAATTCAGTTAAATCATATTTCCTCCATCAGTTCTCCACAGATTTCCATTCTGATTGTTTTGTTTGAAAGAACTCATCACTCTGCACAAGACTTGGTCATTGTTTTGTCAATTTTTTTTGCTAATGAGTTACTAATTAGGCCAAATTAACAAATTTTCCAGGCCTCTAATTAGAATTGTATCTCCTCTCTGATTTCTCACCCGATTCATGATTGATGTTTTGGGTCGATATTCCTTTGAGGAACAAAACTTGGTCGTTTGTTTGTTGATTTTCCTGTTGTAAACTTTGTTTACAACTTGACCTTCTGTACAACACTTGGTCATCGTATTGTCAATCTTTTGCTAACAAATTAGTCATTAGGTCAACTTAACACATTTTTTCTGATTAGAATTGTATCTCGTCTCTCATTTATCGTGTGATTTCAGTTCTGATCAATGTTTTGGGTCGATCTTCACTGGGGAACAACATTTAGTCCTTTGTTGAGTTTCCAGTTGTAAACAATTTGTCATGGAGGTTGGTCCTCTCTCACATTGCCACATTTCAGTTCTGTTTTTATGTTTTAGTTGTTTTGATGGCAGGCCAGATGAGCTACTATGTCCTTGACATTCTGGTTCTTCAGTAGAAACATCTTCTTCTTCCTCCTCCTTGTTCAGCACTGTTGCTAGGTCGGGGTCCATGTGGACCCTATTGATCCATATTAAACATCATATGAATTGGAGCATAGTTTTATGCTGGATGCCCTTCCTGCTGCAACCCTCCCATTTCTGGGCTTGGGAACAACCATTCACACACACACACCTTGGGGCTATTTAGAGTAGCCAGTTAGCCTAACTGCATGTCTTTGGACTGTGGGAGGAAACCGGAGCACCTGGAGGAAACCCACACAGACACGGGGAGAACATGCAAACTCCACACAGAAAGGCCATTGGGCTTGAACCCAGAACCTTCTTGCTGTGAGGCGACAGTGCTAACCACTACACCACTGTGCCGCACTTCAGTAGAAGCATCTGATATGGGGTTTTTCAGTTGTGTTTTCAAACATGAGAGCTCACCTTTAAGCCTGAAAACTATCAGGGAATAGAAAATGCAGATTTAAGAAGCAGAATATGTTATTGATATCCATCAATACATTCATCAGTCCATTATTTATGCTGCTTTTCCATTAAGGATGTGGGGGAGCTGGAGCCAATTCTAGCTGGCTTCAGGTGAAAGGCTGGGTCCACGCTTGGCATGCCACCAATCTATGGATAGATGGAAGTATGGATGGATATTGACTGTCAAATGATGCAGTTGGACTCTTGTTCTCAGACTCGACTCAGACCAATAGTGGACTCGGGCCAATAGTGGACTCGGACTTGACTCTAAATTTTCTTTAATGACTTGGACTTGACTCGGACTTGAACACTGGGCACTCAAGACTGGACTCGGACTCGAGGTTTAGTGACTTGACTACAACACTGTCACATACTATTAGAAACCTCTTTCAGAGTTGACTTTATTGGTATAAACAAATCAGTAGCATCATGACCAGCATGACCAAGATGACGCTGGTGGTACGTGTGAGAAAATTGAGATGGTCATGTAATAATTTTCCAAGCTGGGATCCTATGACATTGTAATACATCATATTTCATATCACAATAAACTATAAATGTTAAGTTTTTTGCCAATTATTACTACATCTGGTGAGTGAGTGTTGTTCACATTAACATCCACATTGATTAGTTGCAAACTGATTAGTTCTGGTTCCAAAATATGAACATGTTCAACAAATGGCACTCATTTAACATGTTCATGCACAACACTAGCATTTTTCACGTTCATGTCTATTTCCTTTCTTCGTCTTATGAGCTTCATGTCTGCCTGCCTGCTCCCTCAGAGAGCTCGGGTCTTCATGCATTTCTCGAGGTTTGTAAGAATCAACCGTGTGTGCAAAGGCAGTCGGCTTACATTCACAGATTGCGATTGCAGGAACATTTGTTAGCCATGTGTGGAATTTTTTTCATTAACAGGGTCATCTCTAGCATGCAAACTCGTGGACATTTACAACAAAAGAAGATCAGCCTTATCGTTCCCGAGCACGTGGCTGTTGAAAAATTATTTGTAAAATAATAAATATAAATCACACAGGAACCACACTGTGTATTGGATAGTGTGATGGTGTCTTTGTCCAGCCTCCTGTGGTGTGTTTTCTGAGAAAAGATTCTGAGTGGAGATGATTTATGGAGTTGTTCTCAATTAACAAGGCTCCAGATGGGCCTCCATGATGAAATAAAGCATGATGGCATGAGAATTTTATCCCTTGCGCATGAAAACGCACATGAACATGCACATAGAAATAGAACTGGGTGAAGATGTGAGTCTAAAATGCCTCGGCAGGTGTAGAGTAATGCAAACTATACACCCAAGGCAAGGCAAGGCAAGGCAAGGCAAGGCAAGTTTATTTATATAGCACATTTCATACACAGTGGCAGTTCAATGTGCTTTACAGAAGTAAAAGCAAAACAGTAAACAATAGAAAATAAAATTACATAAAATAAATGGGGAAGAAAATTAATAAGAATTAAACAATAGTAAAAAATAAAATAATAAAATGAGATAAAAATTCAATTTAAAAAAAAAAAGACACTTTAATAGGAACGTGTTGTTGATTCTAAGATCCCTGTTCTTGGCTGCAGGAGTGGAACCCAATGTGTTCTTCTGTTTTCTGTTGCATGCTGAGATGCTTTTCTGCTCACCATGGTTGTAAAGAGTGATTATATGAGTTACTATATCCTTCCAATCTGTCCATTTTCCTCTGAGCTCTCTTATCAACAGGGCATTTGTTTCCACCTACAGAACTGTCACTCACTCGCTCACTCGATATTTTGTTTTTTGTTTTTTGCAGAATTCTGTGTAAACTCTAGAGATGGTTGTGTGTGAAAACCCCAGGAGATCGGCAGTTTCTGAAATACTCAAACCAGTCCATCTGACTCAAACCAACACCCGTGCCACAGCAGAGGTGAACAAAGTACCCATGTTTATTATTTAAGTCAAAGTACAGGTCCCACTGGTTAAATGTTACTCCGATACAAGTGAAAGTTGTCCAGTCAAATTTTTAGTTAAGTTAAAGTACTGAAGTAGTTGCTTTTAAAAATACTTCAGTACATTTTCTGTCAATGCACTGTTGTATTATTGCCATAATACTTACAATACCTAACACCTCTGAAGCAACTGACTGGATTTTCTGACTAGTTTGTAGAACGTGTAGAGCTGAAGCTCCACCTGACATGCTAGCAAACTCTTTACAAACTCAAAATTATATTGGGTAGTTAATGTTGCTAGAAAAGAAAGATTTCTACATTCTGTTTATTTGGCAAGATTATGCTAAAGTTAATGTTATTCATGTTAGCATAACTCTGTTTTTACATGCTAACTAACAATGTCCAAGTTAACTAGCTATGTGTTAACGTTAGCTGTGGACAAGGCTGTAGCAACTTGACGGGCAAATCCATAGAAAGTCATTTGACTAACCAGACTGCATAACTATTGCAACATTACCGCCAGCTCTAAAAGCACAGACAACTTTACTGCAAGCTTTCTCTTGCAATAAAACGTTTACATCCCTCAATATGCTCCTGCAGGTTGGACGGCGAGCTTTTGTAGGCCGTGATGTGCTTCGTTTTAGGCAAACAAAACAAACATTTAAAACAAAATGAATCTTTAATCCTTTCAGAAAACTCAAACATGGGTTCTCGGTATGGCCATGGGTGCATGCATTCTCCAGAAAAACCACCTCCTTCCATTCTGCTATCAACTGATCGTGTTCAAATAATGCTGCGGAGAAATTTAACTTGATTTTATAGTCTATAGACGTGACTGTGGGTGGTAAAAGAGAGCAACTGGACTTGCTTGAAGATTCTTGAAGACGTTTCACCTCTCATCCGAAAGGCTTCTTCAGTTCTGAGAACTGAAGAAGCCTTTCGGATGAGAGGTGAAACGTCTTCAAGAATCTTCAAGCAAGTCCAGTTGCTCTCTTTTACCACCCACAGGTTACCATGACCTGGATGACTGAGAATCTTCACAGACATATGGACGTGACGTGACCCTAGTGATTACTGATAGGCATCTCAGTGTCACCTGGGAAAAAACAAACAATCAGGTTTTAGCAAAGAAAATGAAAAACAAAAAACATCTGCTTTCAAAGCTGCTTCATAGCTAGTAATGAGTAATGAGAACCTTGATAGAAATGTAGTGGAGTAAAAGTCATAAGTCCCCCCCCCAAAAAAAAATACTCACGTAAAGTACAGATACTCAAAAAGTGTACTTAAGTACAGTACTCAAGTAAATGTACTTCGTTACTCTCCACCTCTGTGCCACAGTGAAATGAAAGTCACACTTTGAGATCACAATTTTCCCATTCTGATGTTTGAACATTGTGAACATTAGCTGAAGCTCTTGATTTGTATCAGCATGATTTTATTTTATGAATTGTGCTACTATCAAGGGATTGGCTGATTAGAGAACTGCATAAAACAGAACAGCAGCTGGATTTAGGGGTGTAGTATGTTGAGCGGGTGGGTGGAGCACAGAAGTATGGCAGGCCAGAACTGAGTTTGCAAAAACTCTTTATTTTCAGCTTTTCAGCTTCAAATACTACTCCCAGTCACACAGACACGCACACACACATCAGTTGCCTGGTAGGGGAGAGAGCTCCCTTCCTCTGCTCTCTCTCTCCTTATATAGGACGTGGTCACTGGAGAAGACACACAAACACAGATTAACCAACATCAGGTGCAGTGATTCTGCCACTTACCTTCCCTGACTCCACCCTCCGGTCACAGACCGACGCTTGACCACGCCCCCGCTGCCACAAGGGGTATTCCTAATAAAGTGGCCAGCGAGTGTATATTATGTAGATGAAATAATAAAATGCTACACTGTCGACACTGGGTAAATAGATGATGCAAAAAGTGCCATGTGCAAAATCAGAGCACAGATTTTATACACAGGATTTCTTCACTTCACTTTTCTGTTTTGTACCAGTAGGTGACAGTACGTACTCAGCCGTTTATTATTCCTTACTGACTGGAGTGCTATGGACGTCTCTTCATGCATGTGTGCGTGGGTGCATGAGAAGTGCAGGCATTGATTTTCTATTGTGATTCCAACTTGAAATGTTTCAGTTATTCCTTCTCATCACCCACTAAAGTCCAAAGATCTGAAGAGTGAAATATGCAGAACTCTCTCTCTCTCTCTCTCTCTCTCTCTCTCTCTCTCTCTCGGTGGAGTTCAAGAAGGGCCGTTATTTTTTACGCTCTGTCATGAACCATGCTCTGATTCATGTAGGGAAAAAAATCAAAAACATAAGTGCAGACGCGCAGCTTGTGAACAGGCAAGGCAGGCAACTGCTTGGGGCCCCCTGGCCCAGGGGCCCCCCGAGAGCTGGGGCCCAAGGGCTTATTTATTTTGTTTTTTGTTGTTTTTATTGTTCTTTACCATTGTATTTTCACATTTGGAATTTAAAAAACTTTGGTTTCATACATTTTTCGTTGGTGTCAGATTATTTATAACATATTGGTGATGAACACTGGTCAGAAGGGCCCCCTGGAAATTTTTGCTTGGGGCCACAACAGACTCTAGAATCATCTCTGCATAAGCGCACAAACAAAAGCGTATGACTGCTTTGTCACAAAATAAGTACAATACAATACAATAATTTTAATTCAGTTCCCAAAATGGGGTCTTCATACCGAATTTACAAGTTATTATAAAAATATAAATACTTTTAATCACCAACATAGAAATAAATGAAAATATTCTATGGAAGTATATAGAAAGGAGTCATCAAAACATAATAATAATAATAATAATAATAATAATAATAATAATAATAATAATAATTATAATAATAATAATATCATCAAACTTATATTATTCTTAAACTTAAGTGTTCTAACTAATTTATGTGGCTTCTCCTATGTATATGGTCCATTCTATTATTACAGGTACATTTCAAGTGCTGAAAGAAAACAAAAAAAAATTAATCATTGTCAACTCTGTTATCATTAAACTGGGCAATCCATTTAAGGTAGACTGCCTTTCAGATTTTTCAAGTGGAGGTCATAAAAAGAATTTTCCCCGACAGCTGATTATTTTTGTTTAGTGGACTGAAAGCTACTGAATTTAAATCACAGACTTCCAATTTTATTAGGTTTTTTTTTAAATCGAACAATTAATGAATTTAAGGCCCTAAATTCTCCGCTATTTTTTCCTGCTTCACCATGACCCAAGTCAAGATACGATGTCATGCATCACATCACATGGTTGGCTTTCCCTGTTTGCACAAGGCATTGTGGGATACAAATTTGAAACAGGAGAGGAAAATGGAGAATGTGAGTGAGTGCATGAAACATGAAAGAGCAACTACAGTAACGGAAAGAAAGCGAGAAGAAAAGACGTTATGTTATATACGAAGGAAAGGAAACACAGGACCAAACTAATAAATATCGGCGCTCAGCGAGCACCTCGGTGTGATCAGCTGTTCGTTTAGCAACATAATGATGGAAGTCAGTGCACACTCAAAGGGAAACCTCCGCATGTGCACACAGCGAGCGATTTCATGCACATTATTTGCTTTAATCCTCTCAAATTAAATAACTTCCCAGCCACAGAACAGAATGGACTGATATTTTGTGAGATATTACAGAAATAAACATATATCACAATGACCACATTTCAGAGGGAACTAAATTTCACCCATTTTATGAAATCAAAAGGTCATCTCACGCTAACATAACTGATGATAACAGAGTTGACATTTCCCACCATTTTTTTTCTTGGCTCCACATGCTAACCTCAAACTAGCTACCATGTGGCATGTATAAATACAGAATTTTATGGATTTTAATCATATTATTGTTTTTAAAAAATGAGTAAGAGATTCACTCCGGAAATCTCTCAATAACAGATCTGACGAATAATTAATCTACAGTTGATGTAAAATCCTCAACATTTTGTTCAAATTATTGAGAGAAGAAACATAACATACCTCACTTACTTTCTGAAGTTTCCCACCAGAGGAAGTGATATCACTCAGTGCAGGCGTCATGCATATTATTCAAAGTCTTTGTGGATTTCATGCGGTTTTATAACAGTTGACAGGAACATCGGGGTGGTAAAAATTTTTTTTTTTATTACTGAAATTACACATAATACAGAAATAGACTTTCTATTAAAACTGCAATTGATTTTAGAACAGTTAATAGAATAAGTCCCAAAAAACAGATTGTTAGACTGAATCACCTCCTGTTTATTCAAGTTGAATGGATGAATCATGAGTCGAAGACAGCCAGTAATGTGGGGGGAGGGGTGGGAGTCATTTAGTTCATGTTTTATGGATAAATTGGGTCTAAAATGTACATCAAGCATCGCTACTGGTGAAAGCAGAGGTGGATAGTAATAAAGTACATTTACTTGAGTATCTGTACTTTACTTGAGTATTATTTTTTGGCAGCTTATGACTTTAACTTCACTATATTTGAAAGATAAATATTTTAGTTTTACTCCACTACATTTCTGTCAAGGTCCTCGTTACTCGTTACTATGAAGCAGCTTTGAAAGTGGATGTTTTTTTCTTTTCTAAAATGTGATTTTTTTTTTCACAGGTGACACTGATACATCCTATCAGTAATCACTAGGGTCACGTCATGTCCATAGACTGTATAAAATCAAGTTCAATGATTTCTCCGCAGCATTATTGAACACGATCAGTTGATGGCAGAATGGAAGGAGGCGGTTCTTCTGGGGAACACATGCACTTATGGCTATAGCTAGAACCCATGTTTCAGTTTTCTGAAAGGAATAAAGAGTCATTTTGTTTTAAATATGTTCTTTCTTTGCCTAAAATGAACCACATCACAGCTGACAAAAACTCAGTCCGACCTGCGGAAGCATATTGAGGTATGTACACGTTTTATTCCAAGAGAAAGCTTGCAATGAAGTTGTCTGTGGTTTTAGAGCTAGGGATAATGTTGCAATAGCTATGCAGTCTGGGTAGTCAAATTACTTTCTATGGATTTGCCCACCAAGTTGCCGTAGCCTTGTCCACGGCTAACGTTAACACATAGCTAGTTAACTTGGACATTGTTAGTTAGCATGTAAAAACAGTTATGTTAACATGAATAACATTAGCATAATCTTGCCAAATAAACAGAATGTAGAAATCTTTCTTTTCTAGTAATGTTAGCTATCCAATATGATTTTGAGTTTGAAAAGAGTTTGCTAGCATGTCAGGTGGAGCTTCACTGACTAGCTAGCTTAACATTAAAGCACCATGATTCCACAGGCAGATTCATATGTTTATGAATGCATACACTTAATGTGCACACACACACACACACACACACACACACACACACACACACACACACACACACACACACGACCTGTGAGATGGACAGTATTGTACTAGGCAGTCACAACAAATTGTTGGAAATTTTTGTTTTGATGTCAGATGATGGTCTTGCATTTTTTTCATCTTGCCTAAAGCAGTGTTGCTGTTGGGCAGTTGTTAAGCTCGAGGTGTGGACCTGGGTTTTAAACAGGTTGGATTGTCATTTTTATTTTCTGAGCAAGCTGCATTTACAGCTATTCCACTGTCTTCCTGATTAACATAAACATATACATGTACATGTGTGCATACACTGCCAGAGCTGTGGCAGAACACTACCATGCTGCTTTGTGGGGGTGGGGAGGAGTGTTACAATTTTAAAAAAAAGAAAGAAAATGACAATGGCTCTTTTTCAGTTCAGTTGTTTTTCATTTTGTGACATTCTACATTCATGTGCTTTTTCTACACGTTCTACAAGCTGGTCAGAAAATCCAGTTGATTGCCTCAGAGGCATTAGGTTTTGTTAGCATTGTGGCAATAATACAGCAATGCATTGATAGAAAATGTACTTTTAATATTTAAGTATTTTTAAAAGCAACTACTTCAGTACTTTAACTTAAGTAAAAATTTCACTGTACAACTTTCACTTGTATTGGAGTAACATTTGACCAGTGGGATCTGAACTTTGACTTAAGTAATGAAGTTGGGTACTTTGTCCTCCTCTGGGTGAAAGTTTGTCATAATTTGCATTATTGTTCAAAACTGATTCAATAAAGATTTCTTTTGTGGAAAATAACAAAAGGTTTATCTCAGAGACATGAAATGTACACTGAATTTTGGGCCGAATTCATTTCTTTTTTAAATATTTGCTTTGTTTGCCTAAAACGAACCACATCACGGCCTATAAAACCTTGCCATCCAACCTGCGGGAGCATATTGAGGTATGTAAACGTTTTATTCCAAGAGAAAACTTGCAATGAAGTTGTCTGTGCTTTTGGAGCTTGGGATAACATTGCAATAGCTATGCAGTCTGGTTATTCAAATTACTTTCTATGGATTTGCCCGCCAAGTTGCTATAGCCTTGTCCACGGCTAAAGTTAACACATAGCTAGTTAACATGGACATTGTTAGTTAGCATGTAAAAACAGAGTTATGCTAACATGAATAACATTAACTTTAGCATAATCTTGCCAAATAAACAGAATGTAGAAATCTTTCTTTTCTAGCAACATTAGTGTGGCAGTGGGGGCGTGGCCAAGCAGCAGTCTGTGAATGGAGGGCGGGGTCGGGGAAGGTAAGTGGCTAAGTCATTCCACCTGCTGTCAGTTAATGTGTGTGTGTGTGTGTGTGTGTGTGTCTCTGTTTGTTACAGGGACGGAGCATAAAAGGAGAGAGAGAGCAGAGAAAGGGAGCTCTCTCCCCAACCACAATGCATGTGAGTGAGTGAGTGAGTGAGTGAGTGAGTGAGTGAGTGAGTGAGTGATTGAGTGAGTGAGTGAGTGAGTGATGAGAGGAAGCAAGCAAGCTGAAAAGCCCGAATAAAAGTATTCGTATAAATATCAACTCTCGCCTGCTGTGCTTCTGTGCTCCACCCACATCAGGAAGTGTTACAGTGGTGCCGAAACCTGGGTGCACAGAAGAGAACCACCCCATGGAGTCCCTGCCATTCGAAGAGCTCATCCTTGACCTCACTACCACCCAGCAGAACCAGCATCAAGCGCTGATCGCCCTCCGAAAGGAGCAGGAGCAACGCTTCATAGCCTTGATGCTGGCACTGGCTCACGTCAGCAGGGGTGTCGACCACCGCTGCCACCACCCTCATGAAGATGGGACTGCAGGATGATCCGGAAGTATTCCTCGCTCTTTTTGAGCAAGCAGCCGAGGCATGGGCGTGGCTTCAGGAGCAGCATGCCTTCTCCCGCTCCTGACTGGCGAGGCGCAGCTCGCAGCACAGCAGCTCCCTGCTGACAGCCGGCTGGTCTATGCTGACCTGACAAAAGCCATCCTGCAGCTGCTTGGCTGCTCCCTGGAGCAACATCACCAGTGCTTCCGGGTGCTGGCATTGGAGGAAGTTGGCCGGCTGTTTGCATTCGGCCAGCAACTCCGGAACACCTGCCGGCAGTGGCTGAGGGTGGAAAACCGTGACGCCGATGAGATCATTGATCTGGTGGCACTGGAGCAGTTTGTCTTTCAACTTCCGGAAGGAACGGCGGAATGGGTCCAGTGTCATCACCCAGCGTCGCTGGAGCGAGCCATCGAGCTGGCAGAGGACCATCTGGAGGTGGCTCCGACGGCAGGCAGACGAGGTGTCTCCCCTTGCTTCTCTTCTCTCCCTCTCTTTTCTCCCCCTGTCTCTCGCCCCCCTCCACACTCCATTCCCCTGCCACGGAGGTGGCGGCTGGCTCCTCCCCAGCCGGCCCATCACACTCGTGGTGTCCTCCCCTCTCCCTCTCCTGTGTCTGTGTTGTCTCCCCCTCAGGTGAGTGACACCCATAACACCAGTGCAGAGGGAAAGCCTTGGCCGGGGTGCTGGCACGGCGGGGAATCAGAGCATCTCCAAGGTCAGAGCTCCACAAGGGAGGTGGGTGCTGTAATCCGGATCCCTGACACACCAGAAACTGCCCCCGATTGGGCTGTAACATATTGCATACCGGTGAGTATTCAAGGGGCTACATATCATGCTTTGGTGGATTCCGGTTGTAATCAGACCTCAATTCACCAATGCCTGGCGCAAGGTGAGGCATTGGGGGGAGCACAAGCGGTGAAAGTGTTGTGTGTGCACAGGGATGTTCACCATTACCCTCTAGTGTCTGTCCAAATTCTATTCCGGGGCCAAATGCATAGAATAAAGGCGGCGGTTAGTCCCTGTCTCACCCACTCATTGATTTTGGGTACTGATTGGCCAGGATTTAAAAACCTAATGGAATATTTAACACGCAGTGGGTCCTGCACTAGTAGGTCACGGGAAGATCTCGGAGTGGTGTTGACTGGAGAAGCTGTCGTTGTAGTTTAAACTACAATGAGAGACTCAAAAGACTTGACTTATTACCATTGGAATTCAGAAGAGATATACACGATCTAATTCTCCTATATAAAATGAGAGGTGGACTTATTAATACTAATTTTGATAATCTTTTGCTTCCTGTAACATCACGTTACGCTACTCGAAACTATGATCCTGGAAATGTTCATCCCGTTTTCTCCCACAGTCAACAGTACTTTACAAAGTCATTTTTCCCTAGAACTATTAAACTTTGGAACAATTTGCCTAGTTTTATAAAATATGCCAACACAGTTAATCAATTTAAGAATTTACTTTATTTTCAATATAAAATAAGCAAAAGCTATACATTCTGCCATAGTTAATCAATTATATTGGTATATCCAAAATTAATTCTATACGTAGCTTTATTGTCAATTGACTCTGTTTGGTCGCGTTTTTGAATTGAATAAGTCAGTTTGGAGATGTGGTTCGAGCAGAGTCAACTGATAATTATATTTTTACATTATACTTTTTTTTTTGTTCTTATTTGCTTGAATATAATTTATATTTTTTGTAACTTTGTAGGGGGTTGAATTTCAATTGGGGCTTTGCCCTGTATTCTTCTCCTATCACCTTTGTTATTTATTGTTATTTATTTGTAAATGCTTATATGTTTATATTTGTGGCAAATTTTAATAAACTAAACTAAACTGTCACAGAGCCGTCTACATCAACACCGCGTCAGAGTGATTAGCAGCCCGCTCCTCCTCCCTCTCTCGGGGATTCCCTTGGGGATTTCCCGTTAGAGCAGTCACGAGACAAGACTCTGCGGCATGTGTTTGACCAAGTGAGAGTAATCGATGGTCAAACTCTTCAGCCAAGCGCAGCACCGACCTTCCCCTATTTTGCCATTATTAAAGATAGATTGTACTGAGTGACGCAGGACAATCAAACCTAGGAACAAATAACCCAGTTGTTAATCCCAAAGAGCTGTAGGGAACTCGTGTTCCATGCGGCTCACTTTAATCCCATGGCTGGACACTTGGGGCAAGATAAAACACTAGCCAGAGTAATGGCCCAGTTCTATTGGCCAGGGATTCGCGGGGATGTCTGTCGGTGGTGTGTAGCATGCTGTGAATGCCGATTAGTAAATCCCGTGGCCACTCCAAAAGCACCTTTATGCCCTCTTCCTCTAATCGAGACCCCGTTTGAGTGAATTGGGATGGATCTCATCAGGCCATTAGATTGGTCAGCATGGGGATCTAATCTCATTATCTGTAGCTGCTTTATCCTGTTCTACAGGGTCGCAGGCAAGCTGGAGCCTATCCCAGCTGACTATGGGTGAAAGGCGGGGTACACCCTGGACAAGTTGCCAGGTCATCACAGGGCTGACACATAGACACAGACAACCATTCACACTCACACCTACAGTCAATTTAGAGTCACCAGTTAACCTAACCTGCATGTCTTTGGACTGTGGGGGAAACCGGAGCACCTGGAGGAAACCCACGTGGACACAGGGAGAACATGCAAACTCCGAACAGAAAGGCCCTCGCCGGCCACGGGGCTCGAACCCGGACCTTCTTGCTGTGAGGCGACAGCGCTAACCACTACACCACCATGCCACCCCAGCATGGGGATATCGCTTTATTTTAGTTCTAGTGGACTATGCAACGCGATATCCAGAAGCAGTGCCTCTCCACAATATCTTAGCACACAGTATTGCGGAAGCGTTCTTCCACTTTATCTCCCGGGTTGGGATTCCAAAAGAAATCCTGACAGACCAAGGCACTTCATTTATGTCACGCACACTGCACGAGCTGTATGGGTTACTGGGGATTAAGTCTATCCACACCAGTGTCTATCACCCACAAACAGATGGTTTTGTAGAGCAATTTAACCAGACAGTCAAAATCATAATCCATAAATTCATAAGTGAAGATGTGCATAATTGGGATAAGTGGCTTGAGCTCCTGTTGTTCGCAGTATGAGAGGTCCTGCAAGCCTCCACGGGGTTTTCTCCCTTTGAATTATTATATGGGCATAAGCCACGTGGCATTCTGGATGTGCTATGGGAAAATTGGGAGGATGGACCTTCATCAAGTAAAAATGAAATCCAGTACATTCTTGACCTGTGCGCAAAACTTCACACCCTCATGCACCTAACCCAGGAGAATTTACAGCAGGCACAAGAACGTCAAAGCCGGCTGTATGACAGGGGCATGCGCCTTAGAGAGTTCACGCCGGGAGACAAAGTGCTCATATTATTGCCCACATTGAGTTCTAAATTAATCGCCAAGTGGCAAGGGCCCTTTGAGGTCACACGGCAAGTCGGGGACGTTGACTATGAGGTGAAGCGAACTGCAAGTATACCACCTCACCCTTTTAAAACACTGGAATGAGGGGGTCCCCGTGGCGTTGGTGTCGGTAGTCCCAGAGAAGGCGGAGCTGGGGCTGGAGGTAAAAAAGATAACATTTCAGATGACTCCGGTCCCTTGTGGAGACCACCTCTCACCAGCCCAACTCACGGAGGTAACCATGTTGCAGAAGGAATTTTCCGACATGTTCTCATCCCTTCCTGGTCGTACCCACCTCATAAAACACGACATTCAAATGACCCCGTGGGTGGTAGTGCGCAGCTGCCCTTACCGCTTGCCCGAACACAAGAAAAAGGTGGTTCGGGACGAACTCAAGGCCATGCTTGAAATGGGCAAAGTCGAGGAGTCCCACAGTGACTGGAGCAGCCCAGTGGTCCCGGTTCCCAAGACCGATGGGTCAGTCTGGTTCTGTGTGAACTATAGACAGGTCAGCACGGTGTCTAAATTTGACGCATACCCAATGCCTCGCATTGATGAGTTGCTTGATCGGTTAGGCACTGCTTGCTTTTATTCGACACTGGATCTAAAAAAGGGATATTGGCAGATCCCCTTGACTCCTCTATCTCGAGAGAAAACGGCCTTTTCCACACCATTTGGATTACACCAATTTGTCATGCTCCCTTTTGGGTTGTTTGGGGGGCCCGCTATGTTCCAGCGGCTTATGGACAGGGTCCTCCACCCTCATGCTGCCTACACGGCCGCCTATCTAGGCGACATTATAATCTACAGTAATGATTGGCCACGGCACTTGGAACACCTGAGGGCTATTCTAAAGTCACTGAGGTGAGCAGGCCTCACAGCTAACCCAAAAAGGTGTGTGATTGGGTGGGTGGAAGTACAGTATCTGGGGTTCCACTTGGGCCATGGGCAGGTGCATCCCCAAATTATCAACACCACAGCGATTGCGGCCTGCCCGAGGCCCAAGATCAAAAAGGAGGTGAGACGGTTCTTGGGGCTGGCTGGCTATTATCATAGGTTTCTACCTAATTATTCAGACGTCACCAGCTCGCTAACCGATCTCACTAAAAAGGGGGCTCCAGATCCGGTTCAGTGGATGGAGCAGTGCCAACAGGCCTTCTCTGAGGTAAAAGCTGCACTGTGTGGGGGGCCACTTTTACACTCCCCTGACTTTTCTCTCCCCTTTATTTTGCAGACTGATGCATCGGACAGAGGGCTGGGGGCCGTTTTGTCCCAGGAGGTGAAGGGCGAGGAACATCCCGTGCTGTACATCAGGCGGAAACTCTCAATGCATGAAAGCAGGTACAGCACAATCGAGAAGGAGTGTCTCGCCATCAAGTGGGCCATCCTCGCCCTCCGATACTACCTGCTGGGGTGCCCTTTCACTCTCTGTTTGAACCACATGCCCCTCCAGTGGCTCCACCGCATGAAGGATGCCAATGCACGGATCACCCGTTGGTATCTCGCCCTCCAGCTATTTAAGTTCGAGGTGATCCACAGGCCAGGGGCGCAGATGGTGGTGGCGGACTTCCTGTCCCGTCGGAGGGCAGTGGGGGTATGTGGCAACGGGGGTGTGGCCAAGCAGCAGTCTGTGAATGGAGAGCGGGGTTGGGGAAGGTAAGTGGCTAAGTCATTCCACCTGCTGTCAGTTAATGTGTGTGTGTGTGTGTGTGTGTGTGTGTGTGTGTGTGTGTGTGTGTGTGAGTGTCTCTGTTTGTTACAGGGACAGAGCATAAAAGGAGGGAGAGAGCAGAGAAAGGGAGCTCTCTCCCCAACCACAATGCATGCGTGTGAGTGAGTGAGTGAGTGAGTGAGTGATGAGAGGAAGCAAGCAAGCTGAAAAGCCCGAATAAAAGTATTCGTATAAATATCAACTCTCGCCTGCTGTGCTTCTGTGCTCCACCCACATCAGGAAGTGTTACAATTAGCTACCCAATATGATTTCGAGTTTGAAAAGAGTTTGCTAGCATGACAGGTGGAGCTTCAGCTCTACACGTTCTACAAACTAGTCAGAAAATCCAGTCAGTTGCTTCAGCAGCATTAGGTTTTGTAAGCGTTGTGGCAATAATACAGCAATGCATTGACAGAAAATGTACTTTTAATACATAAGTATTTTTAAAAGCAACTACTTCAGTACTTTAACTTCAGTAAAAATTTGACTGGACAACTTTCACTTGTATTGGAGTAACATTTGACCAGTGGGACATGTACTTTGACTTAAGTAATGAAGTTGGGTACTTTGTCCACCTCTGGGTGAAAGTTTGTCATATGTTATTTACCAGCTGGGAGGTCCGTATCGTGAAATACCGTGACCGAGGTCTTGAAAGTATTGACCAAGGCCCTCTGGGCCGAGATCAGTATTCAAGGCCAAAGTCACAGTATTTCACCATATGGACCGACCTTAACCTGGTAAATAATATATTTATTTTTTTCTTTACCAAATTCTAACAGAAAACGAGAGCATCCGAAAGGGAAAACCGAGCTGAGCCGAAGCGAGCCGCCATTTTGAATCCTCATTCACAGCTGTAATGCAAATTCCTTTCCCCTCGGTATACAAGTGCACTTCCATGGCAGGAAAAAAAAACTACATTTTGCCACATATGTAGTCCCCTATTTATACAAAATTGAGTTATTTGGGATTCAGCCATGTTTTTGCTCAGCGTTAGCAAGTTACAGGTTTTTAGCTTTCTCCTGAAATGTTTTCTTTTATTTCTTCTTCCTCAGGGTTGTAAAACTCGCTTTCGCTGTGAAGACTGTTGTTATCGCTATCCATGCTGTAAAATTAATGCTATTCTCCTGAGAAATGCTAAAATAAATGTTGACAAAAATTGCTACTATGTTTGTTGTTGTGAATGAGCGAGTCGCCAGAGGTCCGTAACCAGGGTCTGTAACTGGGGTCTGTACCGTAGGATACGGACCTGCTCGCCAGCCAATCAGAGCGTGGGATTTGATGGAAACCACACCGCAAGAAAAAAAATTTCCTTATTGTTCAAAACTGATTCAATAACAATTTCTTTTGTGGAAAATAACAAATGGTTTATCTCAGAGACACGAAATGTACCTCGAATTCTAGAATGACCCTTATGTCAGTTATTGCGGTGCTTGTAACTCTTATAGTTGTATAATTGTTCAACACTGAATCTAAAAAAATCATGCATTTAATCACTCAGGTAACAATCTTGTATTTTTACAAGGTTTTGTTGCTCTTAAAGGAACAACAAAGTTGGATTTTCTTAGCATAGGATTAGCAAATATACAAAATGAGGTTAACTTGTATCCATAGTTTATAGGGTAAAGACATTAAGGAAATGCCTATGATTTAATTAAAAGAATTAACAAATAATTTGTTTTCAATCTAAAATGATGATGATGATGATGATGATGATGATGATGATGATGATAGACTTATAAAGTGCTATTTCCCTGAGTTTAATAGTGCTGGAGACAAGTTACAATTCAAAGGCCTGATTAAACAAATGTGTCTTGAGCTTTCATTTAAAACAGTCGACGTTAGTCCAGTCCTTGATGTCTTCTGGTAAATTGTTCCACAGTTCACGGACAGCAATACAAAAAGCACAACTTCCACAGGTCTTGAGACTGAAGGAAGGTTTCTTTAAGAGATTCCTACTGGAGGAACGGAGGGGACATGATGGCTTGTAAGGATTAATTAGATTGCGGAGGTAGTCAGGAGCCATGTCATGAAGTGTCTTATAGGTCAGGATCAGAATTTTAAACCTTAAAATTGTGGTCAGTTAATTTTTAAGAAAAATTTGAGAACTTTTTGATAATTTTTCTTCTTCCTTTGAACTACCTTTAGGAAATTCAGATGATGCAATTACCTGTTGGATTGTTACAAAAAGCATGCGTTCAGTTAACATATTTTGGTTTCAGCATATTTTGGTTGAACTAAAATAGCGTCTCAAAGGATGTTTCAAGCAGGGGATGTTAAATAGATTCACTTGTTTATGCAATAAACAATATTTCTTGAAGCATTTTAATAATTCTATTGTATTTCAGTGTAATTTCAGTGTGATACAAATCGTGGAATCACCCTGGTAGCTATAGACAGAAAAATGGAAAAACATCTCCATGTTGGCTTTCCAACTTTGGATAACTCTTAAGCAAGTCTTCATCATTCATCAGTCATTCTCAAAACAGCCTCATTTTGAGGGTAAAGATGTTTTCTCAGTTGAACTTTGGGACTCTAAACTTTCTGCCTGTGACAAGCCATCATTTCCTGCTGAGGCTGAGTCGCTGGATTCTGGTCAAGTCTTTGGTTTCATGTGTTTCCAATGAGTCAAGCTGCCAGCATGAGACATTAGTCATTAACTTTGTGCTGTAAAAGCCTCTGGTACATCTGTGTGAATGGTCTTCCTGTTGGTGACTGGGACAAATCCACAATCATATCACAAAAATAGCACTGGAGGAATGTATAGATCTGTATCTGTTTTGAGCTCAAAATATCTTTATCTGTATTCCTTTTCGAACCAGAAGTGGGTGTGATCTAGCCTGGGAACTGATTTTTTTTGTTTTTGTATGTTTTAATTAAATATGAGCCTTATTTTGCTATATCCTTATAAAGATTTTACAACAAATCGCAAAACATAACCTGACTCGGTTCCTTAACTTGAGGAACTACATTTTTCAACTCCATCATTCTAGTTCATAATAAATCTCAACCAGACATCCTGTGGAACTTTCTGGAAATATTTCAATCTAATGTGACTAAGTAAGCTTGGGAAGAATTTTTCAAAGCTGTGATGTCTTTCCCAAACCAGGGAACTGGTGATAGAGTTATATTTTTGGGTTTGTTCCATTTCAAAAAGATCTGAAAATTTCACCGGACATGTTAAGATCGGACGACGTGCTTCAGCTACACTTAAGCAACATCCATCCATCCATTATCTGTAGCCACTTACCCTGTTCTACAGGGTCACAGGCAAGCTGGAGCCTATCCCAGCTGACTATGGGCGAAAGGCGGGGTACACCCTGTATAAGTCCCCAGGTTATCGCAGGGCCGACACAGAGACAAACAACCATTCACACTCACACCTATGGTCAATTTAGAGCCACCAATTAACCTAACCTGCATGCCTTTGGACTTTGGGGGAAACTGGAGCATCCGGAGGAAACCCACGCAGACAAAATGCAAACTCTACACAGAAAGGCCCTCGCCAGCCACTGGGCTCAAACCCAGGACCTTCTTGCTGTGAGGCAACAGTGCTAACCACTACACCACCATGCCGCTCTCACTTAAGCAACATTTCATTTTAATTCCAGTATGACATTCCAGAAGATTGATTTAATAATGATGGAGAACACAATCAATGATTAGCATTGGATAAAAATAAAGGCATTTTTCTTCTGTAAATTTTGGAGCAGTTTTTCAGAAATATAGTTCTTGGTAAGGCAGGACTTTTGGTCAGGCTACTGGAGCCAACCATCTACTATACACAGTCTTTTGATTTCAGAAAACTTTAATTTCTATCTGCATTCAGTAATGCAGTATCAGCAATTTGTATTACATTCTTAGTAAGAACTTATTCTGTATCTGATATTGAAGTAAAGGAACAGCAGTGATTGGTTTCCATACATAACATAGGATTCTTTCATGTGTTTCCATGTTTCATGTCCATTCTTCTTCCCCAGAGATCAGACGCAAGCCACCTGGCCAGCAATATCATTCCTGCAATGTCCAATATTGGTGGCTTGGAGGATAAGTTGATCCAGCAGCCTGGGTGTAACTTCATTTACTCCATCAATGATCGTCCACCGTGGTACCTCTGCCTTCTATTGGGCTTCCAGATGAGAAATAAGCACTTTTCTAGTAAATTCATCTGGAGTGGTCACTGGATGTGTTAATTTGTTTCCACTTCTTTGGATTTCACTGATGGTGATTGAGGGTGGCACGGTAGTGTAGTGGTTAACACTGTCACCTCACAGCAAGCAGGTTCTGGATTTGAGCCCAGCAGCCAACAGGGGCCCTTCTGTGTGGAGGAGTTTGCATGTTTTCCCTGTGTTTGTGTGGGTTTCCTCAAGGTGCTCCGGTTTCCTCCCACAGTCCAAAGACATGCAGGTTAGGCTAATTGGTGGCTCTAAATTGACCATAGGTGTGAATGTGAGTGTGAATGGTTGTTTGTTTCTATGTGTCAGCCTGCAATGATCTGATGACTTGTTCATGGTGCACTCTGCCTCTCGCCCATAGTCAGCTGGGATAGGCTCCAGCTTACCCGCAACCCTGCACAGGATAAGCAGTTATGGATAATGGATGGATGGATGATAGTGATTAGACTGTTCATTCTCCTGAGCCAATCATATCAAACTGCATAGCAAATTTGAGTGGCAACAGTGCAACTGCCAGTAATCATGGGGATTCCTTCATAGGTGGAGATGTGAAGGATGACTCAAGCTACATTAAAGATATAACACCAACATATCCATGACTGCACCTGTATAAACCTCTTGAAATCAGCTACATATAAATGCATTCATTTGGCAGAAACTTCAGTGCATTGATCCAGGGCCTAACAGTGGCAGCTTGGAAATTGGGCTTTCGTCAAGTTTGCCATTATCAAATCCAAGACAAGTTCAAGACCAGAACTAGCTGATATCAAGTCAAGTTCAAACCAAATGAAAGTGAGACTGGGTCAAAATCAAGACCAAAAATCATCCTCCTATTTTTTTCCTTAGGATTAATGAAGTATTTCATATTCATGTCAAATCCTTTTTAATGCCAAACCTTCACTTCAGCTTGTGTATTGCACCAATGATTAGACTGTTTTATATAAGGAATTACTTTTTATCCAACTTTGTGCATGTTAAAAGAAATTACACAGACATTATTTTTTATAAAAGAGTGAGAACAAGTTAAGGTTCAAGACAAATCCAATTCCATACCACAAATGACTCAACACCGGATTTGAGTTCTACAGCCCTCGACCATTGGCAGCAGCATTATCGTGTCATGTTGTATTTGTTTCTGAAAGTCTATTGAGATACAAAGTTGATATTTCAGCCTCTAAATTGAGGAAATGTATAGATGTAAGAACTTTTAAACAAGTTACCCATTTACTCTTTTAAATCATTTTTAACATGGATAGTTTTCACTCACTATACATTTTTTGCAAAGCTACAATACTTTTACTTGAGTGTGTCTTTACAGCCAGCCTTCACTGGCTCGGCCAAATCCATTGCATGCAGAATGAGAGGATCCCCAAGGACCTGCTGTATGGCAAGTTGGCCACCAGAAAACATGCACAAGGATGCCCCCACCTCTGCTTTAAAGATGTCTGCAAGCACGGCATGAAAGCTCTCAACAAGAATGTTGAGAGGTGGCAGGAACTCGCTAGCACCCACTGTCAGTGGAGGCAAGAGCTGGGCAAAGGCCTCCAAAGAGGGGAGGCTAAACTGAGACAGGCAGCGGAGGAGAAGCATGCCTGGAGAAAAGCGAGCCATTTGGCAACAACTGGCGCTGACACCACTTTCAAGTGCCTTCGCTGAAGAAGAGACTGCCACTCACATGTGAGCTTATACAGACACTGAAGGCACTGTTCCAATGCCAACTGAACAGACTTTCTGGATGCAAATCATGGTCTCCCCAGACTGACAGCAGCCATATGGTACCTCACAAAGCACACACCTCTGTTCCTGGAAACCCTCAGACATCCAGCACACCTGAACCAGCTAATCAAATTCTTTAAGAACATCTGCAGACATCTGCAATGTGTGCTTAATTACCATTGGAATGATAGCCTATGGGATTCTTGCTTTTTAGAAATGTTTGAAGGTGCATGGACTAGAACCCCCTTTGTGGACTACCGTGCTGGCTTTGGCTGTACAGTGATAGCTGGATTGCTGCTCCTGTAAGAGATCAAAGCAAGAAGAATAAGTGAGTGGTATAAAAGATCTCATGAGAGTCACCTGTTGTCTCTGAATGTACATCAGATTATGACTGAATGGTCAATTCAGGGTTTAGTGTAGCATTTTGTTGTATTTTGTTGGAAAGAACTGCACTGTGCTCGGACAATAAATCACAACCTTTTATATTTCATACTGTCAGATTGTATGCTATGAAGAACTCGGCTTGCACAGATACTGAAGAATGTCTGTCTGAAACCTCTACTTTCTCAAGACTTTTTTCCAACCTCTCCATAGAAGGAATGAAACACAAGATGTGTTCTTGGTGGGATGCATCCTGATGCAAAATGGAGTTACTGCTACTGCAGTAACTACAGTGTTGATTATTTTCCAATTACAGTACAACATCTTAAAATGTTTGATTCCTCTTACACCACAGTAATTTACAAACACTTAAAATATTTCATTTATTAATAATAAACCCATCATAATTTTTTATCCATTTAAATTAGAAAGCACCAAATCCTTTGTCCTGAAGATGTCACAAGTTTACATTAACCACAAATTCACAATCGCAACATCTTCTGTCCAATCAAATTGGAGAATTCAACAGTGCTGTGGTGATGTTCATCTTTCAGGGTCGAAGATGACCATAACTTCAATTTGGTGGGTGGCGGTTGTGGGTCTGGAGGTGACCAGTGAGACCAATCCAGGCTTCAAAGGTACGCCCACATGCTGATGTTCCATGTGCCAAGGTTGAGTATCTTCACTATCTTTTTGTTGTATTTTGAATGCTGAATGGGATCCCTGCCAGCCGCAGTGTGCTGGCCAGGGTGAGGTATAGCAGACTATGTTTGGGGCACCTTTTCTAGCCCATTCCTCCATGGAGGTGAGCAGAGTGAATCCTAAACAGGGCTGCTCAGATACCCAGGGGGTTGCCAAACTCCGCTGTTGCTTCATTCCAGCAGAGAGTGACCCTATGCTCTGGGCTGCCTGTGTGTAGGTTCATGACTACAGTTTCCAGTGTTTCTGCACCCGCTGCTTTGCCACTTGCCCATCACCACAGGACTTGAATTTGAAGTCATGACTTGCATGTAACTTGTATTAGAGTGAGGGAGAGTTCACAGCCATCAGCCTCACTCTTGTCCCAACCTAACTGGGTCCATGGGCAAGACAGCATCAAGACAGCTGGAGATAGGTCGGGATGCAGTGGATGGCCAACAGTGTTCTACGTGTTGCACTGTGCCCTGATCGCACTCCACAAATGCTTTGCTTGGTCCGCCTTCCTGCCCGTTGAACTACCAGTTGGTGGTCTCCTCCACACAGTCTGCTGAGTCCAGTCTTTGGTCATTACCCTGATCAGGGGGAGTGAGGGGTTGCTAGTGCTTGCTCAAGGCACCCCAGTCTAGTGGAGGGAAGGAGACACCTTACTACTCCATTGCATGGCGGTCAAGGACGGCACATGCCCACTGTCTTAACTGTGCTGTGGTATAAATATAGACATGTAGGTCAAACACAAAACAACTGTCGAGCTGGAATCCTTAAAATAATTTCAGCAACAGAGGATGTCATCTATCCACTATACCATTTGCCCATCAGGGCCTGGGGGGAATGGGGACTAGAGCTAATCCCAGCTGACTTTTTGTGAGAGGGAGGGTTCATCCTCAGAGATTGCCAATCTATTGCAGGGCAAACACCAGCACAAACAACCATTCACACCTATGGGCAATTTAGAGTAGTCATTTGATCTAATCCACATGTTTCTGGAGTAAAGGAAACCAAAGCACCTGGAGGATTACAAAAGTCAGACAAAAGTTAGATTCAAGATTCAAGAATTAAGATATGTTTATTGTCATTATTTCCCACACTGTCATACAGTCAAGAATGAAATACCATTCCTATTAGCCTAAACAATGTCCATAAATAATTACGAAAAGAATGTGTTACAAATAAATACCAAAAGACGCACATTCAGTAACTGTCCTAAAAAAACACACATACACATTCGCGCACACATTCACACATTTAGCAGCGATTTTAGTTGAGGTAGTCTTTTTATACAAAAGGTGCACAGTGTGGTGTGTAAAAATTGCACTAGTGGAGTGTAAGGTGCACAGTGCAGTGTGTAAAGGATTGCACTAGGAGAGAAGGCTAGTGATGGAGTAGGGGATACAGAGTTCAAGTGACCATTGTCCTATCAGCATATCCCATCGTGAGTGGAAACAAGAGCAGTGATGAGGAGTGGTAGGGCAGACAAGAGTGTTCAGTACCCTCACAGCCTGGGGGATAAAGCTGTTGAGGAACCTGGATGTCCTGGTACAGATGCTCCTGTACCTTTTTCCTGATGGTAGGAGGGAAAACAGCCCATGGGAAGAGTGGGAGGCATCCTTGATGATGCTGAAGGCTCTGCAGATGCAACACTGGTTGAAGATCTCCAGCATGGATCACCAGTGACCTTTCCTGCTGCCTGTCCAGCTTGAGGTTTGAACCCAGAACCTTCTTGCTGCAAGGCAACAGTGCTAACCACACACCATGTAAACATGAATTATGATGTCTGTTTGGAGATGCAGGACTTCACCTTCTATGCAATGTTGTATTAATTATATATATATTATATGGACACGAGTGTTTTAGTGGGAAATATGCCACTTGTATTTTTCATATGAGCTACATCCGGGACATGGAGAACCAAAACCGTGACATAAATCTCTATACATCACTTGTGAGGAAATCGATTAATTGTTTTGATAAATGTGGGTCCTTTTTGTTTGTGAATGTGTCTATAAAATAAAAAGAAAAATCACACATTTGCTTGAAGATATGAAGTTTATCTTCTCGTGTTGAAAAACTTGCACTTTTCAAATGAAATACATCGCGAATCTGAGTGACATATTTCCTGATATTTTAAACCGAGGACGTCACTCCCAGTATTTTCCCACTGACTAGATGGGCATTGTCAAAATGGTGAACTGGTTCAAAATTAAAATTCTTTTGATTAACTGGCACATTTTTTTGTAGGTGTGTCAATATAATATAAATAACATTACACTGTGACATGAAGATATGATGTCAGCCCTGTGATGACCTGGCGACTTGTCCAGGGTGTACCCCGCCTTTCGCCCGTAGTCAGCTGGGATAGGCTCGAGCTTGCCTGTGACCCTGTAGAAGGATAAAGCGGCTTGAGATAATGAGATGAGATGAGATGAGATGAAGATATGAAGTTTATCTTTTCGTGTTGAAAATATTTTTACTCATTCGCTTTGATCACTCGTGAATATATTCACCTCTCAAAGACAAACTACATATCTTCACGCAAACGTGTAACTGTTAGGACTGGGACTGTTTTGGCCTCTAGAGGCCGCTGTTATTTCCTTTTCGTGTCATGTTTGTTTTGGCCTCTAGAGGCCGCCACTGTTCCTGTGTTTTGTGTTTGTGTTGATTGCCTGTTTAGTCCTGATTATTTTCACCTGTGTTCAATTTAGTTTGTGTATTTATACCCCCTGAGTTCAGTCCTCTTGTCACGGAGTCTTTGTGCTGTTATGTTTATCTCCAGTTTCCTCTGTACCGTGTTCTTTGTTTTGCACTTTGCTTTTCTTTTGGACCTAATAGTGACTGTGTTTTTGGATCTTCTGAGCTTTGGTATTTTTGCCTTTTCTTTTCTGGTTTTTTGGCTTTTGTTTTGTACTTTTGGATTTTTTATTTTTTCCCTTATATCTTCTGAGCGTTTTTGTATTATTACTTTTTGGATTTTTTGTGTATATATTGTAAATAAACCTTTTGATACTTTTTCTACTTCTGCCTCATGCCTCTGCATTTGAGTCATCCCCCTGGTGGCCTAGTGGGGGTTTGCTGGATTATCACACCAGCCAACCAGGTTTGAATCCCAGCAAAACAGTAACATCCTCAATTTATTGCTTTATAACACATTTTAGGTGATAAATTGCATGTTCCAACCTGCAACAAGTGATTAACATACAGTGGTATGCAAAAGTTTGGGCACCCCTGGTCAAAATTGCTGTTACTGTGAACAGTTAAGCAAGTTGAAGATGAAATGATCTCCAAAAAGCATAAAGTTAAAGATGACTCATTCCCTGTTTTTCAGTCAGTTTGACTTCACCCTCTCGTACCGCCCCGGCTCCAAGAACACCAAACCTGACACACTGTCCAGGCTGTTCTCTGCCACTAACAGGGAGAGTGAAGTCGGGCCTATTATCCCTGTGTCCCGGATTGTGGCCCCTGTCCGCTGGGGTATTGAGGAGGCTGTCCAATGAGCCCAACGCCAGGACCCCGGTCCTGGGACGGGGCCACCGGGCCTCTTGTACGTCCCACATCAAGCCCGGGCCAAGGTTCTCCAGTGGGGTCACTCTTCCCCTCTCACCGCCCACCCGGGAGCTCGGAGGACCCTGGACTTCCTGAAAAGACGCTTCTGGTGGCCTAACATGGAGAAGGAAGTAAGGTCATTTGTCCTGTCCTGTGAGGTTTGCACCAGAACCAAGAACCCACGACAGCGTCCCCAGGGTCTCCTGCATCCTCTGACCATTCCCCGGCGTCCCTGGTCCCACGTGGCAGTCGACTTCATCACGGGTCTCCCTGAGTCACAAGGTAACACTGTCATTTTGGTCATAGTTGACAGATTCTCCAAGGCCTGCCGCTTCATACCACTGTGCAAACTCCCCTCTGCTCTTGAAACAGCGAAACTTATGTTTAATCATGTCTTCCGAGTCTTTGGTCTCCCACAGGACATAGTCTCAGACCGAGGGCCCCAGTTCTCCTCCCGAGTGTGGCATGGGTTCTGCAAGGTCATCGGTGCCACTGCCAGCCTCTCCTCTGGGTTTCACCCACAGTCCAATGGTCAGATGGAGAGGCTCAACCAGGACCTGGAAACCACCCTGCGAGGCCTGGCTATGGATAACCCGACATTGTGGAGCACCTGGCTGCCATGGGCAGAGTACGCCCACAACACCCTGCAGTCATCGGCCACCAAGCTGTCGCCATTCCAGTGCCAATTCGGGTTCCAGCCACCTCTGTTCCTGGACCAGGAGGAGGACGCGGGGGTGCCCTCGGTCAACCAATATGTGAGACGGTGTCGCAAGACCTGGAGCAAGGTCAGGAAGACCCTCATACAGACCTCCAGAACCAACCAGACTCAGGCCAACCGCCATAGAAGACCTCCCCACGCTTTCCGCCCTGGGCAGCGGGTTTGGCTGTCCACTAAGGACCTTCCGCTGCGGGTGGAGAACCGCAAGCTTGCTCCTCACTACATTGGCCCCTTCAAGGTGGTGCGCAGGGTGAACCCTGTCTCCTACCGGCTCCAGTTGCCCCGGACTCTAAGGATCAACCCCACTTTCCATGTTTCCCTGTTGCAGCCCGTACTGACGTCTACATATGCCCCTGCCCCTAGGAAACCCCCCCCCCGCATCTTCCAGGGTCAGACTGTGTTCACTGTGCATCGCCTGCTTGACTCCCGCTGGGTCCGCGGTGCGCTGCAATATCTGGTGGACTGGGAGGGCTATGGTCCTGAGGAGCGCTGCTGGGTTCCTGCTAGGGATGTCCTAGATAAAGAACTGTGTCGGGACATCCATTCGGCCCATCCAGATCGCCCTGGGAACGTCAGGAGACGCTCCTGGGGGGGGGTCCTGTTAGGACTGGGACTGTTTTGGCCTCTAGAGGCCGCTGTTATTTCCTTTTCGTGTCATGTTTGTTTTGGCCTCTAGAGGCCGCCACTGTTCCTGTGTTTTGTGTTTGTGTTGATTGCCTGTTTAGTCCTGATTATTTTCACCTGTGTTCAATTTAGTTTGTGTATTTATACCCCCTGAGTTCAGTCCTCTTGTCACGGAGTCTTTGTGCTGTTATGTTTATCTCCAGTTTCCTCTGTACCGTGTTCTTTGTTTTACACTTTGCTTTTCTTTTGGACCTAATAGTGACTGTGTTTTTGGATCTTCTGAGCTTTGGTATTTTTGCCTTTTCTTTTCTGGTTTTTTGGCTTTTGTTTTGTACTTTTGGATTTTTTTTATTTTTTCCCTTATATCTTCTGAGTGTTTTTGGATTATTACTTTTTGGATTTTTTGTGTATATATTGTAAATAAACCTTTTGATACTTTTTCTACTTCTGCCTCATGCCTCTGCATTTGAGTCATCCCCCTGGTGGCCTAGTGGGGGTTTGCTGGATTATCACACCAGCCAACCAGGTTTGAATCCCAGCAAAACAGTAACATCCTCAATTTATTGCTTTATAACACATTTTAGGTGATAAATTGCATGTTCCAACCTGCAACAAGTGATTAACATACAGTGGTATGCAAAAGTTTGGGCACCCCTGGTCAAAATTGCTGTTACTGTGAACAGTTAAGCAAGTTGAAGATGAAATGATCTCCAAAAAGCATAAAGTTAAAGATGACTCATTCCCTTGATATTTTAAGCAAAAATTTTTTTTTATTTTCATCTTTTACATTTCCAAAATGACAAAAAAAGGAAAAGGGCCTGAAGTAAAAATTTGAGCACCCTGCATGGTTAGTACCTAGTAATACCCCCATTGGCAAGTATCACGGCTTGTAAACACTTTTGGTAGCCAGATAATAATCTTTTAATTCTTACCTGGAGGATTTTCACACATTCGTCCTTGCAAAAGGCTTCCAGTTCTACAAGTTTCTTGGGCTGTCTTGCAAGCACCGCTCTTTTGAAATCTATCCACAGATTTTCAATGATGTTTAAATTAGGGGACTGTGAGGGCCATGGCAAAACCTTCAGCTTGGGCCTTTTGAGGTATTCCATTGTAGATTTTGAGGTTTGTTTTGTATACTTATATTTATACTTATTTAAATTTACTATTCATCTTTGCACTATGCACCATATTGCACCAAAAGGGAAATCCTTTCTGTGATGAACAGCTAAAATCCTGATTCATATATCAGTAATATCACTTGTAAAATATCTGAACACTTATACCGTCATTCTGTGCACACTGTATACTTTATATTTATTTAACTATTCCATACTTGACTTACCTGGATTACTTTGCACTATGCACCTATTTTTGTTGTTGTTGTTTGCTTGTTTGTTTGTTTTTGTGTCTACACTTTTTTTATCTGTTTTGTACTATGAGAGCTAAGTGAACCAGAGTCAAATTCCTCATGTGTGTCCACATACCTGGCAATTAAAGTGTTTCTGATCATCGTCTTGTTGTAGGACCCATCTTCTTTTTAACTTCAACTTTTTTACAGATGGTGTGATGTTTGCTTCCAGAATTTGCTGGTATTTATTCGAATCCATGCTTCCCTTGACCAATAAAATGTGCCCTGTGCCACTGGCTGCAACACAACCCCAAAGCATGATCGATCCACACCCATGCTTCAGAGTTGGAGAGGTGTTCTTTTCCTGGAATTTGGCACCCTTTTTTCTCCAAACATACCTTTGCACATTGTCAAGTCAAGTTTATTTGTTTAGCGCTTTTAACAATAAACATTGTCGCAAAGCAGCTTTACACAATTTGAATGACTTAAAACATGAGGTAATTTTATCCCTAATCTATCCACAATGAGCAAGCCTGTGGTGAAGGTGGCAAGGAAAAACTCCCTCAGGCGACATGAGGAAGAAGCCTCGAGAGGAACCAGACTCAAAAGGGAACCCATCCTCATTTGGGAAACAACATACAGCATGACTATAACATTAACAGTTTTAACAAGAAGTCAGTTTTGTTGATGTTATAAACTCTTCATTGATGGAAACTTGAGTGCAAAACTGTTCATGACAACTGCAGTCCTAAAGTTAGCAAGTCAACTGTAGTCCTCAGCCATAAAAGCATTACTGTAAGAGTCCAGAGCATCCTCCAAGTATGACTTTCAACTGTCCTCATGGGGCCGTCCTCCACAGGAGCGATGCAATGAAACTCCAACCAGACACAGGGCACCAGGATGGATCAGGCAGGTCAGAGGAGCAGAAAAGGTCAGCATCTCAATCCTAGGACCAACATGTAACTCAGACGGACAGATTTGGGGGGGGCGAGAGAGGGAGAGAAAACACAGGTTGTTAGGTATGCCCGATGTCACCTGAATAAGTAGGAACAGTATACATATTGCACTGAATACAAGCAGGGACTCTGGCAACTAACTATGACAGCATAACTAAAAGGGGAGAGCCAGAAGGTAACACAGGCATGAGGGAGCCCCAGGACATAAAGCATCCAGCCACTACACTGTCAACAAACTCAAGTGAGCAAGCGAGTGGGGACTGACAGCATCCATACATCCCAGTTTACCAAAACACTCTATGTCTGAGGACCCTCCAGATCTACACCTTTACCTAATAAATACCATTAACAAAAGGCTTGACTAAACAGATATGTTTTCAGCCTAGACTTAAACACTGAGACTGTCTGATTCCCGAACATTACTTGGAAGGCTGTTCCATAACTGTGGGGCTTTGTAAGAAAAGACTCTGCCCCCTGATGTAGCCTTCACTATGTGAGGTACCAGCAGATAGCCTACACCTTTTGATCTAAGTAGGTGTGGTGGGAGCCAATGCAGTGTGGATAAGACAGGGGTGATGTGGTCATATTTTCTAGTTCTAGTAAGGACTCTTGCTGCTGCATTTTGAACTAACTGGAGCTTGTTTAATCACTTATTGGAACATCCAGACAGTAAGGCATTACAATAATCCAAACTGGAGGTAACGGAAGCATGAACTAGTTTTTCCGTGTCACGTAGTGACATTAAATTTCTTAGCAATATTTCTGAGATGAAAGAAAGCTATCCAGGTAATGTTATCAATGTGAGTTTCGAATGAAAGACTGGGGTCAATAATCACTCTGAGGTCTTTTACTGCTGCACGTGAAGAAACAGAAAGGCCATCCAAAGTTACTGTGTAATCAGAAAACTTACTTCTAGCTGCATGTGGTCCTAGTGCAAGTACTTCAGTCTTGTCAGAGTTAAGCAGAAGGAAATTAATAAGCATCCAGTGTCTAATGTCCTTTAGACATTCCTCAATTCTATTAAGCTGGTGTCTCTCATCAGGTTTTGCAGAAACATACAACTGTGTGCCATCAGCATAACAGTGGAAACTATGCAATGTTTACAAATAATATCACCCAGAGGTAACATATATAAACAAACAAACAAACAAACAAACAAAAAACAGTGGACCTAAGACAGAACCTTGTGGAACACCAAATTTTACCTCAGTATGTCTAGAAATATCACCATTTATATCAACATACTGATAATGATCAGTTAAATAAGAGCTGAGCCAGGAGAGGGCCATTCCCTTAACTCCCACAACATTTTCTAGTCTATCCAGAAGAATGGAATGATCAATGGTATCAAATGCTGCACTAAGGTCAAGCAACACAAGTAGTGAGACATAGCCCTGATCAGACGCCAACAGTAGGTCGTTTACTACTTTAACCAGAGCTGTCTCTGTGCTATGATTAGGTCTAAATCCTGACTGATACATTTCATGGATGTTATTCCTATGTAAATATGAGCATAACTGTTGTGCCACAGCTTTTTCAAGAATCCTGGAGATAAAGGGGAGGTTTGATATTGGCTGATAATTGGACAGCTGACAGGGCTCAAGGTCAGGTTTTTTAATCAGGGATTTGATAACAGTTTTTTTAATCAGGGGTTTCTTTTAGGGGAGTAATACATTCTAACTGATGATCTGATACAGTTATATTGTTAACTACAGGGTCACTTACATTGTCTGACCTTAAATTAGTAGTTTGAATTTTTTGTCGGATATTCTCAATTTTGTCATTAAAAAAATTCATGAAATCGTTGCTACTACATACTACAGGTATGCATGTGTCTATAGTGGACTTATTCCTGGTTAATTTTGCTACAGTATTAAATAGGAATCTAGGATTATTTTTGTTATTTTCTATTAGGGAGGAGAGATATGTTGATCTCGCAGCACTAAGAGCTTTTCTATACTTCAGTAAGCTCTCCTTCCAGGCTAATTTGAACACTACCACTTTTGTTTGATGCCATTTACGTTCCAATTTTCAAGTGGTCTGTTTTAATGTGCAAGTGTCATCATTATACCAGGGTGCTTTTTGTCTCTGACCATTTTCCTTTTAAGAGGAGCTACATTATCTAAGGTATGGCGGAATGTTGACTCTAAGCATTCAGTTGCCTGATCAAGTTCTGTAGGGGCTGACAGTGACCCAATCAAAGTTGATAACTCTGGGAGATCATTTATAAAGCTCTGTGCAGTAGTTGACGTGAATGTACGTTTAATACAGTAGCGTGGTGAGGTGGATATATTATTACTCAAACATAGTTTGAATGAGATGAGATAATGATCTGAGATAACTTCAGACTGTGGAAGTATTGTCTATGTTTAACTATGTTTAGATATTGTCTATGTTTAACCCGAATGTTAGTATTAAATCGAGGGTTTGACCACCATTATGGGTCGGTCCTATGACATTCTGATTAATCCCTACTGAATCTAAAATGGACACAAATGCTGTTTTTAAAGGGTCTTCTGGGTTATTGAAGTGAATATTAAAATCTCTGACAACTAAAGCTTTGTCTAAGGAAATAACCAGATCTGAGTTAAAATCTGCAAATTCAGAAAGAAACTCAGAATATGGCCCTGGGGGCCTGTAAATAATAAGTAATGGGATGAACTGGGTAGACTTATTTTTCGAGGCTACATACATTATATGAGTATGAAGAACTTCAAATGTATTAAATTTATAACCAGGTTTTTGTGTTACACCTAGATAATCATTATAAATAACCGCAATGCCTCCTCCTCTGCCAGTTAGACGAGGCTGGTGTATATAACTGTATCCAGGAGGACTCGCTTCATTTAATGCTATATATTCATTTGGCTTAATCCATGTTTCAGTTAAACAAAGTACATTAAACTCCTGATCAGTAATGAGTTCATTAACCATTAGTGCTTTAGATGTAAGAAATCTAATATGTAATAGACCCACCTTCAGATCAAAGGTGCTGGCAGCAGCTGTACAGTCAGTATGATCTAATTTTATAATGATTAGGTTACTGGAACAAACTCTCTGAATATTTCTACCTTTTTGTTTAGCTCAAGGAACAGACACAGTCTCAATGTAGTGGACCCTGAGCGACAACTTTGTGCAGCTAGCAGACAGTCGGTTTAGCCTGTTTGTCTGCTCCCTGGCCTTGACTCTGGATTGTCAGAAATTAACTAGGCCTGTTCTGAGACGATGACCTATGCTGCAGGAAATGAGAGCAGCACCTTCTCGAGTGGGATGGATAGCATCCCACCCTAACAGGTCAGCAGTGCCCTCAAAATTAGCCCAATTATCTATAAAGCCCACACTGTTTTCAGAGCACCACCTGGACAGCCAGCAGTTCAGCGACCATAACCTGCTGTAAGCTATATCGCCACGCCGCATTGGGATGGGGCCAGAGCATGATACAGCATCAAACATCACCTTCACTAATTTAAACACCTCTACAAAGTTACTCTTAGTAACCTCAGACTGATGAAGGCATATATCATTAGCTCCTGCATGGATAACTATCTTTGAGAACCTGTGCTTGCCTAGAACCCTAAGATTACCTGGTATGTCCGGCACCCTGGCTCCCAGTATACACCTGACTAAAGCTGCTGGTGCCCCTAAAGGCTGAGCTAATTTCACGTGCCGTATGATAGAGTCCCCTATAACCAGAGCTCTTTCAGGTTTCTCAGTGGGTGCATCACTAAAGAGAGCAAACCTGTTCGGCAAGTGACGCGGAGAGGAGTGGTGCTCCCGTGGGTGAGCCTCAGCGGTAGCTTTGGCTCTATGCTTATGCCACTGAGCCATTACCCATTCACCCTGCTGTAAGGGCTCCAATGCTGGAGTTGGGGGATTACTAACTCCACCTAGGGCATCCAGACTTTCCCCTACAGAAACTACACTGTTCTCATGCTCATTAACCTTCTCTAAAGCCTGGACATGCGCTTCTAGCACTGTAATCTTCACCGTCAGAGAGCTAACTAATCTGCACTTATCACAAGTAAAGCTATCACTAGCGATGGAGGAAGAATAACTAAACATCCTGCACTCAGCACACTGAAAAGGCTGATAGTGTGCCATGATGAAAGGATTCACGTACCTTAATCGAAGATCTGTCGATATTAAAGCAGATCCATTGTGGCCAAAAAGTTCTATTTTGATTTCATCAGTCCACAGGACTTGTTTCCAAAATGCATCAGGTTTGCTTAGATGTTCATTTGCAAACTTCAGACACTGAATTTTGTGGCTCGGACACAGGAAAGGTTTTCTTCTGATGACTCTCCCATGAAGGTCATATTTGTTCAGGTGTCACTGCATAGTAGAACAGTGCACCACCACTCCAGGGTCTGCTCAATCTTTCTGAAGGTCTTTTGCAGTCAAACAGGGTTTTTTATTTGCCTTTCTAGCAATCCAATGAGCAGTTCTTTCAGAAAGTTTTCTTCATCTTCCAGACCTCACCTTGATCTCCACTGTTTCTGTTAACTGCCATTTCTTAATAACATTATGATCTGAGGAAACAGCTACCTGAAAACACTTTGCTACATTCTTGTAGCCTTCTCCTGCTTTGTGAGCATCAATTATTTTATTATTCAGAATGTGAGGGAGTTGCTTAGAGGAGCCCATGGCTGTTGATTTTAGGGACAAGTTTGAGGAGTCAGAGAATTTATACAGCTTTGAAATCTGCATCATCTGACCTTTCCTAATGAAGAATTTGAACAAGCCACAGCTCAATAAGCTAATTAAGGTCTGGAACCTTGGTAAAAGTTACCTGAGAACTCAAATGTATTGGGGTGCCCAAACTTTTGCATGGTGTTCCTTTTCTTTTTTCACTCTCCAATTGTACAAAACAAAAATAATACACAAATCTTGCAGAAAACACTGAAAAGAAATGTGTAATCTTCACCTTTATGCCTTTTGGTGATCAGTTAATCTTCTGCTCACTTAACTATTCACAGTAACAGACATTTTCAGTAAGGGTGCCCAAACTTTTGCATGCCACTGTACGTACCAGTTTAATTTTCTGATAAATACGAACTGTTATTCTGTGAACCACAGATAACCACCAAGGACATTGAGAATCATTTAATACCTGTTTGAGTTCATGTGTATGCATGCTGAGACTTTTCAACAAAGGAAACAAAGTGACAAAATATTATATGACAGTTTGGCAATAACATATGCATAATCATGTTGGTGTCTTTCCCTGGAAAATTCTCACTGAGTTCTTGCCAAGTTGCTGCAGGATTTGAAATAAAAGTATTCTGTTCCTGAGAATCACCTGGATTTTGAGAAACTGAGAGACAATAATGTTGACTCTACAGAACCTGGAGAAGGTGCATGGTGATATCCTGATAGTAGAAGCACAAACTTCCTGGTACAGCATACCTCTAGTAATACCAGTCCGAAAGACATTCTTTGTCACGTTAGGGACTGGCCAGCCAGCCACTTCAAGGCCAAGATGATGACGTCCATCAACCAGTGAGTCAGTATCTCTTTCAACCACGGGTGCAGATAGAGGGTGGGACGGGTGGGATTCGTCCCACCCAGATTTAAATTCACCTCGTTCGGTCCCCCCCACTTATAGGGAGGAAAAAACGTCTATGCTGTCTTTCTTTGCATAAGGCAAACCTCACAGAAAAATCAAAAGACTAATTACCGTTCGGTTTATTGAGGTGCACAGCAGTACATACATAGTTGCAACAACTCACATAAAACAAAACAAAGACTGATATTCGGTTGGTTGAGCTGCGCAGACTGCACAGGTTGCGAGCTCGAGCTTGGTTGCTATGGTTACCCACAACAAGTTTGACAGGCATATCGGGGACAGCTCCTAGTTCAGGACCCCAACACAGCATGATGAAGGGTGCCAAACCAAAAAGGCAGAAAACGATTGCATCGTTTTTTCAAAAAACAACGACTGTAAGTAAACTGTGCCTTACTTTATCATATCACCTTGCAATTTTTTGATAGTCTGTTCAAAGTAATGTCGTAGTGAAAGTAAAATCGTACGGAGTAGAGATGCCTTTCTGGTAGCCTCCTTCTTTCGGTGGTAGCCTGTAGATACAGTGCTCAGAAGGCAGTTTTAATGTTTAATCTGGCGTTCCCTGCCATAATTTCAGCGAGCATATTGTTTCATAAGGAAACTTTGCGAAGAGTTGTTGACTGACTGCCACTCACGCAACACACAGGCATAGTTAGAAAGTCAGGATGTACTGGTTTACACTTTACACACACACATGTAGCCCAGCCTCTCGCTATGTTTAACAGTTGGAACTTAGCGGTTTTAAAACTAGTTTTGCAGTTTTGCAATTTCTGTGCGTGATGATAATGTGTAAACTTTGGATTTCCATAGGCTATGTTAAAATGTTATCATTGTCCTGGCCTGCAGGTAGTTCCTGGTGATGGCAGTGAGGGAGGTGAAATAAGTGATCCACAGGAGGAGTATCAGAGTATATTCCTCGCACAACACATGTTGGGGGTGGGGTTGGGGTTGGTTTGCTGGCAGCTTTGTCCCCCCCAGTTCAAAAAATGTATCTGCGCCCCTGCTTTCAACCTTGGAGTCTTTCCTCTGTGACAGATGAACAGTTGGTCCGAGAATCAGATGACTAACATTCTGTCTAACTAATACCATAGATCTTGTCCTGTGGACACAAAGAACACTCCGCAATTTCACTTTATGGAATGTTGCAACATTACTCCATTCATTTACAAAATTGTTTGACCTTGAGAAGAAAACCCAGGTTTAGCTTCAAGGTCACCCTACCAAGCAAGGTGAACTAAAGGTGCAGTTCTTCCACTCTTTTTTCATGAAGGTATCATGAGCAAAAAAGAAGTTTTTAGAGGTGGTAAAAGGACTCCAGCACAAGGCAGAGATCCTGCACCAGACTCTTAGAGACTCTATGAGCAGAAATGTTACATGAGGCCCCCAGAGAGATTCCATCCAAGTTGATGACTTCCTTCCTAGTTGGGAGCTTGTGGGTCAAATCTCTTGACTACACTGCTTCTCCAGTCATGTCTGTCCATCACATGGCAATACATCTCATCTATGCTGAGGCCAGTGATTTCTTGTATGTTTTTGATGTAGGTTAGTCGAGGTCTTCCTCTCCTATTACAGCCTTGTTATTGTTGTGTATAAAGCGTAGCAATGTATGGTTGATTCAGTTGGTCTTCGAAGCCAGCGTTTGAGGGTGCATAACTGTCTTCCTATAAGTATTTCTGCAAGGTTTCTCCTTTGGTGGTAGCCAAGACATATTCATTGGTGATTCTATTGGTTCACTTGATGTTTAACATAATACAATAACAGCTGGTGGGATACGAGTTGAGTTAATTCTTCATGGTCTGATTGAGTGTCCATGATTCTGCTCCATAAAGGAGGATGGAAAGTCAAACAATTGAAGCTTGAGTTGTAATGAGATTTTGTTGGACCTCCAAATGGTCAGTTTCCAGAAGTTGTTCTAGGCACTTCCACATCTTTGACAGAAATCTTCCAAAGATGCAATGTGTGCCCCGAGCCACCTAAATTTGATTACAATTTCTGTATTTTGTAAAGCTGGTGGTGGTGCCTCAGTGCGAACATAATTAATGAACATGATCTTGGTTTCTTCTCTGTTGACTTTCAAACCTATCATTTGGTATTGTCTAGCAGGCCCTAAAGAGAAGTTAGAAATTAGAAAGGAAAGTTAGTATTTTGCACTGGATCAAGTCCACCGTGCTTATCACTGCAGTCAGTATGGTAACCATGCGAGAGATGTAATATTTCACCTATGATATAAAAAGATTGTTCTCAGCACAGTTCAGAGAAAGCTCACCCAGCAGGTGAAGAACTATCTTTAAAGCTGCAGACACATTTTCTGGCATTTAAATCATACAATTTGTAAGTCCTATTTATTGTTAATCTGTTAAGATCCACCTTTTGGTAAAGTTCCTATACCTCACATTGAAAAAATGAGAAAAATCCAATCTTTAATTGAAAAAATGTGATCAGAGAAAAACAAATTCCTCATTAAGAAATAACTATTTTCAACACAAACACATTGTGGCAGCGGGGGCGTGGCCAAGCAGCAGTCTGTGAATGGAGGGCGGGGTCAGGGAAGGTAAGTGGCTAGGTCATTACACCTGATGTCAATTTGTCTGTGTGTGTGTGTGTGTTTTGTTGCAGGGATGGAGTATAAAGGGAGGGGGAGAGGAGAGAAGAGGCTCTCCCTGACCACAACACTTGTGTGTGTGTGTGTGTGTGAGAGAGTGAGTGAGTGAGTGAGTGAGTGAGTGAGAGAGAGAGAAAGAAAGAAAGAAAGAAAGAAAGAAAGAAAGAAAGAAAGAAAGCTGAAAAGCCGAATAAAGTGCGTGTGTGTAAACACAAACTCTCGCCTGCCGTGCTTCTGTGCTCCACCAACACCGGGGTTTACTACAGTGGTGCCGAAACCCGGGTCGCACAGAAGGGAACCGCCCCATGGAGTCCTCCCCGTTCAACGAGCTCATCCTTGCCCTCGCTACCGCCCAACAGAACCAGCATCAAGAGCTGATCACCCTCTGGAAGGAGCAGCAGCAGCACTTCACAGCCTTGATGCTGGCCCAGCAGGAAGATCGCCAGGCATTCCGGCACCGGCTCACGTCATCAGGGCCGCCGGCCACCGCCGCCGCCACCCTCACAAAGATGGGACCGCAGGACGATCCGGAAGCGTTCCTCGCTCTCTTTGAGCAAACAGCCGAGGCATGGGGGTGGCCGCTGGAGCAGTGCGCGGCGCGCCTCCTCCCGCTCTTAACTGGCGAGGCGCAGCTCGCAGCGCAGCAGCTCCCTGCTGACAGCCAGCTGGTCTTTGCAGACCTGACGAAAGCCATCCTGCAGCGGCTCGGCCGCTCCCCGGAGCAACACTGTCAGTGCTTCCGGACGCTGACACTGGAGGAGGTCGGCTGGCCGTTTGCATTTGGCCAGCAACTCCGGGACGCCTGCTGGCGGTGGCTGAGGGCGGAAGACCGCGACGCTGAGGAGATCATCGATCTGGTGGCACTGGAGCAGTTTATCTCTCAACTTCCGGAAGGAACGGCGGAATGGGTCCAGTGTCACCGCCCGGCATCGCTGGAATGAGCCATCGAGCTGGCGGAGGACCATCTGGAGGCGGCTCTGACTGCAGGCAGACGAGGCGCCTCCCCTCACTTCTCTTCCCCCTCTCTCTCTCCCTCTCTCTCTCCTGTCTTTTGTCCCCCTCCCCACCCCGTTCCCCTGCCACGAAAGCGGCGGCTGGCTCCTCCCCAACCGGCCCGTCGCACCCGTGGTGCCCTCCTGTCTCCCTCTTCTGTGTCTGTGTTGTCTCCCCCTCAGGTGAGTGACACCCATAACACCAGTGCAGAGGGAAAGCCTGGGCCGGTGTGCTGGCGCGGCGGGGAATCGGAGCATCTCCCGAATCGGAGCGTCTCCCAAATCAGAGTCCCGCAAGGAAACCGCCCCCGATTGGGCTGGAACGTATCGCGTACCAGTGAGTATTCAAGGGGATACATATCATGCTTTGGTGGATTCCGGTTGCAATCAGACCTCAATTTACCGACGCCTGGTGCAAGGTGAGGCATTGGGGGGAGCACAAGCGGTGAAAGTATTGTGTGTGCATGTTATATAAACCTAACAGTGCACGGGAATGTTCACCATTACCCTCTAGTGTCTCTCTATATTCTATTCCAGGGCCAAACGCATAAAATGAAGGCGGCGGTTAATCCTCGCCTTACCCACTTGTTGATCTTGGGTACTGATTGGCTGGGATTTAAAGAATTAATGGAGTATTTAACACACAGTGGGTCCTGCCCTAGTAGGTCACGGGAAGATCCTGGTGTGGCATTGGCTGGAGAAGCTGTCACAGAGCCGTCTGCGTCACCACCGCATCAGAGTGAGGAGCACTCCACTCCTCCTCCCTCTCTCGGGGATTCTCTTGGGGATTTCCTGTTAGAGCAGTCGCGAGACAAGACTCTGCGGCATGCATTTGACCAAGTGAGAGTAATCGATGGTCAAACTCTTCAGCCAAGTGCGGCGCCAACCTTCCCCTATTTTGCCATTATTAAAGATAGATTGTACTGAGTGACGCAGGACACTCAAACCAAGGAACGAGTAACCCAGTTGTTAATCCCAAAGAGCCGTAGGGAACTCGTATTCCACTTTAATCCCATGGCTGGACACTTGGGGCAAGACAAAACACTAGCCCGAATAATGGCCCGATTCTATTGGCCTGGGATTCGTGGGGATGTCTGTCGGTGGTGTGCGGCATGCCGTGAATGCCAATTAGTAAATCCCGTGGCCACTCCAAAAGCGCAGTTGCGCCCTCTTCCTCTAATCGAGACCCCATTTGAGCGAATTGGGATGGATCTCGTCGGGCCATTAGATCGGTCAGCACGGGGATATCACTTTATTTTAGTTCTGGTGGACTATGCAATGCGATATCCGGAGGCAGTGCCGCTCCACAATATCTCAGCATGCAGTATTGCGGAAGTGCTCTTCCGCGTTATCTCCCGGGTTGGGATTCCGAAAGAAATCCTGACAGACCAAGGCACCTCGTTTATGTCATGCACACTGCGCGAGCTGTATGGGTTACTGGGGATTAAGTCCATCCGCACCAGTGTATATCACCCACAAACAGATGGATTAGTAGGGCGATTCAACCAGACACTCAAAAACATAATCCAGAAATTCGTTAGTGAAGATGCACGTAATTGGGATAAGTGGCTCGAACCCCTGTTGTTCGCAGTACGAGAGGTCCCGCAAGCCTCCAGAGGGTTTTCTCCCTTCGAATTATTATATGGGCGTAAGCCGCGTGGCATTCTGGATGTGCTGCGGGAAAAGTGGGAGGAGGGACCTTCACCAAGTAAAAATGAAATCCAGTACGTTCTTGACCTGCGCGCAAAACTCCACACCCTCACGCAATTAACACAGGAGAATTTACGGCAGGCACAAGAACGTCAAAGCCGGCTGTACGACAGGGGCACGCACCTTAGAGAATTCACGCCGGGAGAAAAAGTACTCATATTATTGCCCACGTCAAGTTCTAAATTAGTCGCCAAGTGGCAAGGGACTTTTGAGGTCACACGGCGAGTTGGGGACGTCGACTATGAGGTAAAGAGAACGGATAGGGGCGGGGCACTGCAAGTATACCACCTCAACCTTTTAAAATGCTGGAATGAGGGGGTCCCTGTGGTGTTGGCGTCAGTCGTCCCAGAGAAGTCGGAGCTGGGGCCGGAGGTAAAAAAGATAACATCGCAGACCACTCTGGTCCCTTGTGGAGACCACCTCTCACCGACCCAACTCACGGAGGTAGCCAGGTTGCAGAAGGAATTTTCCGACGTGTTCTCGCCTCTTCCGGGTCATACCCACCTCATAGAACACCACATTGAAACGCCCCCAGGGGTGGTAGTGCATAGCCGCCCTTACCACTTGCCTGAACACAAGAAAAAGGTGGTTCGGGATGAACTCAAGGCCATGCTCGAAATGGGCATAATCGAGGAGTCCCACAGTGACTGGAGCAGCCCAGTGGTCCTGGTTCCCAAGACTGATGGGTCGGTCCGGTTCTGTGTGGACTATAGAAAGGTCAACGCGGTGTCTAAATTTGATGCGTACCCAATGCCTCGCATTGATGAGTTGCTTGATCGGTTAGGCACTGCTTGCTTTTATTCGACACTGGATTTAACCAAGGGATATTGGCAGATCCCTTTGACTCCTCTATCCCGAGAAAAAACGGCCTTTTCCACACCGTTTGGTTTACACCAATTCGTCACGCTCCCCTTTGGGTTATTTGGGGCGCCTGCTACGTTCCAGCGGCTTATGGACAGGGTCCTCCGCCCTCATGCTGCCTACGCGGCTGCCTATCTAGACTACAGTCATGATTGGCCGCGGCACTTGGAACACCTGAGGGCTGTTCTAAAGTCGCTGAGGCAAGCGGGCCTCACAGCTAACCCGAAAAAGTGTGCGATTGGGCATGTGGAAGTACGGTATCTGGGGTTCCACTTGGGTCATGGGCAGGTGCGTCCCCAAATTAACAAGACTGCAGCGATTGCGGCCTGCTCGAGGCCCAAGACCAAAAAGGAGGTGAGGCAGTTCTTGGGGCTGGCTGGCTATTATTGTAGGTTTATACCTAACTATTCGGACGTCACCAGCCCGCTAACCGACCTCACTAAAAAGGGGGCTCCAGATCCAGTCCAGTGGACGGAGCAATGCCAACAGTCCTTCTTGGAGGTAAAAGCTGCACTGTGTGGGGGGCCACTTTTACACTCCCCTGACTTCTCCCTCCCCTTTATTTTTCAGACTGATGCATCGGACAGGGGGCTGGGGGCCGTTTTGTCCCAGGAGGTGGAGGGTGAGGAGCGCCCGGTGCCTGTACATCAGCCAGAAGCTGTCGATGCGTGAGAGCAAGTACAGCACAATTGAAAAGGAGTGTCTCGCCATCAAGTGGGCGGTCCTCGCCCTCCGATACTACCTGCTGGGGTGCCCTTTCACTCTCTGTTCGGACCACGCGCCCCACCAGTGGCTCCACCACATGAAGCATGCCAATGCGCGGATCACCTTTTGCTATCTCGTGCTCCAGCGATTTAAGTTCGAGGTGATCCACAGGCCGGGGGCGCAGATGGTGGTGGCGGACTTCCTGTCCCGTTGGGGGGGGGGGGGGGGGGGGGGGTCAGCTTCAGGCCGGACGCCTCCCTGGCCTGAGTCGGGCGGTGGGGGTATGTAAAAGCGGGGGCGTTGCCAACCAGCAGTCTGTGAATGGATTGCGGGGTCAGGGAAGGTAAGTGGCTAGGTCATTACACCTGATGTCAATTTGTGAGTGTGTGTGTTTTGTTGCAGGGATGGAGTATAAAGGGAGGGGGAGAGGAGAGAAGAGGCTCTCCCGGACCACAACACTTGTGTGTGTGTGTGTGTGTGTGTGTGTGTGTGAGTGAGTGAGTGAGTGAGTGAGTGAGTAAGAAAGAAAGAAAGAAAGAAAGCTGAAAAGCCAAATAAAGTGTGTGTGTGTAAACACAAACTCTCGCCTGCCGTGCTTCTGTGCTCCACCCACACCGGGGTTTACTACACACATGTTCCACTATTATTGGCACCTCTGCAGTTAATACTTTGTACAACCTCTGTTGGGGCGGTACGGTGGTGTAGTGGTTAGCGCTGTCGCCTCACAGCAAGAAGGTCCGGGTTCTAGCCCCATGGCAGGCAAGGGCCCTTCTGTGTGGAGTTTGCATGTTCTCCCTGTGCCCGCCTGGGTTTCCTCTGGGTGCTCTGGTTTCCCCCACAGTCCAAAGACATGCAGGTTAGGTTAACTGGTGACTCTAAATTGACCGTAGGTGTGAATGTGAGTGTGAATGGTTGTCTGTGTCTATGTGTCAGCCCTGTGATGACCTGGTGACTTGTCCAGGGTGTACCCCGCCTTTTGCCCGTAGTCAGCTGGGATAGGCTCCAGCTTGCCTGCGACCCTGTAGAACAGGATAAAGTGGCTAGAGATGATGAGATGAGACAACCTCTGTTTGGCAGTAAGACAGCACTGACTCTCTCCTATAATATTTTATAAGGTTGGTGATACAGAGCAGGGCATCTGAGACCATTCCTCTTTACACAATCTCTCCAGCTCATCCAGGGTCCTTGGCCCTCTCTTGTGCTCTCGCCTCTTCAGCTCAGCCCACAGGTTTTCACTGGGGTTCAGCTCAGGGGACTGAGATGGCCATGGCAGAAGCTTGATTCTGTGCTCAGTGAACTATTTTTGGATTGATTTGGACATATGCTTCGGATCATTGTCCTACTGGAAGATCCAATGACGACCCAGTTTTAGTTTCCTGGCAGAGGCAGCCAGATTCTGATTTAAAATATCCTGGTATTTTATGGAGTCCATGATGCCATGTGCCCTAACAAGGTTTCAGGGCCTTTGGAGGAAAAACAGCCTCAAAACATCACAGAACCTCCACCATATTTTGCGGTTGGGATCGGGTTTTTTCATTATAGCCATCCTTCTTTTTACACCAAACCCACTGTGAGTGTTTATTGCCAAAAAGCTCAATTTTGTTCCATCAGACTACAGAGTACTGTTTCAGTCAAAGATGTAGGCGAGCTTTGCAAACTTCAGGTGCTTACGTTTGTGGTTATCTGACAGAAAAAGACTTTTTCTGGATCCTTCCAAATAATCTGTTGGCATGGAGATGGAGTCTGATGGTGGTTTTGGAGACTTGGAAACCCCAAGATTTTACTGTTTCTTGTAATTTACCAACAGTGATCCTTGGGGATTTTTTTCTGCTCTTACCATCCTCCTTACTGTATGTTGGGGCAAAATAAAATTGGGTCCTGTTCCAGGTAAGTTTGTAACAGTTGCCATTGGTGTCCACTTTTTATTATTGTTCTAACAGTAGAAATGGACATTTTCAAGTGAGTGGCTATTTTTATCTAACCATTCCCTGACTTATGAAGGTCAACACACTTCTCCCTCATTTGGTTTGTGTGTTCTCTTATCATTCCCATGATGTTGAGGGAATTTGGTCTCTGTGTCACATCATATTTGTTCCCCAGTTAATCAAGAAGTCATGGATTACAACTTGAAAGTTCCTACACACTCCAATCAACTCAAAAATACTGTACAATTTAAATGGGAAACACACTTCCGTTACATTATGTTCAATATAATTTCCAGGGATGCCAGTAATAGTGGCACATGTGCTTTTGTTGAAAATAATTATTTCTTGGTGAGAGATTTCTTTTTCTCTGAATAAATTAATTTCAATCAAAGGTTCGATTTTTCTCATTTTTTCAGTGTGAGATGAAGCACCAGAAGGTGGATTTTTCTGTAAGAAAACTTTTATAAATCTTGCCTTGGTTTACTCTTTTCTGAGGATACACTCCATGCACATTCTCAGCTGTAAATAAAAAGGAATTATTTTTTCCTCACTGACACATGGTTTATAGGGAAGTGCTTTGGAAAAGTTTTAAAATGAAGGGTTTTTTTTCTGTATTATAAGATGGGTCCCATCTGTACCCTTAAGGTGATTTAGGGCCCAATCGTTAAGACTCTGGGCTGCTGACCAGAAGGTTGGGGTTCAAGCCCCAGCACTGCCAAGCTTGAACAAGGTCCATAACCCACTGTGCTCCAGGGGTGCTGTATTATGGCTGACCCTGTGTTCTAGCCCCAGCTTCTTAGCAAGTGTAGCTATGTGAAGAAGATAATTTCACTGCACTATAATGTATATGTGACAAATAAATGTTAAAAGAAAAAGGCCTGCAGACCAATACATGGCTTGCTGCCACATTCCATTCAGGACATGGGAACTTGTTAAAAATAATATTCAACAGGCTGTAGTACTGAACATTTTCACATAGAAGATTCATGGCAGATCATAGTGCCAGGACCGCCTGCGTTTCACTCTCATAACTCACAGGGCTGAAGTGCTGGTTAGAATCAACACCTGTATCTTCTGTGTTTGATGTAGAGCAGACCAAACCAAAGGTTGCTGGTCTTTAGTGTGATTCATTAATTGACTCCAAATCCTTAATATATCACCAACAAATGCAGGTTTTCCAAAAATTCTCTTTACAATTGAGAGCTGGGGAAGCCATGGCCTAAAGGTTAGAGAAACTGCTTTTGGGACCAAAAAGTTGCCGGTTTGATTCCCTGGACCAGCAGAAATAGCTGAAATACCCTTAAGGAAGGCACCTCACCCCTAACTGCTTCTCAGGCTACTCTGGGTATATTGTATGTCACTCTGGATAAGAGCATCTGCTAAATGCCTGCAATGTAATGATCCTAAATGAAAAATTTACTAACACACATAAAATTATCAATCAAGCAATTTAATCCTTTTTTCCCCAAAAAAGTAACAGGGTATTTCTTCAGTAACGGAATTACATTCACAGCAAAATGTGGTAACTTTTTTAGTTGCAGTACTCAAGATAATGGTATTAAATAAAAATTTCACACTGTATGGGGTGTGGAAGCATAGAAAAAAGCATAGAAAAATAAAAGCATAGAAAATTTGGCAATGTTTAACTCTGAACATAGAATCTTTTATGAGGAAAGAAAAGTCAGTAACAGAATTACATCAGAATTCTGGCATGGTGGTGTAGTGGTTAGCACTGTTGCCTCACAACAAGAAGGTTCTGGGTTCAAGCCCAGTGGCTGATGGGGGCCTTTCTGTGTGGAAAATGCCTGTTCTCCCTGTGTCTGTGTGGGTTTCCCCCACAGTCCAAAGACATGCAAGTTAGGTTAACATGGGGCAGCCATGGCCTGAGGTTGGATTGAAGTGCCCTTGAGCAAGACACCTAACCTCCAACTGCTCCCTGGGTGCTGTGGCATAGCTTCCCAATGCTTTGGGTATGTGTGTATGCTCAGTGCTCCCTTGTGTGTTCACTGCTTCATTTTGGTTAAACACAGAGGTTAAATTTCACTGTATTTAAATTTGTGCTTGAGTGTACATGTGACAAATAAAGGCTTCTTGGCTTGTCTCATCTCATTATCTCTAGCCGCTTTATCCTGTTCTACAGGGTCGCAGGCAAGCTGGAGCCTATCCTAGCTGACTACGGGCGAAAGGCGGGGTACACCCTGGACAAGTCGCCAGGTCATCACAGGGCTGACACATAGACACAGACAACCATTCACACACACATTCACACCTACAGTCAATTTAGAGTCACCAGTTAACCTAACCTGCATGTCTTTGGACTGTGGGGGAAACCAGAGCACCCGGAGGAAACCCACGCAGACACGGGGAGAACATGCAAACTCCGCACAGAAAGGCCCTCGCCAGCCACGGGGCTCGAACCCGGACCTTCTTGCTGTGAGGCAACAGCACTTACCACTACACCACCGTGCCGTTCTTGGCTTGTCTTCTAAAAAAAAACAACCCCCCCCCGAACTTTCATTTCTTAAAATTCAAACCAAGATTTCTCTGAAGTGGCATTGCTACTGTATAATTGGGGTGATGATTTTTAAATATGGTTTTCAGTCCATTTTTCCTTGGATTCCATACTTTAGCAATATCACTGACCTGACAAGTTAAGGCCTTCTTAATAATTTCATAATTTTGGCCTCTCTCCTAAAGAAATGCCCAACATGTTTTAGTAGTACCCAAAATGTCCACGCTTTAATCCAAATGCTGCCATGTACACTGCAACATATCCACATCAATCCATTTGTGATTTGATTCTTGACAATGCTCCTAAAGAAAGAAATCATAGGACAGGATGCCATGGGAACTGGGTGGCGAAGGGCAATGAAGGGGACTTCCATGGCCAATCCAGAATAAAAGCATTCATTTAAAAAAAGCAATGTGTTCTTCTGTAAAATAGGACAATCTCAGTCCTGGTTGACCTTTTACATTGGATTGTCATAACTGTCTAACCCGATTTGGGCTTGAGGCAAACCATGACTCAGCCAGAATTGCAGCAGTAGGGTGGTCAGTTCCTTTCTGTGCATTCACACATACAGATAATTTAGACTAATCAGTTAACCTAACCACATGTCTTTGGATTGTAGAGGAAGCCAGACAACCTGGAGGAAACCCACATAGGCACGGGGAGAACATGCAAACTCCACACAGAAAGCCACTGGGCTTGAACCCACAGCCTTCTTGCTGCGAGGCAACAGTGCTAACCACTACACCACCATGCCACCCTTACATTGGATAAAAGGTGTGAAATTAATTTTCAGACACCCCATATGTCTGAAAAAAGAAAAGTTGATAGATCCCAAAGACAACAAAGGTGAAAAGCTAAGGACATATGGAGTCCAGAAGTTTGAGACCACATTGAATATTTAATATTTAAGATTGTGCAGTATTTCCCAATTTACTATAATCACATGGTTTGTAGAAAAGGTCAGAAGGTCAAATTTTCCTCATGCCTAATGTCTTTTATTGAAGCATGCATTCAGATGACACTCCAATGGATTTGAACTAAAATGGATCATGCACTTTTTCCTTGTCCATGCAACATAGGCCTAATGGTGTATACAGTTGAATAGTTTCTGTTAGCCCTTTATTGTCCTAGAAACATTCCATTTTCAGAGCAAAATTTATTTCACTTTTGAAGCAATTGAAACATTACACGATACTATAAAAGGTTAATGTGCAAACAATTATTTGCTCTTCTGATCTGTTTTTCATTTACAATTTACAGAAAATGTGTCTTGGTAGGACTGTGGTAGGAGCGTGGAGCCCAAAGACAGATTTAGATTTGAAAAGAATGGCTCCAAAAGCAACAACCTCATTAATTTAGGGTACTGAAGGGTTTTGAAATGATGTTTCCAATAAGCTTGTGTAAACTTTTGTAAATCCCTTAATTATAAGGTGGCTTGTTCAAACATGAATGTTTTTCATCTCTAATTTTTTTTTATTCTTGAGTTCTCACAGTGGCAGTGATATATACACTACCCCACCAAAAAAAGGCACCACTGGGATTTAAATAAGCAAATACTTGAGAGCGGCCCTGTGATGACCTGGCGACTTGTCCAGGGTGTACCCTGCCTTTCGCCCATAATCAGCTGGGATAGGCTCCAGCTTGCCTGCGACCCTGTAGAACAGGATAAAGCGGTTAAAGATAATGAGATGAGATGAGAATACTTGAGAGCCTTTGATTAGACAATTACTGCAGTGATTAATTTATGTGTTTCAGCTGGCAATAATTCTTTTAACCCTAACTGATGCAGACAGCAGCTTCTCATTTCTTAAACCACCATGTCAGAAGTTGTATCCCATTGTCATGGAAAAGATGTTACTGTGTTTCAGAAGGTCAAATTATTGGCAAGAAGCAAAAAAGACAATGTGGCAGCGGGGGCGTGGCCAAGCAGCAGTCTGTGAATGGAGGGCGGGGTCAGGGAAGGTAAGTGGCTAGGTCATTACACCTGATGTCAATTTGTCTGTGTGTGTGTGTTTTGTTGCAGGGATGGAGTATAAAGGGAGGGGGAGAGGAGAGAAGAGTTGCTCCCTGACCACAACACTTGTGTATGTGTGAGTGAGTGAGTGAGTGAGTGAGTGTGTGTGTGTGAGAGAGAGAGAGAAAGAAAGAAAGAAAGAAAGAAAGAAAGAAAGAGCGAGCTGAAAAGCCGAATAAAGTGTGTGTGTGTAAACACAAACTCTCGCCTGCCGTACTTCTGTGCTCCACCCACACCGGGGTTTACTACAGTGGTGCCGAAACCCAGGTCGCACAGAAGGGAACCGCCCCATGGAGTCCTCCCCGTTCAACGAGCTCATCCTTGCCCTTGCTACCGCCCAACAGAACCAGCATCAAGAGCTGATCACCCTCCGGAAGGAGCAGCAGCAGCGCTTTGCAGCCTTGATGCTGGCCCAGCAGGAAGATCGCCAGGCGTTCCGGCACCGGCTCACGTCAGCAGGGCTGCCGGCCACCGCTGCCACCACCCTCACAAAGATGGGACCGCAGGACGATCCGGAAGCATTCCTCGCTCTCTTTGAACAAACAGCCGAGGCGTGGGGGTGGCCACTGGAGCAGCACGCGGTGCGCCTCCTCCCGCTCTTAACTGGCGAGGCGCAGCTCGCAGCGCAGCAGCTCACAGCGCAGCAGCTCCCTGCTGACAGCCAGCTGGTCTTTGCAGACCTGAGGAAAGCCATCCTGGAGTGGCTTGGCCACTCCCCGGAGCAACACCGTCAGCGCTTCCGGACGCTGACACTGGAGGAGGTCGGCTGGCCATTTGCATTCGGCCAGCAACTCCGGGACGCCTGCCAGCAGTGGCTGAGGGCGGAAGACCGTGACGCCGAGGAGATCATCGATCTGGTGGCACTGGAGCAGTTTATCTCTCAACTTCCGGAAGGAACGGTGGAATGGGTCCAGTGTCACCGCCCGGCGTCGCTGGAATGAGCCATCGAGCTGGCGGAGGACCATCTGGAGGCGGCTCTGATGGCAGGCAGATGAGGCGCCTCCCCTCGCTTCTCTTCCCCCTCTCTCTCTCCCTCTCTCTCTCCTGTCTCTTGTCCCCCTCCCCATCCTGTTCCTCTGCCACGAAGGCGGCGGCTGGCTCCTCCCCAGCTGGCCTGTCGCACCCGTGGTGCCCTCCTGTCTCCCTCTTCTGTGTCTGTGTTGTCTCCCCCTCAGGTGAGTGACACCCATAACACCAGTGCAGAGGGAAAGCCTGGGCCGGTGTGCTGGCGCGGTGGGGAATCGGAGCGTCTCCCGAATCAGAGTCCCGCAAGGGAGGTGGGGGCTGTTATCCAGATCCCCGATGCACCGGAAACCACCCCCGATCGGGCCGGAACGTATTGCGTACCTGTGAGTATTCAAGGGGATACATATCACGCTTTGGTGGATTCCGGTTGCAATCAGACCTCAATTCACCAATGCCTGGTGCAAGGTGAGGCATTGGGGGGAGCACAAGCAGTGAAAGTATTGTGTGTGCATGGGGATGTTCACCATTACCCTCTAGTGTCTCTCCATATTCTATTCCAGGGCCAAACGCATAAAATGAAGGCGGCGGTTAATCCTCGCCTTACCCACTCATTGATCTTGGGTACTGATTGGCTTGGATTTAAAGAATTAATAGAGTATTTAACATGCAGTGGGTCCTGCCCTAGTAGGTCACGGGAAGATCCTGGTGTGGCATTGGCTGGAGAAGCTGTCACAGAGCTGTCTGCGTCACCACTGCATCAGAGTGAGGCGCACTCTGCTCCTCCTCCCTCTCTCAGGGATTCTCTTGGGGATTTCCCGTTAGTGCAGTCGCGAGACGAGACTCTGTGGCATGCGTTTGACCAAGTGAGAGTAATCGATGGTCAAACTCTTCAGCCAAGCGCGGCGCCAACCTTCCCCTATTTTGCCATTATTAAAGATAGATTGTACCGAGTGATGCAGGACACTCAAACCAAGGAACGAGTAACCCAGTTGTTAATCCCAAAGAGCCGTAGGGAACTCATATTCCATGCAGCTCACTTTAATCCCATAGCTGGACACTTGGGGCAAGACAAAACACTAGCCCGAATAATGGCCCGATTCTATTGGCCTGGGATTTGCGGGGATGTCTGTCGGTGGTGTGCGGCATGCCGTGAATGCCAATTAGTAAATCCCGTGGCCACTCCAAAAGCGCTGTTGCACCCTCTTCCTCTAATCGAGACCCCGTTTGAGCGAATTGGGATGGATCTCGTCGGGCCATTAGATCGGTCAGCATGGGGATATCGCTTTATTTTAATTCTGGTGGACTATGCAACGCGATATCCAGAGGCAGTGCCTCTCCGCAATATCTCAGCACGCAGTATTGTGGAAGTGCTCTTCTGTGTTATCTCCCGGGCCAGGATTCCAAAAGAAATCCTGACAGACCAAGGCACCTCGTTTATGTCACGCACACTGTGCGAGCTGTATGGGTCACTGGGGATTAAGTCCATCCGCACCAGTGTATATCACTCACAAACAGATGGATTAGTAGAGTGATTCAACCAGACACTCAAAAACATAATCCGGAAATTCGTTAGTGAAGATGCACGTAATTGGGATAAGTGGCTTGAACCCCTGTTTTTCACAGTACGAGAGGTCCCACAAGCCTCCAGAGGGTTTTCTCCCTTCTAATTATTATATGGGCGTAAGCCGCGTGGCATTCTGGATGTGCTGCGGGAAAATTGGGAGGAGCAACCTTCACGAAGTAAAAATGAAATCCAGTACGTTCTTGACCTGCGCGCAAAACTCCACACCCTCACGCAATTAACACAGGAGAATTTACGGCAGGCGCATGGACGTCAAAGCCGGCTGTACAACAGGGGCACGTGCCTTAGAGAATTCATGCCAGGAGAAAAAGTACTCGTACTATTGCCCACGTCGAGTTCTAAATTACTCGCCAAGTGGAAAGGGCCCTTTGAGGTCACACGGCGAGTCAGGGACGTCGACTATGAAGTAAAGCGAACAGATAGGGGTGGGGCACTGCAAGTATACCACCTCAACCTTTTAAAATGCTGGAGTAAGGGGGTCCCTGTGGCGTTGGTCATCCCAGAGAAGGCGGAGCTGGGGCCGGAGGTAAAAAAGATAACATCACAGACCACTCCGGTCCCTTGTGGAGACCACCTCTCACCGACCCAACTCACGGAGGTAGCCAGGTTGCAGAAGGAATTTTCCGACATGTTCTCGCCTCTTCTGGGTCATACCCACCTCATAGAACACCACATTGAAACGCCCCCGGGGGTGGTAGTGCATAGCCGCCCTTACTGCTTGCCCGAACACAAGAAAAAGGTGGTTCGGGATGAACTCAAGGCCATGCTCGAAATGGGCATAATCGAGGAGTCCCAAAGTGACTGGAGCAGCCCAGTGGTCCTGGTTCCCAAGACTGAATGGTCGGTCTGGTTCTGTGTGGACTATAGAAAGGTCAACGCAGTGTCTAAATTTGACGCGTACCCAATGCCTCGCATTGATGAGTTGCTTGATCGGTTAGGCGCTGCTCGCTTTTATTTGACACTGGATCTAACCAAGGGATATTGGCAGATCCCCTTGACTCCTCTATCCCAAGAGAAAACGGCCTTTTCCACACCGTTTGGTTTACACCAATTCATCACGCTCCTCTTTGGGTGGTTTGGGGTGCCTGCTATGTTCCAGCGGCTTATGGACAGGGTCCTCCGCCCTCATGCTGCCTACACGGCCGCCTATCTAGACGACATAATAATCTACATTCATGATTGGCCACGGCACTTGGAACACCTGAGGGCTGTTCTAAAGTCGCTGAGGCGAGCGGGCCTCACAGCTAACCCGTAAAAGTGTGCGATTGGGCGGGTGGAAGTACGGTATCTGGGGTTCCACTTGGGTCATGGGCAGGTGTGTCCCCAAATTAACAAGACTGCAGTGATTGCGGCCTGCCCAAGGCCCAAGACCAAAAAGGAGTTGAGGCGGTTCTTGGGGCTGGCTGGCTATTATTGTAGGTTTATACCTAACTATTCGGATGTCACCAGCCTGCTAACCGACCTCACTAAAAAGGGGGCTCCAGATCCGGTCCAGTGGACGGAGCAATGCCAACAGGCCTTCTCGGAGGTAAAAGCTGCACTGTGTGGGGGGCCACTTTTACACTCCCCTGACTTCTCCCTCCCCTTTATTTTGCAGACTGATGCATCAGACAGGGGGCTGGGGGCCGTTTTGTCCCAGGAGGTGGAGGGTGAGGAGCGCCCGGTGCTGTACATCAGCCGGAAGCTGTCGATGCGCGAGAGCAAGTACAGCACAATTGAAAAGGAGTGTCTCGCCATCAAGTGGGCGGTCCTCACCCTCCGATACTACCTGCTGGGGCGCCCTTTCACTTTCTGTTCAGACCACGCGCCCCTCCAGTGGCTCCACCGCATGAAGGATGCCAATGCGCGGATCACCCTTTGGTATCTCGCGCTCCAGCCATTTAAGTTCAAGGTGATCCACAGGCTGGGGGCGCAGATGGTGGTGGTGGACTTCCTGTCCCGTCAGGGGGGGGAGTCAGCTTCAGGCCGGACAGCTCCCTGGCCTGAGTCGGGCGGTGGGGGTATGTGGCAGCGGGGGCATGGCCAACCAGCAGTCTGTGAATGGAGGGTGGGGTCAGGGAAGGTAAGTGGCTAGGTCATTACACCTGATGTCAATTTGTGTGTGTGTGTGTGTGTGTTTTGTTGCAGGGATGGAGTATAATGGGAGGGGGAGAGGAGAGAAGAAGCTCTCCCGGACCACAACACTTGTGTGTGTGTGTGAGTGAGTGAGTGAGTGAGTGAGTGAGTAAGAAAGAAAGAAAGAAAAGAAAGAAAGCTGAAAAGCCGAATAAAGTGCGTGTGTGTAAACACAAACTCTCGCCTGCCGTGCTTCTGTGCTCCACCCTCACCAGGGTTTACTACAGACAATTAAGGAGATTTCTGAAATGACTGGAATTGGGTTAAGAACTGCCCAAGGCATTATTAAAATGTGGAATGATAGTGATGAACCATCAACTTTGCAGAAGAAATGTGGTTGGGAAAAAAACTTGACAGACTGTAATTGGAGAGCATTTAAATACTTAGCGAAGTCGAGTTATAAAAAATCGACAGTAAAACTCACAGCTATGTTTAATCATGAAAGTAAGACGATTTCCACATGCACACTGTTATAGAATAGAATAGAATGTCTTTATTGTCACTATACACATTTACAATAAGATTAAAGCATCTCCAATAACAGTGCAAACAGCGTGTAGATAGAGAGAGAGAGAGAGAGAGAGAGAGAGGAAGGGGGAGAAAAAAGGGGGGGTAAGGTGCACAGTCTGAGGTGTATGTGTTGTGTTACACATTATGGAGTGAGGTATTGCACATATAAAGTATTGCACAGAGACAGTCACATTATAAATTATTGCACGAGAGAGTCACATTATAAGATAAAATATTACACATTATGAAGTATTTCAAGGTAAGGTAAGGTGCACAGACTTCACTTGTATGTGCTGTGTGTAAGGTGCACAGTCCCGAGGTGTACTGGTATGTGTTTTGTGTAAGGTGCACAGTCCTGAGGTGAATTTGTTGCGTTTCACATTATGGAATGTGGTATTGCACATTATAAAAGTATTACATAGAGAGTCATCTTATAAAGTACTGCGCATTATAAATTAGTAAAATAGTAAAATAGTAAAATAAATAGACAATAAAGTCAGAGCATATCCAAGTTTAGGGCAGTTATGGCTTTTGGAAAGAAGCTGTTTTTTAATCGATTTGTCTTTGTCCTGATGCACCTGTAGCACCTCCCTGAGGGCAACAGGTCAAACAGATCAAAGCCAGGGTGGGAGCTGTCCTTGATAATATTCTTAGCTCTGCTAAGGCAGCAGGAGGTGTAAATGTCCATCAGGGAGGGAAGAGGGCAGCCAATGATCTTCTGTGCTGCCTTAACTACCCTCTGGAGCCTCTCCCTGTCTACAGCAGTGCAGCGCAGCTGCCATACCATTCTGTAATACAGTATGTCAGCATGCTCTCGATGGATGAGCAGTAGAAGGTCAGCAGCAGGTTGGAGCTTAAGTTGTACTTCCTGAGGACTCTCAGGAAGTGTAGCCACTGCTGAGCCTTCTTAATGACTGCTGTAATGTTTGCTGACCAGGAGATGTCGGCGGAGATGAGGACACCAAGAAACCGGAAGGTGTGGACCCTCTCCACATACACGTTGTTGATGTAGAGGGGGGCTAGGTCGGTGCTGTGCTTCCTGAAGTCAACAATGAGCTCTTTGGTTTTCTTGGTATTCAGAGCGAGGTTATTTTCTAAACACCAGGCTGCCAACTTCAGGACCTCCTGTCTGATGAGTCTGACCACTGTGGTGTCGTCAGCAAACTTGACAATAAGGTTGTTGTTGTTGTGGGTCGGACTACAGTCATGGGTGTAGCGGCAGTACAGGAGGGGGCTCAGCACACAGCCCTGTGGAGAGCCGGTGCTCAACATGCAGGTGGAGGAGAAGTGGGGGCCAAGTCTCACAGTCTGGGGCCGGTTAGTAAGAAAGTCCTTTAACCAGGCACATGTGAGAGGGGGGAGGCCGAGAGTGTCCAGTTTTCTAATAAGGATGTCCGGGATTATTGTATTAAAAGCTGAACTGTAATCCACAAAGAGTATGCGGACGTAGCTCTGCTGTCGCTCCAGGTGATTTAGCGCAGAGTGGAGAGCTACGGCAATGGCATCCTCTGTGGATCTGTTTGTGCGATATGCGAACTGGTAGGGGTTGAAGTCTGGGGGGAGGTGGTCCTTGATGTGCTGAAGAACTAGTCTCTCGAAGCACTTCATGATTACCGGGGTGAGGTCCACAGGATGGTAATCATTCAGGCTGGTGACGGGAGACTTCTTCGGCACTGGGATTATTGTTGCAGATTTTAGGCAGGGCAGGATGACTGCCTGAGCCAGGGAGAGGTTAAAGATCCTGGTGAAGGTAGGGGCGAGCTGGTGGGCGCACGCTCTGAGCACCTTACCAGGTACACCATCTGGGCCGGCAGCTTTCTTGGGGTTCACTGCCAGGATCACCTGTCTGACATCGTGCTCCTGTACAGTGAAAGGAGTGGTGTAGGAACTCTGTGGTGGTGGGGGCAGGGCAGGAGCAGATGAGTGCTGCTGAGATGTTTCAAAGCGAGCAAAGAAGCGATTAGTGGCGCACTCCAGTCTCCTGTTGGCACATCACAGTCTCTGAAGTTTGTGATGTCCTGAATGCCCTGCCACATCTCCCGTGTGTTGTTGCTGGACAGGTGGGACTCTATGCACAGCCTGTGGTCCGCCTTGGCTTTATTTATTCCTTTTTTCAGATCAGCTCGAGCAGCTCTGTACAGAGCTCTATCACCTGACCTGAAGGCAGCATCATGAGCCCTGAGGAGTGAGTGGACCTGGCTGGTCATCCAGGGTTTCTGGTTTGGGAAGACCCAGATGGTTTTATCCACCATCACATTTCTGATGCAGAACTTGATATAGTCCAGCACTGTTCCTGTGAATGTCTCCAGTTCCTGGTGTTCAAATGAGTCCCAATCTGTCTGTTTAAAGCAGTCCTGTAGTTTGGAGAGCGCGTTGTCAGGCCAGGTTGTGATAGTCCTTGTGGTGGGCCTGGCTCTGCATCTGAGGGGGGTGTGGGCTGGGGAGAGCAGGAGGGAAAGATGGTCTGACTGGCCAAGGTGGGGGAGGGGTATGGCTCTGTACGCATGCTTGATGTTGGAGTAAACATGATCCAGAGTGTTCTCCCCTCTAGTAGAACACTTAACATGTTGGTAAAACTTCGGCAGTAAAGTCTTCAAGTTGGCCTTATTAAAGTCTCCTGCGATTATGTGAACACCGTCAGGGTGGGCCCGCTGCTGTATGTTTATGGTGTTCAGCAGGAGAGAGAGCGCTGTGTTCACACTGGCATCAGGTGGAATATACACAGCTGTGACAATCACTACAGTTAGCTCTCGGTAGAAAAAAAGGCCAGCATCTTACAGACATGTACTCGAGGTCTGGGGAACAGTGTTTATCTATAATTGTTCTGTTGTTACACCAATTATCATGCACTTAAATACAGAGCCCTCCCCCTCTGCTCTTACCGGAGTTCTCATTTCTATCCCAGCAGAGCAGAGTGCGGCCTGCTAGCTGCAAGCTAGCATCGGGTATTTCCGGATGAAGCCAGGTTTCTGTGATAATTAAAACACAGCAGTCCTGAACATAGCGATTTCCAGCAAGTTGTAATTCCAGATCATCCGTTTTATGTACCAGGGATCTGGCATTGGAGAGATACAGGCTCGGTAGAGGTGGCTTGTGTGGTTGTTTTCTTAGCCTTAGCATAGCACCGGACCTGCAGCCCCGCTTCTGCTTCCTCTCCCTCCTCTGTCTGCGCCACCTCCTAGACCCGACAACAATCCACAGAGAGCCCGGTGGTCTCGCTATGTCATCTGGGATGTTATGCGTAAAGAGAAAGTCGCTCAAAACAGATACCTGATGTTGGTCACCGATGGCTAAAAGTGTCTGGCAGGTGTACTGGATGTTTGCAGAACCGATATTGCACAAACAAGCAAGAAAGAAATACAAAAACAAAACAAAAAAATTGCACTGAAAAGGAGAGCTGTAAGCTGGTGCAACCACGCGCACCGCCATCTTGGTTTTTTTCATCCTAACTCACAGGATTGGGACTAAACATATGTGTGTCCATAAGATAGGGGGACCAGACATCCCCATTTTCTGGGGACAGTCCTGGTTTGTGGTGGCCTGTCCCCGGCTGGAGCTGTCCCCGGAAATGTCCCCGTTTTTAACCGTGACCGACAGACCCGGAAAAAAAACAGAGAGGAAAAAAACAGACGAAAACTTCTACTAGATTTCGGCAGACGCCTCGCGTATTGTTTTGTGGATCATTTTAAGACGGGCTCAGGCCAATAGTAGAGATGTTCTAGAAAACTGGCATGGGCTGGGGGGGGGGGGCGCACCTGCCACCCCCATCAAAATAAAAAAAAAAAAATTAGTATTGCAGATACCGAGATATGCCTGCCGTTTTTTATTTAACTAATAAGGTTAAAAAAAATAAACAAATCATTATGTGGAATTGAGCTGAAGCGTTTATGGTATAAATTTATATTTAATAGTAGGTTCTAGTTTAGGTTTTTTCGCTCTTGACACAAATGCAGTGAAAAGCAAGCTGGGCGAGTTCTGTTGGATTTTAACAGGGTGTGGGAACTTTGTGCATCGACATAATAACATACTGTATTCCCAGACTGCACTTTGCAGAAGAAATGTGGTCAGGAAAAAAACTTGATTGACTGTAATTGGAGAGCATTTAAATGCTTAGCGAAGTCGAGTTATAAAAAATCGACAGTAAAACTCACGGCTATGTTTAATCATGAAAGTATGTATTCTTCTGCATGTAAAGGGTGTGTGCCATCCTTTTATGTTTATGGTATCGTTAACATGCATGTTCACGAGCCAAAATGATAAGATGCTGCAGCAGGCTTACTGCGTGCACACATGTGTCGGCTGTCCGGCTACTACTCTTATTCATTAATAGGATATCCCTGTACTTACTATACCCTGTGTATGTACATGGTACATGTGCCATTTTGGGGGTGAGCCTCACTTTGATTTTTATGACAGCGGCTGGATAGGTATGTGAGAGATGTGGATTTTTGCAATGGCTCTGAAGAAAACCTGCTTGAAATCCCCGGTGTCTTGGGAACTAAGACTTATTATAGGACTGGTTCTCATGCAACTCATACAATCACATGGATTAAAGCAAAAAAAAAAAAAATCATCTGACTGAAAAAAAAAGCTCCATGTCGTTGGCCCCTACCACGTCAGCGATGCGTCAAACTTTAAACGCCGTGTTGTCCATTATCTCCTCGGCCCCTACTTATAGTACATTTACATAATTTTAACAATGACTAAAGCTAAGGCAAGACTTTACCATTGTCATTACTGGCTATTCATGATGAAACATCAAGTTTTCAGCACAAAGTGCAAATTTATTTCAACAATACTTTAGTAATGCACAACAGTGGTTCAGAGAAAAGTGCAAGTGCAGTCGAACTTGAACCATGCTTTCAAAAGAGTGGAACAGAAAGAAAAATAAGAAAATCTGTTGAAATAAAGCCAGGAAACAAGAAAAGTAAAGTGAAAGTTCACTTTTTCTGCTTCTTCGCAGTGAAGCCAAAGGCATCTAGTTTGGCAACACCTGATGCCTGTTTTTGTTTCTTTTTCCTTGGCACAGCAGCAGGAGCTTGCCATTATCGCCCATTTCATTTCGCCAAGCCCATCTCCACTTATTCTTTACCGTTTTGTCGATGTCTGACACATCTGTGCCTTCATTTAAAAGAAGCGCGTCCATGCTGGCAAAACCGAAAGTAATTTGATGTGCTCTAGTGATGGAAATCGAAGGGCCTATGTCAGGTGAAATATGGCCTTATACGCAGTATTCGAGTTGAGGGGGGGGGGGGATGTGGGGGGAGGCATCCCCCTTCTGAAATAAAAATCTCAAATCATCCCCCTTAAAAAACGGCCGTCCCCCCCATCACATCCCTTGGGCCATTTTACCAATTAATGTGGAAATTAGCCTACTATTATTTTAACAAATATTACTACCATTTCAACATTAGAGGCTTTGCGCAGTGATAGCCTACATGTAGCCGGATAAAAAAAGACGCATATTTATTTATTTGGTTGCACCTCTCATTCACACCTACAGTACCAGTCAAAAGTTTGGAAACACCTCTAATTCAGTGGTTTTTCATTATTTTAAAATTTTCTGAATTGTAGATTAATACTAAAGTCATCGACTTTATGAAGAAATATCTATGGAATTATTTGGTAAACAAAAAAAGTGTTAATCAAACCAGAATATATGTTTTATATTTTAGATTCTTCAAAGTAGGCACCTTTTGCTTAGATGACAGCTTTGCACATCTTGGCATTTTCTCAGTCAGCTTTACGAGGTAGTCACCTGGAATGGTTTTCAGTTTATAGCTGTGCCTTGTCAAGAGTTAATTTCATGAATTTCTTGACCTCTTAATGTGTTTGAGACCATCAGTTGTGATGTGAAGAGGTAGAGTTGGTATACAGTGAATGGCCCTATTTGAGTACTGTTCTAATCCATATTATGCCAAGAACTACTCACACTGCAAAAAATAAAAATCTTAGGAAGTTTATTTGTCTATTTTCAAGTCAAAACATCTAGCCACCCTTATTAAAAGACATAATTGCCCAACAAGCAAAACCTCATTTAGCTAGAAAGGCTAGTTTTTAGACAGTCCATCTTGAAAATCTTGTATAGACAAAATGTCTTGAAAAAGTCTTATTTGGAGCACCTTTGAAAATAAAACAAGTTTTTTTTAAAACAAGTAAGTACATTTTGGACATTTGTCAAATGTGGTTCATCTTGTTTCAAGAAAAAAAAAGCATGCTTGTTTTGGGAATTAATGAACTTTACTGAAATCTTTGAATCTTTCATTACAATTCATCTCCACCTTACATATCCTAAGTTTACTGCGACTGTTTTCTCAGTCATTCAGAGTGATGCTTCTAGATGCTGTACGGTACATACTCTAGACCAGACAAGTGCCTTCAAAAAGGCTATAAGTGAATGGAGGGCATTTTAGTGAGGTCTTTTTGGAATGCTGTGAGTTAAGTTCAGTGGTTTTTTTTTTTTTTGTTTGTTTGTTTGTTTGGGTTTTTTTTGTGCCTGATCTTGTAAACCCCTCATACACATGAACAGTCAGTGCCCCTAAAATGCACTGTTGCTTTGGCGTGGTGTAAGCACTGTAAGTCAAAATGCGTAGACTTTTTTTTTTTTGGTGCCTGAGGTCCTGGGGAAGTGGAATCTTAAGAGATGTTTTAATGTTTTAATGTTGAAATGGGAAAAAAAATAAACTTGTTGCAATGCTACACGTGTCATCAACTTGATTCAAGATAGTATCTGGTCTCATATCTAGAGTATTTTACTAATTATAGGTCACAAAAGTTGAATCTTTTAAGCTAGCAATGCTTAGTTGTAAAATTTAACAATCCTAATATTAGTATATTTATCTTAAATTCAGTTTTTACTGCTAAGACTGTCATGAATTTAAGAGAAATAGCCTTAAAATGAAATCAATAAAAATGACTTGAATAGCTAAATGTAAGAAGTACGATCTTGTTATAAGAACTATTTTGATTATTTTGAGTTAATCAGATCTCGCATAATAAGTTCCCCAATCTTATTTTGGAATTATTTCATCTAAAAACAGGTTAGATTTTTCATCTTACTTTAAGAAATCTTACCAAGTCAAATTTGACTAGTTCCATTGGCAGATTTTTTTCACCTGATTCAAGCAAATATGCTTTGTTTTAATCTTTTATTTCTTATTTTTGAAAGGCCATTTTTTGCAGTGCAACTAAGTAAAGAAAAACGACAGTCCATCATTACTTTAAGAAATGAAGGTCAGTCAGTCTGAAAAAGTTTGGGATGAGTTGGACCGCAGAGTGAAGGCAAAGCAGCCAACGAGTGCTCAGCACCTCTGCGAACTCCTTCGAGACTGTTGGAAAACCATTTTGAGTGATTACCTCATGAAGCTGATTGAGAGAATGTCAAGAGTGTGCAAAGCTGTAATCAAAGCAAAAGGTGCCTACTTTAAGAATCTAAAATCTAAAACATATTTTGGTTTGATTAACATTTTAAAGTTTACTAAATGATTCCTTACGTGTTGCTGCATAGTCTGGATGACTTCAGTATTCATTTACAATGTAGGAAAAAAAATGTAAAAATAAAAACATCGAATTTGAAGGTGTTTCCAAACTTTTGACTGGTACTGTATACGGAGGTTTCAGTCACTGAAAACAGCTACTTTCGCAAACTCTGGGCAGAGTGGAGATTTCTGAAAACTCCATCTTCAGACACGCGTGTAAATCGGGAAAACGAAGCAACAGTGGGCGAGAGGGAGCGCGCGAATATAATGAGTCAGAGGTGTGAATCTTTCACCGAATGCCAATTGTCCCAGTTCTTCATGAAATCGCACGTGCACGCACAAATTCATCAGGTTAACTTTCAAGTAACTGTTTTTGTGCACTCGCGACACCGGAGCCACTTTCCTGAATTTTGAGCTTCAGAGTATTGGCTTCCACTGTTTTCTGAACTTTTGTGCGGAGCGCCGCGGCTCACCCCGAGGCGCAGGGCTGGCCCGCCCTAGCGCTGGTTCGTTGGGGAGAGGGCAGAGGTCGCTGGCTGCCAAGTTTGGAGAGGCTGGGACCTCCCCTGGCCGAGTTACGAGCGTGCAAAGTCGGTCTGGAGCCACCGATAGAAACGAAACTCAAGCTGAGCACCACGGCTCGCTGCCTACGCCGAGCCTCCCCGGGACTAGACAGTAGCGGAGGCTGTATTTATTTATGCCTATCTAGCACAACAACTTATTCCTTTACATAAACTCAAACACAGCACAAGAAAGGGTTCAACAACAGGCAATCACAGCAGCTTGGTGAAGTTCTAAATCACATCGGTGTCAGACCTATGGGCCTACCCCCCTTTTTTTCTTCCTCGGATCTGCATCACTCTCATTATTGACCTTTAGTGCTCCCAGTTGACGGAAATCCGTCGTAGCGATGGAAAACTTTAATCCATGCAATCATTGTATAGTTATCTCAGTCTGTTAGACTCAGAAGCTCAAGTACAACCCCATCAAAGTTACTGACTTTGTATTATAGACATGCAACTCTTGCAGTCTTTGTTTATGGTTATCTTGGTATTAAGCTCTGTCTTAAGTGGCCATTTACATTACCTCAGTTTACCTGGGGATATTCACTTTGTTATCTGTACATTGAATGTCCTGAGCAGGAGCTTTTTTTTTTTTTATTGGATTTCATCTACTCAATTTACACGATACAATATTAAAAACAAGAGACAGAGACATACAATAAATAACTAACAAAACTTAAATATGCGCGTAGATGAGGGGCGAACTAACGGACTCGAGGTCCCATAAGGTAAGCCCCATTTACAAAACACGAAGAAAAAAAAACACATTATATTACACTACAAAAAATACAACAAAACAGCGCGACTCATGCACAGCAGTTCATTCTATGTGTTGATCTGCAGTATGGGCATACGGTTTTCCAGGAACGTACACGCTGGGGGTCAAAAACAGATTTTAATTTTTCAAGATAGTGAATTCTAACACGGTCTTTAAAAAGAAAGTAGCTACAAGATTGTCTAATTGGGAGAGGGAGATTATTCCAAATTTGTACAATTCTGTTAAAATAGGAGTCTCTAAACAGGTGCGAAAACACATAGGCTTGAGATTTAAATGTGTAGATGCACTTCTGGTTCGGCCGCTTGATACACCGTAAAAAATGTCCGTAGAATTAACAGTGAATTTATGCAAAATCATGAAATAAAAAAACTGTAAATACAAAAACAATGAAGCAGTGTGTAATTTACATCAATATACTGTAAAACTCCTAACCAAATACCACTGTTAATTTAACAGTAAGAATATGTTGAATTGATCATATTTTTTGTAGAATTTACAAATTGTTGTAGTTTAAACACAGACAAACTGTAATACTAAAACAGAATGTGATAGTTAAAATTACATCATTGCCCTGTTAAAAAAATTTAAAAAATGTCAGTAGAGGCTCTCCGGCACATTTCGTAAAACTCTAAATCAAATAAAATATCTGTCTAGTAGATCATTGCTTGTAACCATCATTTTGGAGCCACAAAAACCAATAATCGAGAACACTCGCAATTCATTCCTAGATGCTTTTTTTATTGGCGGCACGGTGGTGTAGTGGTTAGCGCTGTCGCCTCACAGCAAGAAGGTCCGGGTTCGAGCCCCGTGGCCAGCGAGGGCCTTTCTGTGCGGAGTTTGCATGTTCTCCCCGTGTCCGCGTGGGTTTCCTCCGGCTGCTCCGGTTTCACCCACAGTCCAAAGACATGCAGGTTAGGTTAACTGGTGACTCTAAATTGACCGTAGGTGTGAGTGTGAATGGTTGTCTGTGTCTATGTGTCAGCCCTGTGATGACCTGGCGACTTGTCCAGGGTGTACCCCGCCTTTCGCCTGTAGTCAGCTGGGATAGACTCCAGCTTGCCTGTGACCCTGTAGAACAGGATAAAGCGGGTAGAGATAATGAGATGAGATGAGAACTCTGTCAGTTATGACAGGTTGGTTTTTGTTGGCGATTTTAACCTCCCCGAAGTGACTTGGATCGAAGGTTCTGGTTTTTGTGACTTCAAATTCAACCCTATTTTCATTCTGTGAACAACTCATAGACAAGAATGTATTACAGCTAATTGAATCTCCAACATGCAAAAACAATATTCTGGATCTATTGTTGACCACTATTGTTGAAGGTGTCTCCAACATCATTGTGACTGGCGGAGAGGGTGTTGCTTTGAAGTCGGATCACAAAGCAGTAACCTTTGATTTGCATTTCACTTCAAGAGTTCTGAATAAAAACAATAACATCCGCCAGCAATCATTCAATCTTCAAAAAGCTGACTTTGAAGGTTTGAGAAATCACTTGTTTAATAATCCTCTGACAAGTGCTATCTCGCCGGATCAGTCAACTAAAGAAAACTGGCTTTCTTGGAAGTCTGCTCTTTTGAGTCAAGTTGAGCGTTTCGTTCCAAAATGGGGTGGCATGGTGATGTAGTGGTTAGCGCTGTCGCCTCACAGCAAGAAGGTCCGGGTTCGAGCCCCGTGGCCGGCGAGGGCCTTTCTGTTCGGAGTTTGCATGTTCTCCCCGTGTCCGCGTGGGTTTCCTCCGGGTGCTCCGGTTTCCCCCACAGTCCAAAGACATGCAGGTTAGGTTAACTGGTGACTCTAAATTGACCGTAGGTGTGAATGTGAGTGTGAATGGTTGTCTGTGTCTATGTGTCAGCCCTGTGATGACCTGGCAACTTGTCCAGGGTGTACCCCGCCTTTTGCCCGTAGTCAGCTGGGATAGGCTCCAGCTTGCCTGCGACCCTGTAGAACAGGATAAAGCAGCTAGAGATAATGAGATGAGATGCTTTTTTATTGTACAATGAATATCCATAAAATTAACAGTTATGTATTGATTATTGTACATTGAATACCTGTAAAATTTACATTTAGTTATCATTAATTGTACATAGAATCCCAGTGAAATGTACAAGTTATTCTGTAATGTTGTTTACATTTCACTGTATTTTTAACAGGATTATTCTGGCAACCACAGCTGCCAGTATTTTTCCATAAAAACAATGGATTTTTTTTTTTACAGTGTAAGAGAAAATGGTTATTATTGTGAAAGCTCACTAGTTTGTTTAGACATTTAAAGAAAAAAACAAAGATCTCTACATTCTAACAAGTAAGAAATTGGCAGCATATTCAGCTTGAGTAAGCCTGTTTTATAATCCAGCCTTAATTGATGGTGGGGATGGCACCCCAGGATGAAGCGGGTTGCGCGCCTCTGGACGCTCTCCAGTAACTTAAGATCAGTAATAGATGACTGGGGCGCCCAGACTTCGCTAGCATAGCCAAGATTACTATGCACAAAACACAGGTAAAGCAGTTTCTTGCGGTCAGCCCCTATGAAGCTATTACAATGACGAGGCAAAAAACGAGCTTGCGATTAGCCTTTGTGACAATGATGGAAATGTACAAGCTCCAAGTAAGCTTGCATGAGATTGTAACCCCAAGATCCCTCTGGGAAGGCGCAACTGACAAGACGTGACCTCCCAGGGTATAGGGACTGGCCGCAATAGACAGAATGTTGCTTTTGCATTTTCTTGAAATTCTGAGACATTCACACTTATCTACATTAAATGAGAGCCCCCAGAGCTCAGTCCATTTAAACATAGAACACAGGTCATGGTGCAACAATTCACAGTCATTAGCCATCCTTACAACCCTATAGCATTTGGCATCATCAGCGTAGAGAGCCATTTTGGTGTTGGTGCTTATCACTTTTGAGAGATCGTTTATATAAAGAAGAAACAAAAACGGTGCTAGCAGGCTGCCTTGAGGAACCCCAGAGGTAACTCTTGCCCATGGTGAAAAAGCCCTGTCCAAGAGAACACGCTGAGTTCTGCAACCAAGGTAGTCCGCAAACCAGCTATGTAGAGAGCCCATAATACCAAACAGGGAAAGTTTGTGAAGAAGGCAACCGTGAGGGACTGAGTCGAACACTTTACTGAAATCGAGATAGAGCAGATCGATTTCCTGTCCAGCATCCAGCGCCATCCCTAATTCATGCAAGACCCCAAGAAGCTGTGTTACACAAGATCTTCCTTCAGTAAAACCATGTTGCAGCAACGATAGCAGATCAATAAGCTCTGGGACCAATTTGCATAAAACACAGCATTCACAGAGCTTACTAATGATGGACAAAAGGGAGATCTGCCTATAGTTTGAAATGTCTGCTTTGTCACCATTTTTGTATAGAGGACAGATGTTAGCACTCTTCCACTCGCAAGGTAACCTTGCAGAACTTAGTGACTGGTTGAAAAGCATACAAAGTGAAGGCGTGAGCTCACGAGCACACTCCTTTATGATCTTGGGATGGATATTGTCTGGTCCAGGAGTCTTAAAGGGATCAAGGCGATTAAGTGCTGACAGTACATCTTCCTCAGATAGAATAATGGACTCTAAACATAAATCCATGAAAGGCATTGAAGGCAGATTGTTGGGGATAGAAAAATTGTCATTGAACACGGACGAGAAGTAATTATTGAAAGCATTTGCCTTCTCTTTAGCTTCGGTGAATGAAGATCCATTCAGGTTGACTGTTTCTGGTATCGAAGAACTTTTAGATAGACGACTGAAGTAGCTCCAAAAACGCTTAGGCTGAGAAAACCACGATTCCAAGATATCTTTGATGTAAGATGCACGCTTAGCCCATACTAGATATTTAAGGTCTTTGTGTAATGAGTGAAATTTATCCCACAGACTCAAGCTGTCCTTGCGAATGGCCTTTTTCCTTGCGGTATTCTTTTTGTGGAGCACGTGAAGTACTTCTCCGTCGAACCAGGGCTGCATAACAAACTTCCTTATTTTCCATTTTGGAATGAAACGCTCAACCTGACTCAAAAGAGCAGACTTCCAAGAAAGCCAGTTTTCTTCAGTTGACTGATCCGGCGAGATAGCACTTGTCAGAGGATTATTAAACAAGTGATTTCTCAAACCTTCAAAGTCAGCTTTTTGAAGATTGAATGATTGCTGGCTGATGTTATTGTTTTTATTCAGAACTCTTGAAGTGAAATGCAAATCAAAGGTTACTGCTTTGTGATCCGACTTCAAAGCAACACCCTCTCCGCCAGTCACAATGATGTTGGAGACACCTTCAACAATAGTGGTCAACAATAGATCCAGAATATTGTTTTTGCATGTTGGAGATTCAATTAGCTGGAACACATTCTTGTCTATGAGTTGTTCACAGAATGAAAATAGGGTTGAATTTGAAGTCACAAAAACCAGAACCTTCGATCCAAGTCACTTCGGGGAGGTTAAAATCGCCAACAAAAACCAACCTGTCATAACTGACAGAGTTCTCATCTCATCTCATTATCTCTACCCGCTTTATCCTGTTCTACAGGGTCGCAGGCAAGCTGGAGCCTATCCCAGCTGACTACGGGCGAAAGGCGGGGTACACCCTGGACAAGTCGCCAGGTCATTATAGGGCTGACACATAGACACAGACAACCATTCACACTCACACCTATGGTCAATTTAGAGTCACCAGTTAACCTAACCTGCATGTCTTTGGACTGTGGGGGAAACCGGAGCAGCCGGAGGAAACCCACGCGACACGGGGAGAACATGCAAACTCCACACAGAAAGGCCTTCGCCAGCCACAGGGCTCGAACCCAGACCTTCTTGCTGTGAGGCGACAGCGCTAACCACTACACCACCATGCCGCCCCTGACAGAGTTCAAGATGTTAATAAAATCATGAAGCCAGGCGACGGAAGCGCTTGGGGGTCTGTAAAAAAATGCTAACAGAACCTTTCCACAGTTATTAGTGATTACAGTTAGGTCCATAAATATTTGGACAGAGACAACATTTTTCTAATTTTGGTTCTGTACATTACCACAATGAATTTTGAACAAAACAATTCAGATGCAGTTGAAGTTCAGACTTTCAGCTTTAATTAAGTGGGTTGAACAAAATGATTGCATAAAAATGTGAGGAACTAAAGCATTTTTTAAACACAATCCCTTCATTTCAGGGGCTCAAAAGTAATTGGACAAATTAAATAACTGTAAATAAAATGTTCATTTCTAATACTTGGTTGAAAACCCTTTGTTGGCAATGACTGCCTGAAGTCTTGAACTCATGGACATCACCAGACGCTGTGTTTCCTCCTTATTAATGCTCTGCCAGGCCTTTACTGCAGAGGTTTTCAGTTGCTGTTTGTTTGTGGGCCTTTCTGTCTGAAGTTTAGTCTTTAACAAGTGAAATGCATGCTCAATTGGGTTGAGATCAGGTGACTGACTTGGCCATTCAAGAATATTCCACTTCTTTGCTTTTATAAACTCCTGGGTTGCTTTGGCTTTATGTTTTGGGTCATTGTCCATCTGTATTATGAAACGCCGACCAATTGGTTTGGCTGGATTTGAGCACACAGCATGTCTCTGAATACCTCAGAATTCATCTGGCTGCTTCTGTCCTGTGTCACATCATCAATAAGCACTAGTGACCCAGTGCCACTGGCAGCCATGCATGCCCAAGCCATCACACTGCCTCTGCCGTGTTTTACAGATGATGTGGTATGCTTTGGACCATGAGCTGTACCATGCTTTCACCATACTTTTTTCTTTCCATCATTCTGGTAGAGGTTGATCTTGGTTTCATCTGTCCAAAGAATGTTCTTCCAGAACTGTGCTGGCTTTTTTAGATGTTTTTTTAGCAAAGTCCAATCTAGCCTTTTTATTCTTGAGGCTTATGAGTGGCTCGCACCGTGCAGTGAACCCTCTGTATTTATTGTCATACAGTCTTTTCTTTATGGTAGATTTGGATATTGATACGCCTACCTCCTGGAGAGTGTTGTTCACTTGGTTGGCTGTTGTGAATGGGTTTCTCTTTACCATGGAAATTATTCTGCGATCATCCACCACTGTTGTCTTCTGTGGGCATCCAGGTCTTTTTGCATTGATGAGTTCACCAGTGCTTTCTTTCTTTCTCAGGATGTACCAAACTGTAGATTTTGCCACTCCTAATACTGTAGCAATTTCTCGGATGGGTTTTTTCTGTGTTCGCAGCTTAAGGATGGCTTGTTTCACCTGCATGGAGAGCTCCTTTGACCGCATGTTTTTTTCACAGCAAAATCTTCCAAATGCAAGCACCACACCTCAAATCAACTCCAGGCCTTTTATCTGCTTAATTGAGAATGACATAACGAAGGAATTGCCCACACCTGCCCATGAAATAGTCTTTGAGTCAATTGTCCAATTACTTTTGGTCCCTTTAAAAACAGGGTTGCACATGTTAAGGAGCTGAAACTCCTAAACCCTTCATCCAATTTTAATGTGGATACCCTCAAATGAAAGCTGAAAGTCTGGACTTTATGTCCATGTCCATTATATAACTATAACTTGAATATGTTTCAGTAAACAGGTAAAAAAACAAAATTTGTGTCAGTGTCCAAATATATATGGACCTAACTGTATCTCTATAGCCAAATGTTCAATGACCGAGCAGTCGCACAACTTTACTTGTTTACAGCGCAAAGAACTGCGACAATCTGCTCAGATTGCAGTTGCTAAAATAGTAATAATTTATTGATAGAAGGTGTTTTGTGGTCAGTGTACTACACTGTAGTGTCATGTAGTAATGCATTATAGGACAATGCGACTTTCATAAATATTACCATATATCAGTTGTAATTATGTTCTATGCATATACCTGCAACTCTGACAACATAATTTTCAATGACTAATTAAATAGTTTTTAAAGTTCCTACTTTTAAAACATATTTTTGATAGGGTAATTTTCTTTAAGAGATTTCATTTACAACATGTCTCTGACAGCTCAAAATGCATCTCCGGGCGTTTAAAAACTGTAGAGCTTCCAGGTGACTCTGGCAACTTCTGGACCCCCAGCTTTACTGGGTCGACAACCCCCTTCCCATTTTCCTGGATCCACCCCTAGAACACCTCTGGTGATAGCCTTTCCAGTATTTTGATTGGTGGAGATGAGGAACAACTTTTTAGTGGAGTGCTAGAATATTTGCCTAAACTAAAGTAATTCATTCAGCTTTGACAGATCATTTCATCCACTCCTGGACAGGTGAACCATCATCTTTTCTTGTAGGCCTGGGTGACATCATTTGTCATCTATGTTATTTAACCTTTAAATGTGTAAGCTACATTTTGCAATGATGTATATGACATAACATTGCTTGTCACACTGTATTGAGATGTAACAGTTGACTTAACAAACCATAGCCTACTGTGGTCAATGCTGGTAGGAGAACGCTCAGTGCAGCGCCAATCAGTCAGCTGAAGTTACTGCTAGATGTAGCGTTGCTATAACAGAAATCCAGCTGAGATAAAATTGTAACAGTTCAATGGCATAAACTAACTTGCACACAAATTGGTGTGTTATCCCACAGAGTAGCTGGCTATGTCAAGCTGTAGGCTTATGGTAATGTCATCAAAGTGTCAGTAATTTGTATAAATTGTTGTGATGTGTAGTGGACTACACATTTTGATTAAGGCTGCTCATGTAGGTGAGGTCATCAATTCAGCTATGGCTACAGTTTAGGCTATGGGAGATTGGGAATCATTTGTATCCTCAATAATAATAATAATAATAATAATAATAATAATGTGAACCTAAAGCAGTTGCAGAATCGGCCTACAGTGCACTCAGTGAGGAAAATCCCACTTTTTATGCAAGGCATTATCAAAATATATGAAAAACAGAAATGCCCTCCCATTACAAAGATGAAAACATTAGCTGTTTTAATGATATTTTCACTGCCTAACCGAAAATGTCCCTGGTTTTCTTCTCAGAAACCTGGTCACCTTACCATAAGAGAACCATTTGTTCGTGAGACTAATCAAGAGAAAAGGCTTCAATTTGCTAGACAGCATAAAGATTGGACTCTGGAGAAATGGATAAAGGCCATGTGGTCTGATGAGTCCAGATTGAACCTATTTCTGAGTGATGGGTGTGAGAAAGGAAACTCATGAAGCAATGCACTTTTCATGCTTCGTGTCCACTGTACAAGCCTCTGGAGGCAATGTGAAGATCTGGGGTTGCTTCAGTTGGTCAGTTTGAGGCTCAGCAATGTTATTGGGCAGTAAAATAAAGTCAGGTGATGACCTGAATGACCAAGTTATTATCACTTCAGTGTTTTTTTTTCCTTCCCTGATGGCATGGGAATAAAATTAGGGCTCAAATAGTGAAAGAGTGGTTTAGGGAGCATGAGGAAACATTTTAATTGATCATCACAGAGTCCTGACCTTAACCCCAATGAAAGTCTTTGGGATGTGATGGAGAAGGCTTTACAGAGTGGTTCAACTCTCCAATCATCAAGACAAGATCTCAGCAAAACATGAATGCAACACTGAATGGAAATAAATGCGAAAGGCAGTCCAACCAAATATTAGTGTGCAACTTTTTTGTTGGCCGGCCAGTGTATATTCATTCATTCATTTACAGGAAGTGCTGTATCACATGTAACTGTGTGGGAAGCCATGGCCTAGTGGTTAGAGAAGCAGCTTTGGGACCAAAAGGTCACTGGTTTAATTCCTTGAACCTGCAGGAATGGCTAAGGTGCCTTTGAGCAAGGCACCTAACCAGCAACTGCTCCCCAGGTTGCTCTGCCCTTACAGAAAAAAACAGATGAATTTCACATGATCACATGTTACCACATGTGGAATACATGGTATCAGATTTTGTAACATGTGTTACCATGTAGAGCACATGTGGAAAATGTTACCACATGTGTAAAACATTCCCACATGTGATTCACATAAACTTGGGCCAAAACCACATGTTTCCCATGTGCAAATAACATGTTTCCCATGTGCAAAACACATTTTCCACATATTTCACATGTGAGAAATCACATGTGAAGTTCATGTGGTTTTTCTGTAAGGGTGGGTATGTTATACGTTGCTCTGGATAAGAGTGTCTGCTAACTGGCATTAATGTAATGTATCCTGTTCAGGATCATGGTGGATCCTGAGCCTAACCAGAGGATTGTTTATGGTTTGGAGTAGGTAATTTTACAATATAGGCACTGCAATGAAAAAATCTCAATCTTCAGCTGTTAGTTGTCTGATGCAAAGAATGGTGAGGAGTTCAGTGCCAGAGGGTCAGAGAACATATGCAGGTGACATGGCATTAAATTGGAAGAAGGCAGATATTATAATAATAATCTATGGTGTAGTGGTTAGCACTGTCGCCTCACAGCAAGAAAGTTCTGCATTCGAGCCCAGTGGCCAATGGGGGCCTTTCTGTGTGGAGTTTGAATGTTCTCCCTGTGTCTGCATGGATTTCCTCTGGGTGCTCCAGTTTCCCCCACAGTTCAAATACATGCAGGTTAGATTAATTGGTGACTCTAAATTGACTGTAGGTGTGAATGTGTGTGTGAATGGTTATCTCTATGTGTCAGCCATACAATGATTTGGTGACTTGTCCAGGGTGTACCCCACCTTTTGCCCATAATTCGCTGGGATAGGCTCCAGCTTGTCTGCGACCCTGCACAAGATAAGTGGTTACAGATAATGGATGGATGAATGGATAATAATCTATTTTGAATAAAACAATAAAAATTACAATAGAAATTAAAAATAAATCAATAATAGAGCAAGTGCTTTATCCTGGTTGTGTTGGTTTCAGAACCTGTTCCAGGAAAACTGGGCTTGAGCCAGTACTACTCCCTGGAAGGGATGCCAGTTCATCACAGGCCATCATGTGCACACACTCTCACACCAAAGGGTAATTTAGCTTACTGGAATGTTTTTGGAAGAAGAGAGGAAACTGGAGAACCTCATGGAAATACACAAGTTCACTAGATGAACATGAAAAGAGACTCCCCGCATACAGTATCATTAGCTCAGGTTTGAACCCAGGATCTTGGAGTTGTGAGGTGACAATGCTATTCATCATCCCACAGTACTGAGATTATGGACTGAGGACGGAGCCTTGAGGAAGAACTTCAAGGCTCCAACCTACTGAACCTGGACACATGCTTCCAGGTGTTATGAGGATTCCACCTATCTCACAGAGGGTTTCCAGGTGATTGAGTGCAAAAGTATATAATCACTGGTATGCAGGATATATTTAAAAAAAAAAAAATCACTACCTAATGTGTACCTGCTGCCCAAATTGCTCACACAGTTAAACAATTTATTGGCTTACCAGTGCTTTACTCAGTTGTGTTCACTCTATAGACAGCATAACACGATAATAACAACAATGTTCCTCAGAAGTATGAGTCAATATCTTAAAATTACAAGAAAAAAAATCTGGTTTTCATTGACAATAGCAATCAAAGAGAGCTGGTGAGAAGGTTGCCATTTACTTTAATGTCTTACACACACTCTCATATCTGTACTCTGGAATTTTATATAATATCATGTTGTGATGTATGCTACAACCTTTAATCTGTGTTAGATATGTAATTATGCATAAGTATGGCCAAGGGTACAGGATCTGGATAATGGTAGGTGCCCAAATAATGACAAAGAAGCAAAACTGAGAATCCAAAATACAGTATCAACTTTAATGATAAGAATTATGGCTGTTTTGGTAAAACTTGTGACTTAAAATCCGAGTTAAGATATACAAGCTAATGTTTTAGTCAAATGAATAGAAGTATGCCTTGTATTCCAATGAATGAAGACTACACTTCTATAGATAGGCATGGAATAATATTTGTAGACTCTGAAATATATACTGATAGATAATTTGATTGTCGTTAGTTCTGCGGATCTGTCTATGACTGCTGAATCAACTTTCCCAACAAGGCCTGTGTGTTTCCTAACTGTAAAATTAAGGAACAATGTCAGCACCTGTCTTCTAATTATTTATGTCAAAAAAAATGTTGTATCGATTTCCTCTTCAGATTGCATGTTGCCCTGTGAAGAGTTTTGATGGCTGGCTGTTATTTGCAACTTGAAATTTTGCCAAATCTTAGGAATCAGTTACTCTATACAGTATGTTTTGTTATACAGCTTCTTTTTCACCTCAGGGATTTCTTGGCACAATTGTCATCAGATCCCTTGCCAGATATAATTACTTCTTGTGCTCTGAACAAAGGTCTTCAGACACTCCAGCTCTCCAATGATAGCAGAAACAATGACGAGTTCTAACACAGTCTTACCTTTCATAAACCTATCTTTCAAACAAATACCTGTTCAGGCAGTATTCGTAGAAATTCTCTTGAAATCTCTTTCAGAGAAGTTAACACTCACTGGCTGTGGACAATGACACTTTTGGTATGAACTGTCCATCATGCTGGAGAGCTTGCAGCATTCAGTAAAAAGGTTTTAACCTTCTTTGGTTGTCCCAAACTGTTGTACACAATCATGACAACAGAGGAAGTGAAGACTTTTTAGGTGATTAAGTAGGTACAACTACAACGAGCAACACAATATACATGTATAGCAAGTCATCGCTGCTCTTTAATGATAGCATCAAGTTCGCTGATGATACAACAGTGGTGGATCTCATCAGTGATCGTTGTTGGCTGTCCATTGTTAGTAATGATGACTGCCTCATTAGGATGCGCAGAAATGCAGATGGGCCACGAGGCCCACACCAGAGTAACAGAGCCATCTGCAGTGGCAGCACGAATGGCCTGGCCGAGCCATCATGGAATGCCTGGCCTCATGAGCTCTCGTATACTATTCTCCTCTCCAAGTAAAACACCTTGCACAGTAAGGTAAGACAAACAACATTGTGCCCCCATCATGTTGTCTCTCTGGACCTCCAGACCTGATGCCAAGTGGTACAAAAAAGTGCCATAGACCTGACAGGTATGGAAGTTGCCCTGCAGTAACAACCGACTTGCCGAGTGATGCCATCCATTGGCCATTTGAGTGGCTCTTCCGTATGCCATCTGGTGGTGTGCCATTGACCCTGTTGGGTTCATCTGCCACAATGCACTGAAAAGCACCCTGCTGCCAGTGCCTTATTGGTGATGTTCCATAGCTGGAACCTAGGCAGGTGCTACCACTCTGGGTCAAAGCAGCCCTGAGAGCAATGGTGATTAAGGGGTAACTCTACTCAAGCCCTCCTGGACCTGAGACTCACCACCAGTTGCAGTTTAAAGTCATACCCAGGACTAATCATCAATGGTAATAATGAGTCAGCATATAGGATGGAGGTGATGCTTACAACATGGTACAGAACTCACAACCTCATCCTCAATGTGGACAAGACAAAGGAGATGGTGATTGACTTCAGGAGGGCTGGCAAACACCATCATACATCACTGCAAATCAATGGCACTGCTGTGGAGAGGGCCAGCAGTGTGAAGTTCCTGGGAGTTCACTTAGCTGACAACGTGACCTGGACTAGTAACACCACAGCAGCCATCAAAAGAGCACAAAAGCAGCTCCACCCCCTCCAGAGACTCAGAAAAGCAGGTCTCCCCACTGTTCACCTCACCATCTTCTACAGGGGCACCACTGAAAACACCTTAACATACAGCTTCACTTCCTGGTTTGGGAGCTGCATTCTTTTAACCTCAGCAAAAGTATGACCATGGAGCTTTAACATACCTAGTCCATTTAGTCCAGATCTGAAAGAATTTCTCTTGTTGAATTCTAAGAGAGAGAAAGACAGCTTTTCCATTATGTATATACAGTTGTGGTCAGAAAATTACATACAGTGACATGAATGTCATCTTGGATATGAATGTTATGGCAATATTTGGGCTTTCAGTAATTTCTTTGACCTGTTCTTTTTCTGTGGTAGAATGATTGTACAGCATACAGCTTTAATAAATAAATGAAAAAAAAAACACTAGAATTTGGTGCACAATTTTTAATTTTCTTTGGGTTTTCTGAAATCAACACAGGGTCAAAATTATACTGTGGCAGTGGGGGCATGGCCAAGCAGCAGTCTGTGAATGGAGGGCGGGGTCGGGGAAGGTAAGTGGCTAAGTCATTCCACCTGCTGTCAATTAATGTGTGTGTGTGTGTGTGTGTGTGTGTGTTACAGGGACGGAGCATAAAAGGAGAGAGAGAGCAGAGAAAGGGAGCTCTCTCCCCAACCACAATGCATGTGTGAGTGAGTGAGTGAGTGAGTGAGTGAGTGAGTGAGTGATGATAGAAAGCAAACAAGCTGAAAAGCTCAAATAAAAAGTATTTGTATAAAACATCAACTCTCGCCTGCCATGCTTCTGTGCTCCACCCACAGAACCACCCCATGGAGTCTCCGCACAGAATGCTTTTATTCGACACTGGATCTAACAAAGGGATATTGGCAGATCCCCTTGACTCCTCTATCCCGAGAGAAAACGGCCTTTTCCACACCGTTTGGATTACACCAATTTGTCACGCTCCCTTTTGGGTTGTTTGGGGCACCCGCTACGTTCCAGCGGCTTATAGACAGGGTCCTCCGCCCTCATGCTGCCTATGCAGCCGCCTATCTAGACAACATCATAATCTACAGTAATGATTGGCCACGGCACTTGGAACACCTGAGGGCTGTTCTAAAGTCGCTGAGGCGAGTGGGCCTCACAGCTAACTGCTGCAATTGCGGCTTGCCCGAGGCCCAAGACCAAAAAGGAGGTGAGATGGTTCTTGGGGTTGGCTGGCTATTATCATAGGTTTCTACCTAATTATTCGGATGTCACCAGCCTGCTAACTGATCTCACTAAAAAGGGGGCTCCAGATCTGGTCCAGTGGACAGAGCAGTGCCAACAGGCCTTCTCTGAGGTAAAAGCTGCACTGTGTGGGGGGCCACTTTTACACTCCCCTGACTTCTCTCTCCCCTTTATTTTGCAGACTGATGCATCGGACAGAGGGCTGGGGGCCATTTTGTCCCAGGAGGTGGAGGGCGAGGAGCGCCCTGTGCTGTACATCAGCCGGAAACTCTCAATGCGTGAAAGCAGGTACAGCACAATCGAGAAGGAGTGTCTCGCCATCAAGTGGGTGGTCCTCGCCCTCCAATACTACCTGCTGGGGCGCCCTTTCACTCTCTGTTCGGACCATGCGCCCCTCCAGTGGCTCCACCACATGAAGGATGCCAATGCGTAGATCACCTGTTGGTATCTCGCCCTCCAGCCATTTAAGTTCGAAGTGATCCACAGGCTGGGGGCGCAGATGGTGGTGGCAGACTTCCTGTCCCGTCGGGGGGGGGGGTTGGCTTCAGGCCAGATGGCTCCCCAGCCTGAGTCGGGTGGTGGGGGTATGTGGCAGCGGGGGCATGGCCAAGCAGCAGTCTGTGAATGGAGGGCGGGGTCGGGGAAGGTAAGTGGCTAAGTCATTCCACCTGCTGTCAATTAATGTGTGTGTGTGTGTGTGTGTGTGTGTGTGTGTGTGTGTGTGTGTGTTACAGGGACAGAGCATAAAAGGAGAGAGAGAGCAGAGAGAGCAGAGAAAGGGAGCTCTCTCCCTAACCACAATGCATGTGTGAGTGAGTGAGTGAGTGAGTGAGTGAGTGAGTGAGTGAGTGAGTGAGTGATGATAGAAAGCAAGCAAGCTGAAAAGCTCAAATAAAAAGTATTTGTATAAAACATCAACTCTCGCCTGCCATGCTTCTATGCTCCACCCACATCAGGAAGTGTTATACGTACTGGGTCAAAAATGTACATACGCTCACTTAGATTATTAATTCAAAGGTGCTGAGACTTCCAAAATGTCTCTTATCTTGCCAAGGCCAAGGTCTCTTAACTTCCTGTTAGTGATCATGATTGACTACAGCTGGTAGCTTCTCTGTGCCTTCATAAAAAGGGTTTGTTTACAGCACTCATTGGATTGACCAACATACAGTAAAATGGGAAAGTCCAAGGAGCTCAGTGCAGATCTGAGAAAGAGGATCACAGATATAAACAACTCCAGAATGTCTCTTGGAGCCATTTCTAAACATCTTACAAATTACAAAATCAGTTCAAACAATTGTATCCAAGTTATTGTGAGGTGTAGTCACTTTGTAGTCACTTTGCCAAGCCACTTTGCTTCAAGAAAACCCAAACCCAAAAACTGTCACCCTCAGCTGAATGGAAATTGGTTTGGATGGTCTGGAACAACCTGGGAATCACCATGGCACAGCCCTGCCATGAACTGGAAGCTGATGGAATACTCATGTTATATGCAAAATTTTAGGCACATTAAAATTCTTTATCACGAATTTCTCCTTTTGAGTCACTATTGCAGTTCACTGACTGAGTTAAAGGATCATGAATGGAGGCGATGATTGATTTCTTTATCTGTTATGGAAATGATGGTGGTTACCAGTATATCATATGTCAGTGTGGCAGCGGGAGCGTGGTCAAGCGTCGGTCTGTGATCGGAGGGCAGAGTCAGGGAAGGTAAGTGGCAGAATCACTGCACCTGATGTTAATTAATGTGTTTGTGTGTCTTCCCCAGTGACCGCGCCCTATTTAAGGAGAGAGAGCGAGAGCAGAGTGAGCTCTCTCCCCAACCAGACGACTAATGTGTGTGCGGTGTCTGAGTGTCTGGGAGAGTGTACGCTGAAAAGTGTCACAATAAAAAAGAGTTTTGTGAACTCAGTTCTGGCCTGCCGTCCTTCTGTGCTCCACCCACCCATACGAACTGTCACAGTGGTGCTGAAACCCGGGACTGAGCACAGAAGAGAACAGCCCCATGGAGTCCTCCCCCTTCGCAGACCTGATCCACGCCCTCACCATGGCCCAACAGAGCCAGCACCAGGCGCTGCTTGCCCTCCGAAAGGAGCAAGAACAACGGTTCGAAGCCCTGGTGCTGGCGCAACAGGAAGATCGTCGGTCATTCCGGCACCTCCTCGCGTCGGCGGGGTCCACCAACTCCACTGTCGCGGGCCCTTCCCCCCTCACCCTAATGAAGATGGGCCCGCAGGATGACCCCGAGGCCTTCCTCACGCTCTTTGAGCAGGTAGCAGAGACCTCGGGGTGGCCGGTGGAACAGTGCACGGCATGCCTCCTCCCCCTGCTAACGGGAGAGGCACAGCTGGCCGCGCTACAGCTCCCCGCCGACCGCCGGCTGGCCTACGCGGACCTTCGCCAGGCCGTCCTCCAGCGTGTGGGACGCACTCCTGAGCAACAATGTCAGCGCTTCCGCGCTTTGCGCTTGGAGGAAGTCGGCCGGCCCGTTCGCGTTTGGCCAGCAACTCCGGGACGCCTGCTGGCAGTGGTTGAGGGCCGACAACCGCGACGCCAAGGGAATCATCGACCAGGTGGTACTGGAGCAGTTCATCGCGCGTTTACCAGCAGGAGCCGCAGAGCGGGTCCAGTGCCACCGCCCGGCGTCGCTGGATCAGGCAATCGAGCTGGCGGAGGACCATTTGGCGGCTGTCCGGACGGGAGGCCAGAACTGAGTTCACAAAACTCTTTTTTATTGTGACACTTCAGCGTACGGGCGGCACGGTGGTGTAGTGGTTAGCGCTGTCGCCTCACAGCAAGAAGGTCCGGGTTCGAGCCCCGTGGCCGGCGAGGGCCTTTCTGTGCGGAGTTTGCATGTTCTCCCCGTGTCTGTGTGGGTTTCCTCCGGGTGCTCCGGTTTCCCCCACAGTCAAAAGACATGCAGGTTAGGTTAACTGGTGACGCTAAATTGACCGTAGGTGTGAGTGTGAATGGTTGTCTATGTCTATGTGTCAGCCCTGCGATGACCTGGCGACTTGTCCAGGGTGTACCCTGCCTTTCGCCCATAGTCAGCTGGGATAAGCTCCAGCTTGCCTGCGACCCTGTAGAACAGGATAAAGCGGCTAGAGATAATGAGATGAGATGAAACTTCAGTGTACACTCTCCCAGACACTCAGACACACGTACACACATTAGTTGTCTGGTTGGGGAGAGAGCTCCCTCTGCTCTCACTCTCTCTCCTTAAATAGGGCGCGGTCACTGGGGAAGACACACAAACACATTAATTAACATCAGGTGCAGTGATTCTGCCACTTACCTTCCCTGACTCTGCCCTCCGGTCACAGACCGACGCTTGACCACACCCCCGCTGCCACAGTCAGTGTCTGCTCACTGACTCACTCTCTTTTCTAAATCTTCACCATTCAGTTCATTGATGTGTTGTAAATCACCGATGATGTCATTTCTGTTGTGCTGCAGGGCTGGGCGTGGCAGGGAGTATAAAAACGCCACCAGTACGCTTTAACTAGGTGTTAAGTTTAGTAGTGTCAGCAGTCATTTTGTCCTTTTACCAATCCTTTGATCAATGTTCTCGATAATTGTTAGTGATCGACACCTAAGCGAGGCTCATTAAGTGTTTGTTTTATGGTGCTAACACATATTGTTACCCTGACTGCAGACTTGATTACTTATTGTTGGTCTCTGGGAGGAAGAGGAGCACATGGCTCAGTGTGTCATGTAAGCAGGCAGATAATGAATGTAATTGCAGGAAGAGTGTTTACTTACAAACAGGCAGGCAAACAGTTAAAAAATGGAAGACAAAGGCAGGGTCATGAATTGGGCAATGGTCACATGAGGCACAAACGGAATGGTGGAGGCAAAGACGAAAGGCAGAGTCCAAATACACAAAAAGTCAGAACTAGAAAGGCAATACACAAATACAAGGCTTGGCAATGTGAGACACTCGGTACAGCGCATATACAGTACTTCGCCAAGTCTGTGTGTTTAGAGAGTCCTTATAAGCACGCACTGTGATTGCACTCTAATCTGGAACAGGTGCAAGGTAATTAGTCCTAATGGCACTGCACACTCCACACTCCGGGCACCAGTGCATGTGGATGTGCCACAATGATGTTTTTTTTGTTGTTGTTTTGAAGACCTCAACTCATTGTCACTAAAGGCAGGGGACACAAACTTAGTTCATTATATGTGAAAGGTCACAGTAAAAGAGTTTGTTATCATGGGGTTGTAGTGTATCATGAATTATACCTATCATTCATCTACTGTAGGTATCAGTATCAATTTCCTGGAATGAAATTCCATATTTTGAAGGAAATGTTCCTTGGCTACAGAGTACCACATTTGAAAGGGATGTTAACCTCAAAAATTGTTTCCAAGTGTTTGTGAATTTCCTTCCAGTGTGACTCTAAAATCTGGCATTCCCAGAAAACATGGAAGTGATTTACATCTTTTAATTTACATAATCTCCAACATCCCATACAAATCCTTTGATGTTGTTTTTGTAGGGGGGGGGGGGGGGGGTAAAAAACCTTGTAAGATTTTTATAACTGAATTTTTATCACATAATTAAAGATGTGTATTCCCGCTGTGATTTGCATAATCTTTCCCATCCTCCACAGAAATAACCAAGTTACCTTCCTTCTCCATTTTCTCTTTAATAGCCTTTAATATCCAGTGTACTCTGGAGACAACCTTATTACCTATCAGTGAATTGCCTGCTGACAGAAACATTTCCATAATGCCTGTTTCTTCTTCCTCCAATGCTCCACCTAAGTTCTGATTGAAGTGATGTCAGAACTGAAGATGTTGTTTTGTTCCAAACCATGCTTTCTCTGTAGTGGTTCAAATCTTGTGTACAAAAGTCAAATGATCAGAAAGACCTCTTTCAATCCACACACCATCTTAACATTCTAAGGGAGTCTCCCAAACCACACTGTCTCCTGCCAAATCTTCAATGCTATATTAATCCAAGGATTGTTAGCTCATCTAGCTGATAGGTGATGAGTTTATGCCATCATGTGTTGTTCATTGCCCTTCCAGCGTCATCCACATTTCACAAAAATTGCTTCTTATCCCTCAATTCTTCATCGATTTTTATTCTTTTCAGCAGGAAGGTAGGTCTGCCTGGGGTGCATATAGCTTCTACCCAAATTTGCATAATTGCAATTAATAATGAAGATATGGAGTAATTAAGCCCTAATGAGCAGTTTCCACACAAATCGCTTCTTCTCCCTCAATTCTTCACAGATTTTGATTCTTTCTGGCATGAAGGTAGGGGTACCTAGGGTGCATATAACTTCTACCCAGATTTGCTTAATTACAATTATTAATGAAGTTATAGACCAATTAAGCCTTAATGAGCAGTTCAACAAATATAGCTTCTTCTCTGTCAATTCCTCGCCGTTTTGGATTCTTTCTGGCAAATAGGTAAGTATTCCAAGGGTGTATATAAGATATTTCTTTGGGGCTTCTTTCACCTCTACTGGACAGGACAGCGCAGAGACAGGACAGGAAACGAGCGGGAGAGAGAGACGGGGAGGGACCGGGAAACGACCCCGGGCCGGAACCAAACCCGGGCCCCTGGACCCACGGCACGGCGCCCCAGCCACCCGAGCCACAACGCCCCCCAAGGGTGTATATAGCTTATATATAGTGTATATAGCTTGCAACATTTATCATGCAAGGTTGCCCACTTTAGATCATTCCTTCTGGACTAGACGGAGCCAGAGTGAGCTATGCCGTCATTGATGGTCTTGTTTTTATCTATCTACCCCCTCTCAATCACCCTCAGTGAGATTTCTGACAGGTCTATGCACTTGCAGGTGGTAAACCTCTTCTGTAAATTTGCAGTTTCTCCTCATAATTAGGACAGGATACATATCCACTGGATCTCCAGCTGCATTTCTGCCATGTCAGTTGCCGCAGCTGCTCCATCAAAGTCTCCAGGGCCATGATAATATTGATAGGCAGATCTCTCTTAGCCATGTCTTGTGTCGCCTCTTTCACGGTCTCATAGATCTTTCTCCTTTACAATATCACAAGGATCTGGTCTTTTCCCTCCACAGTCATTTGCTCAGGTGCTTCTTATTAAGTCCCTTGTGATCCCGAGATTGGACCACAACAACTTGCCACTGGCAGGGCTTCCCCTTATCATCTTCAGACCCTTGCAACTGATCCAAAATACAGCGGCATGACTTGTTTTCAACCTACCCTATTTCTCACACATCTCCCTAATGCTTGCTGTAATCCCTCCATTGGCTTCCTGCAGCTGCACGCATCAGATTTAAAACACTGCTGTTTGCCAAAAGCAAGCAAAAATGGACCCCTACCTACCTGAAGGCACTAATCAAACTCTGTTCTGCACTCTCTTTCCCTTGAGCTTCTGGAACAATCTTAACTCAAACCACACCATATACTTTCAGTATAACTTCTCAGTACTTTTTATCCCCCTGATGTTTTTTTTAATGCACTGGTAACAACTGCGAAAATTGCACATCATAAAAACATTCTTTGTTGGTGATTTGAGATCAGAGGTCTGATGGCAAAGTTCTAGCAGTGTGATAAATTTCTGATTAAAATCTCAGTGTGTGTGTCTCATTTAAAAGTCACCAATAGGAGGATGGCCCTCAATAAAAAATGGCAGGTGAGCTAACGCTAACTAACATGAATCTGGAATGATTCATGTTTTTGGTGGTGTTTTGTGCTGTCCAGTATTAACTAACCCTACTTGGAAGAAAGATTTCTGCAGGGGAAATGAGGAATATTTTGAGTTGATAAAAGTGAAATCAAGTCTATGTGTGTTCAATTTGTGGATGTAACTCTATATTGTAGATCTTGACAAAGGTTTGCCAAAGTAATCCCAAGCCCATGTGGTTATATCAGCCATAGGTGAATGATGGTTCTTGATACAGTGCTGTCTGAGGGATCGGCGATCATGGGTGTTAGATTAGGCTTGAGCCCTTTGCCCTTTACACACCAAAATTCCTCCAGATTCCTTGAACCATTTAATGATATTATTCACTGTAGAGGGTGAAATATCCAAATCCCTTCCTGTCTTTCTTTGAGGAACATTGTTTTTAAACATTGCAATAATTTTCTCATGCATTTGTTACAAACAAGATCCTCGGCCCATTTTTGCTCCTCAAAGACTAGGCCTTTCCTGGATACTAATTTTGTACCAAATCATGATTACAGTCACTTGTTGACATCACATTTTTCAAATTGCATCATTATTTAATTGTTTTATCTCATTACTAGCTCTAAATTGCCCCCATCCCAACTTTTTTTGGAATGTGTTGTAGGCCTGAAATACAGGAATGGATATCTATTAACAAATAAAATGAAGTTGACCAACAAAACATGAGATATCTTGGGTTCATGCTGTCTGCAATGAAATACAAGTCAATGTAAATTTATAATGACTCAGGCTTTCAGCAAAACACTGTTAAAGAAATGTCTTTTGCCCAGATGAATGTTTATCTGAAGGCTACCAGGGAAACACAATATTAGTTCATGGCTGAAATGAAACATCTGTGTAAAGTATGCTAGTGTGGAGAAAATGTCATTTATCTCCCTGTAAACTGAACCCCCAATTGTTTTATGGTCTTTCATGGATGACATTGTGTTCACCTTTTAAATATTGTTGATTATAAGCATTTGGGCAGATGCTGGAGTTTTAGGATGGCACGTGAAGGAGGAAGGATATTGGCAGTCATGGAAACATGTTGAAAGTAGTGTAAAAGATGAGCAGAGGTCTTCATGTGCAGTGCAAGAAGGCATTCCCAAGTTATGATCATAGCGCTGTCCTGCAAATGTGCATTAATTAAATCAGACTGTCTACACGTCAAAGGGGAGCTGAAGAATAAATAAATAAGTAAATAAACAGCAAAGAACAAAAAAAGATCTGAAGAACTGCTGCTCAGACTTTTACATGTAATGGAAAATATATCAAAGGGATGATCGACGGCAGCGTCAGCTGTCCATTGCTAGCGATGATGACTGCTTCATTAGGATGCACAGAAACACAGATGGGCCACGAGGCCCACAACAGAGTGATAAAGTCACTCACACCGGCAGCACGAATGGCCAGGCCAAGCCACCACTAAATATCTGCCCTCGTAAGCTCTTGCATACTATTCTCCTCTTCTAACGAAGCGCCTTGCACAGTAATGTAAGATAAATTATGTCATGCCCCCATCATGTTGTCTCTCTGGACCTCCGGAACTGATGCCAAGTGGTGCACAAAAGTGCCACAAACCTGACGGGTATGGAAGTTGCCCCACAGTAGCAACTGACTTGCTGAGTGATGCCATCTGCTGGCCATTTGAGTGGCTCTTCTGCATGCCATCTGGTGGTGTGCCGTTGACCCTGTTGGGTTCATCTGCTACATTGTACCAAAAAGTGCCCTGCTGCCAGCGCCTTATTGGTGATGCACTATTTAACCCATAGTTGGAACCCAGGCAGGTGCTCCCACTCTGGGTCAGAGCGGACCTGGGAGCAATGGTCCACTTTCCCCAATATTCAAGTCATCCCAGACCTGAGACTCACCACCAGTTGCAGTTTAAAGTCATACCCAGGACTCAAAGGGATAATAATAATAATAATAATAATCTATTATTATTATTATTATTATTTTGATAAAACACATGAAGAAAAAAATGAATTAATTTTATCCAATCCTGTCACAAATGGAAAAGATAGGAATTGGATTTGGAAAAGTTTCAATATGAAGAGATTTGATTTTTTTTAAGTGATTTTTGTGTGAATGCTGCAGTTTTGTGTAAGTAAACAATGTATTTTTTTCTGCTCAGTAGTTTAAAAAAGGTTATCAATATCAGCTGACATTCAAAATATCAGCATCATTATCAGAAAAGTAAAACTGGTCTTCTTCTTCTTTTTGATCAGCCCCCTGTGACATTTTTCTTAATTGCTGGCATCCAACTTCACCTACATGCACCAAATGCGCTGGCCATATGGGTCAACAGGACATTTAGGATTTTTTGGCGATTTTACAGCTATGAAACATTTAAATACTTCTCATACATAATTCATCAGATTCAGGTTGGATCAGCATGAGGGTAAGATATCTAAGCTGTTAAATTCACCAAGGATTTTTGATGTCTTAGGTGGTGTTGCCATAATGAGGGAATAGATTAACAAGTCACTCAGCACAAACAGGAAGTGTGGCTTAAGTCCAATGTATCAAGTTTCAAGTTTATTTGTATAGCACTTTTAACAATAAACATTGTTGCAAAGCAGCTTTACAGAATTTGAACGACTTAAAAACATGAGCTAATTTTATCCCTAATCTATCCCCAATGAGCATGCCTGTGGCAACAGTGGCAAGGAAAAACTCCCTCTGATGACATGAGGAAGAAACTTCGAGAGGAACCAGACTCAAAAGGGAACCCATCCTCATTTGGGAGACAACAGACAACATGACTATAACAGTAACAGTCTTAACATGAAGTCAGTTTCGTTGATGTTATAAACTCTTCATTGATGGAAACTTGAGTGCAAACTGTTCATGACAACTGCAGTCCTAAAATTAGCAAGTCAACTGTAGTCCTCAGTCATAAAAGCATTACTGTAAGTGTCCAGAGCATCTTCCAAGTGTGACTTTCAACTGTCCACATGGGGCCATCCTCCACAGGAGTGATGCAATGAGACTCCAACCAGACACATGACACCAGGATGGATCAGGCAGGTCCAAGGAGCAGAAGAGGTCAGCATCTCAAACCCAGGACCGATATGTAACTCAGAGTGACAGATGGAGAGGGGAGAGAGAAAAAACACAGGTTGTTAGGTATGCCCAATGTCACCTGAATAAGTAGGAAGAGTATACATATTGCACTGAGTACAAGCAGGGACTCTGGCAAAGCTAACTATGACAGCATAACTAAAAGGGGAGAGCCAGAAGGTAACACAGGCATGAGGGAGCCCCGGGACATAAAGCAGCCAGCCACTACACCATCAATAAACTCGAGTGAGCAAGCGAGTGGGGGACTGACAGCATCCATACATCCCAGTTTACCAAAACACTACGGTATGTCTGAGGACCCTCCAGATCTACTCCTTTACCTCATAAACACCATTAACAAAAGACTTGACTAAACAGATATGTTTTCAGCCTAGACTTAAACACTGAGACTGTCTGATTCCCGAACATTACTTGGAAGGCTGTTCCATAACTGTGGGGCTTTGTAAGAAAGGGCTCTGCCCCCTGATGTAGCCTTCACTATACGAGGTACCAGCAGATAGCCTGCACCTTTTGATCTAAGTAGGCGTGGCAGGTCATAGAGGACCAGAGTTCACTCAGGTACTGTGGTGCAAGACCATTCAGTGCTTTAAAGGTCAATAGTAGTATTTTATAATCAATACAAAATTTGACTGGGAGCCAATGCAGTTTGGATAAGACAGGGGTGATAGTCATATTTTCTAGTTCTAGTAAGGACTCTTGCTGCTGCATTTTGAACTAACTGGAGCTTGTTTATGCACTTACTGGAACATCCAGACAGTAAGGCATTACAATAATCCAACCTGGAGGTAATGAAAGCATGAACTAGTTTTTCTGCGTCACGTAGTGACATTAAATTTCTTATCTTAGCAGTATTTCTGAGATGAAAGAAAGCTATCCAGGTAATGTTATCAATGTGAGTTTTGAATGAAAGACTGGGGTCAATAGTCACTCCAAGGTCTTTTACTGCTGCACGTGAAGAAACAGAAAGGCCATCCAGAGTTACTGTGTAATCAGAAAACTTACTTCTAGCTGCATGTGGTCCTAGTACAAGTACTTCAGTCTTGTCAGAGTTAAGCAGAAGGAAGTTAATAAGCATCCAGTGTCTAATGTCCTTCACACATTCCTCAATTCTATTAAGCTGGTGTCTCTCATCAGGTTTTGCAGAAACATACAACTGTGTGTCATCAGCATAACAGTGGAAATGAATACAATATTTATGAATAATACCACCCAGATGTAACATATATAAAGAAAAAAAGAGCAGTGGGCCCAAGACAGAACCTTGTGGAACACAAAACTTTACCTCAGTATGTCTAGAAAAATCACCATTTACATCAACATACTGATAGCGATCAGTTAAATAAGACCTGAGCCAGAAGAGGGCTGTTCCCTAAACGTGGCTCAGGTGGATAAGGTGCCATACCATAAATCTGGGGACCCGATTTCGACCTGAAGTCATTTCCCAATCCCTCCCCATTTCTCTCTCCCGCTCATTTCCTGTCTCTACACTGTCCTATCTAATAAAAGGTGAAAAAACGCCCAAAAAAATCTTTAAAAAAAAAGGGGAGGTTTGATATTGGCCGATAATTGGACAGCTGACAGGGATCAAGGTCAGGTTTTTTAATCAGGAGTTAGATAACTGCTAGTTTAAAGGATTTAGGTACATAGCCACTCCTAAGAGAAGAATTTATTATTTTTAGAAGCAGTTACAGTGCCTTGAAAAAGTATTCATACCCCTTGAACTTTCACATTTTTCCACCTTACAACCACAAACTTAAGTTTTTTTATTGAGATTTTATGTGAGAGACCAACACAGAGTAGCACATAATTGTGAAGTGAAACGAAAATGATAAATGGTCTTCAAAATTGTAAACAAATAAAAATCTGAAAAATGTGGTGTGCATTAGTATTCAGCCCCCTGTCCTCTGATACCTCTAAATACAATCCAGTGCAATCAATTGCCTTCAGAAGTCATCTAATTAGTTAATAGAGTCCTACTGTGTGTAATTTACTCTCAGCATAAATCCACTTGTTCTGTGAAGGCCTCAGTGGTTTGTTAGAGAACACTGAAGAACAAACAGCATCATGAAGACCAAAGAACCCACCAGACAGGTCAGGGATAAAGTTCTGGAGAAGTTTAAAGCAGGGTTAGGTTATAAAAAAATATCCCAAGCTCTGAACATCTCAAGAAGCACTGTTCAATCCATCATTCAAAAATGGAAAAAGTATGGCACAACTGCAAACCTACCAAGACATGGCTGTCCACCTAAACTGACAGAGTGAGCAAGGAGAGCACTGGTCAGAGAAGCAGCTGAGAGGCCCATAATCACTCTGGAGGAGCTGCAGAAATCCACAGCTCAGGTGGGAGAATCTGTGCACAGGACAGCTATAAGTCGTACACTCCACAAATCTGGCCTTTTTGGAAGAGTGGCAAGAAGAAAGCCATTGTTGAAAGACAGGCATAAGAAGTCCTGTTTGCAGTTTGCCAGAAGCCATGTAGGGGACACAGCAAACACGTGGAAGAAGGTGCTTTGATCAGATGAGACCAAAGTTGAACTTTTTGGCCTAAATGCAAAGCGCTGTGTGTGGCGGAAAACTAACACTGCTCATCACCCTGCACATACCATCCCCACTGTGAAACATGGTGGTGGCAGCATCATGCTATGGGGATGCTTTTCTTCAGCAGGGACAGGGAAGCTGGTCAGAGCTGATGGGAAGATGGATGGAGCTAAATACAGGGCAATCCTGAAAGAAAACCTGTTGGAGGCTGCAAAAGACTTGGGACTGGGAAGGAGATTCACCTTCCAGCAAGACAATGACCCTAAACATACAGCCAGAGCTACAATGGAATGGTTTAGATCAAAGAATATTCATGTGTTAGAATGGCCCAGTCAAAGTCCAGACCTAAATCCCATTGAGCATCTGTGGCAAGACTTGAAAATTGCTGTTCACAGACGCTCTCCATCCAATCTGGCTGAGCTTGAACTATTTTGCAAAGAAAAATGGGCAAAAATTTCAGTGTCTAGATGTGCAAAGCTTGTAGAGACGTACCACAAAAGACTTGCAGCTGTAATTGCAGCAAAAGGTGGCTCTACAAAGTATTGACGCAGGGGGGCTGAATACTAATGCACAACACATTTTTCAGATTTTTATTTGTTTAAAATTTTGAAGACCATTTATCATTTTCGTTTCACTTCACAATTATGTGCTACTCTGTGTTTGTCTATCACATAAAATCTCAATAAAAAACTTTTAAGTTCGTGGTTGTAAGGTGGAAAAATGTGAAAGTTCAAGGGGTATGAATACTGTTTCAAGGCACTGTAAATTCTCATCTCATTATCTGTAGCCACTTTATCCTTCTACAGGGTCGCAGGCAAGCTGGAGCCTATCCCAGCTGACTATGGGCGAAAGGCAGGGTACACCCTGGACAAGTCACCAGGTCATCACAGGGCTGACACGTAGACACAGGCAACCATTCACACTCACGGTCAATTTAGAGTCACCAGTTAACCTAACCTGCATGTCTTTGGACTGTGGGGGAAACCGGAGCACCCGGAGAACATGCAAACTCCACACAGAAAGGCCCTCGCCGGCCCCGGGGCTCGAACCCAGGACCTTCTTGCTATGAGGTGACAGCGCTAACCACTACACCACCGTGCCGCCCACGCACTGTAAATTATTTCAGGTATTATCTGTTTGAGTAGATGTGTAGGTGAGGGATCTAGTACACAAGTCGAGGCTTTTGATGCTGAGATTAATGAAAGTAATTCAGTTTTCCTAAAGGGATTAAAACATCCTAATTGATGATCTGATACAGTTATATTGTTAACTACAGGGTCACTTACATTGTCTGACCTTAAATTAGTAGTTTGAATTTTTTGTTGGATATTCTCAATTTTGTCATTAAAAAAAATTTATGAAGTCGTTGCTACTACATACTGCAGGTGTGCATGTGTCTATAGTGGACTTATTCCTGGTTAATTTTGCTAAAGTATTAAATAGGAATCTAGGATTATATTTGTTATCTTCTATTAGGGAGGAGAGATATGTTGATCTAGCAGCACTAAGAGCTTTTCTATACTTCAGGAAGCTCTCCTTCCATGCCAATTTGAACACTACCAATTTTGTTTGATGCCATTTATGTTCCAATTTTCAAGTGGTCTGTTTTAATGTGCGAGTGTCATCATTATACCAGGGTGCTAATTTTTTTGTCTCTGACCATTTTCCTTTTAAGAGGAGCTACATTATCTAAAGTATGGTGGAATGTTGACTCTAAGCATTCAGTTGCCTGATCAAGTTCTGCAGGGGCTAACAGTGACCCAAAGCTCTGTGCAGTAGTTGACGTGAATGTATGTTTAATACAGTAGCATGGTGAGGTGCATATATTATTACTCAGACATATTTTGAATGAGATGAGATAATGATCTGAGATAACTTCAGACTGTGGAAGTCTGACTATATTTTCTATGTATAACCCACATGTTAGTACAACCATGATTCCAAAAAAGTTGGGACAAACTACAAATTGTAAATAAAAACAGAATGCAATAATTTACAAATCTCAAAAACTTCACAATAGAGCATAGACAACATATCAAATGTTGAAAGTGAGACATTTTGAAATTTCATGCCAAATATTGGCTCATTTGAAATTTCATGACAGCAACACATCTCAAAAAAGTTGGGACAGGGGCAATAAGAGGCTGGAAAAGTTAAAGGTACAAAAAAGGAACAGCTGGAGGACCAAATTGCAACTCATTAGGTCAATTGGCAATAGGTCATTAACATGACTAGGTATAAAAAGAGCATCTTGGAGTGGCAGTGGCTCTCAGAAGTAAAGATGGGAAGAGGATCACCAATCCCCCTAATTCTGCGCCAACAAATAGTGTAGCAATATCAGAAAGGAGTTCGACAGTGTAAAATTGCAAAGAGTTTGAACATATCATCATCTACAGTGCATAATATCATCAAAAGATTCAGAGAATCTGGAAGAATCTCTGTGCGTAAAGGTCAAGGCCAGAAAACCATACTGGGTACCCGTGATCTTCGGGCCCTTAGACGGCACTGCATCACATACAGGCATGCTTCTGTATTGGAAGTCACAAAATGGGCTCAGGAATATTTCCAGAGAACATTATCTGTGAACACAATTCACCGTGCCATCCGCCGTTGCCAGCTAAAACTCTATAGTTCAAAGAAGAAGCTGTATCTAAACATGATCCAGAAGCGCAGACGTCTTCTCTGGGCCAAGGCTCATTTAAAATGGACTGTGGCAAAGTGGAAAACTGTTCTGTGGTCAGACGAATCAAAATTTGAAGTTCTTTATGGAAATCAGGGACGCCGTGTCATTCGGACTAAAGAGGAGAAGGACAACCCAAGTTGTTATCAGTGCTCAGTTCAGAAGCCCGCATCTCTGATGGTATGGGGTTGCATTAGTGCGTGTGGCATGGGCAGCTTACACATCTGGAAAGACACCATCAATGCTGAAAGGTATATCCAGGTTCTAGAGCAACATATGCTCCCATCCAGACGACATATCTTTCAGGGAAGACCTTGCATTTTCCAACATGACAATGCCAAACCACATACTGCATCAATTACAACATCATGGCTGCGTAGAAGAAGGGTCCGGGTACTGAACTGGCCAGCCTGCAGTCCAGATCTTTCACCCATAGAAAACATTTGGCGCATCATAAAATGGAAGATACGACAAAAAAGACCTAAGACAGTTGAGCAACTAGAATCCTACATTAGACAAGAATGGGTTAACATTCCTATCCCTAAACTTGAGCAACTTGTCTCCTCAGTCCCCAGACGTTTACAGACTGTTGTAAAGAGAAAAGGGGATGTCTCACAGTGGTAAACATGGCCTTGTCTCAACTTTTCTGAGATGTGTTGTTATCATGAAATTTAAAAATCACCTAATTTTTCTCTTTAAATGATACATTTTCTCAGTTTAAACATTTGATATGTCATCTATGTTCTATTTTGAATAAAATATGGAATTTTGAAACTTCCACATCATTGCATTCCTTTTTTATTTACAATTTACACTTTGTCCCAACTTTTTTGGAATCGGGGTTGTATTAGATCGAGGGTGTGACCACTATTATGGGTCGGTCCTATGACATTCTGATTAATCCCTACTGAATCTAAAATGGACACAAACGCTGTTTTAAAAGGGTCTTCTGGGTTATCGAAGTGAATATTAAAGTCTCTGACAACTAAAGCTTTGTCTAAGGAAATAACCAGATCTGAGATAAAATCTGCAAATTCAGAAAGAAACTCAGAATATGGCCCCAGGGGCCTGTAAATAATAAGTAACGGAATTAACTGGGTAGACCTATTTTTCGAGGCTACATACATTATATGGAGTATGAAGAACTTCAAATGTATTAAATTTATAACTAGGTTTGTGTGTTACACCTGGATAATCATTATAAATAACCGTGATGCCGCCTCCTCTGCCAGTTAGACAAGGCTGGTGTATATAACTGTATCCAGGAGGACCTGCTTCATTTAATGCTATATATTCATTTGCCTTAATCCATGTTTCAGTTAAACAAAGTACATTAAACTCCTGATCAGTAATGAGTTCATTAACCATTAGTGCTTTAGATGTAAGAGATCTAATATTTAATAGCCCCACCTTTAGATCACAGGTGCTGGCAGCAGCTGTACAGTCAGTATGATCTACTTTTATATTGATTAGGTTACTGGAACAAACTCTGAATATTTCTACTTTTTTGTTGAGCTCAGGGAACAGACAGACAGTCTCAATGTAGTGGACCCTGAGTGATGACTCTGTGCAGCTAGCAGACAGTCGGTTTAGCCTGTTTGTCTGCTCCCTGGCCTTGGCTCTGGATTGCCAGAAATTAACTAGGCCTGTTCTGAGACTATGACCTATGCTGCAGGAAATGAGAGCAGCACCTTCCTGCGTGGGATGGAATGGATACCGTCCCGCCGTAACAGGCCAGCAGTGCCCTCAAAATTAGCCCAATTATCTATAAAGCCCACACTGTTTTCAGAGTACCACCTGGACAACCAGCAGTTCAGCGACCATAACCTGCTGTAAGCTACATCACCACGCTGCAAAGTGGCAAAGTCGAGTGTGAGCTGTTCATCTCGGAATGCCAGTTCTGGCAGGACCTCAGACCACAGTCCCTGATGAAACACTGCTTTGAGAGCTGGTTTGTTCCATCCACTGGCTGCAGCCATTGTTCTGAACTCCAGTGTATACTCCACTACTCCTCTTGACCCTTGGCAAAGGGAGAGCAAACTCTCGCTGACTGCTACTCCTTGGGGCTCGTGATCAAAAACTCGAGAGAACATGGAGAGAAAATCACTCATAGGATGTAGTGTGCTCACTGCCTCTCCTCCAAACTGTGCTGGCCCATCGTAACACTTTGCCAGAAAGAAAAGGACAACAGCTGAGATCTTCTGCTTGTCAGAGAGATGAGGCATGGAGGAAAAATGCAGGGAACACTGAAGCAGAAATACCTTACATGCACACGGATCCCCAGTGTGTTTCTCAGGAGGCAGAAGTGGCAGCGCAGAGTGAGCAGATGACTCAGGGCATGCATGGAGGGACTGCAACATCACAGAAGTTAGTTGGGCCATCCTGGTGTTGAGGTCGGCTAACACCTGCTGATGTTCTCCTAACAATCATCCCTGAGCGTTCAGAGCAGTCTGGTTAGTTCCTTCTGCTACATCCATGTTACAGCAAAGTATCCTGTCAGATTGCAGGCACTTACAGATGTATGTACAGAAAGATTGAGAAGCAGACTGCAAACAAAGCCAAATTGTGTGACAAGAGACATAGTCGGTAACCAGGCGAGGGTCAATCGATCATGCAAACAACACAAAGTAGGCAAGGCAAAAGATAAGAGAGAAATACTAGCAGGGTTCAGAATAACAAGATAGCAAGCAGATAATGAAAAGGCTCAGTAATACTGTTCAGAACACAGAACAATACTTCACAATGAAGGTGTGGAACTGGCATGGTTATATGGGGAAATTAATGATGTGTGTGATGATTGTCAGCTGAGTTCAATAGGCTGGTGACAGAGGGCACTGTGTGTTCTGGGATGTGTAGTTCTGGGAGTTCATGTTTGTAGTTTGGTTGGTGACTGCGTTTTCAATGGGGATACTGGCACACATGTCGTTGAGACATTTGCCCGGTATATAGTTTCATCTATCCGTGTCAAATTTGGTAGGTGTGTGGGGTGTCCCAAGATGAACAAAATTGTAAGGTACATTGTATTAGGCATACTCAACAGGAAGTGAGTTATTTTTGTTTTTGTGCATTTTGACACGTCACATTTTGACGTTTTCCTCCTATGCAGATTTGGTGTGATGTCAAGATGTTGCTGATTTTGAATTGCGAAGGGATTTGCAATATCTTACAAGGTGTTGAAAAGGCGTAATAATAATTTTTTTTATTAAGCTAGGCAAACAGGAAGTGTGTCATAAATTCGCCATGCTATACCTGATATGGCTCAAACTTCGATTTTAGGTCATAGGTTATACCCACATGTGATGGGTCGCAGAACTGGAGGTGCTCGGGGCCTTGATTGCCGCTTGCGGTTATATTTATCCATCCATCTATTATCTGTAAATACTTATCCTGTGCAGGGTCGCAGGTAAGCTGGAGCCTATCCCAGCTGACTATGGGCAAGAGGCGGGGTACACCCTGGATAAGTCACCAAATCATTGCAGGGCTGACACACAGTGACAAACAACTATTCACACACACATTCATACCTATGGTCAATTTAGAGTCACCAGTTAACCTAACCTGCATGTCTTTGGACTGTGGGGGAAACCGGAGCACCCAGAGGAAACCCACACAGACACGGGGAGAACATGCAAACTCCGCACACAAAGGCCCCCATCGGCCCCTGGCCTCGAACTCAGAACCTTCTTGCTGTGAGGCGACAGTGCTAACCACTACACCACCTTGCCACCCCATTATTTATATATATATATATATATATATATATATATATATATATATATATATACACTAGTATATATTTGGGTCTGTCTCAGAAACTGGGTACTGTGGGGATACCCCGCTAAATATACTCACAGTCAATAAACTATACAGTTTTGAATGGTGATGTTGGTTTTAATTTGAAATAAAATGATGAAAGAAATACAGATAAAACTAAATCTTTGATGTGAATACTCTGTTCAGAATTTGGCAAAAATTCTGCAAATTGTGGAAAAATGGCGGCTTGATCTCAGTGTTGTTTTCGTTAATGATGACGATGACGAAATGATTTCGTCAACTCACCTTTTTTTATGACTAAAACGAGATAGTGATGAGCTAAACATAACTCTTTGATCACGAAAATATGAAGAGACGTATCTGTTGTTTTTGTTGACGAGACGAGACGAAAATGTTAGTGGGTTGGCTATAGGACTATCAAAATGCATGGCCTTTCCTCCAACGGCACATGCAACCTGTCTGCCAAATGCTGAAAATATCAGCAATGCACCTGCATCCTGTCCTTGTTTGGCCATGCCCACCAGGCACAGTGCACACAGTTCATGGACCATGGTGGCTGCAACGCCAGCACAAGGGCTTGGTGGGCGGAAAAGACCGCGATGATTTATGGACATACTTTACACATAATCCAGCAGAAATAAAATGGAATGCCTTGTAGTGGGAGACAGAGGTACACGCTGTGGCTATAAACTACGTGGCAAGAATACGACCGACCTCAAGCAGCATCTAAAAGCTCACAATGCTGCTATTTCTGCGACGGTAAGCTAACGTTACAAGAAGTCCTGTTAACAGATCATGCATACGTTTGCTAGCTTTGGTTAAGGTCACTCAGCAATCGGGCTGTGATGAATTTCCTATGAAGTTTTCCAAAACACCATGACCTGGCGAAAATGAATGGGACCGCTAGCTTTATGCTAAAGTTGGCTTGGTTAAGCTAACTTAAATTCAATTAACATGTCATGAGTAAAACTTGTCCTGCAGGGATCATTGGTGGGACAGCAACTGAATGCTTTGTCATATATTGACCCATATTTGAGTTACTGTGAAACATACGGGGGGAAATGTAGCTTTTCAGACCTGTTGCTGTGCCTTAATATATTGCGACATGTTAAACGGAGGCAGAAACACGAGTCTGTGAACAATAGAGCATGCACACTAGCAGACATCCCAGCCTGCAGAAATTCATTTCAGGGAGGTGTCATGATGCATGACTTTTTTCCCATCAGCAAGGGGGGTGTCACGACACCTCCCTGAAATGAGTTTGGATGTCTGTAAATCAATCAGGATGCTCTTTGTCTAGCATGCGCTACATGAACAGTCTCTCTCGCTCTCCCTCGCGCACTCCGTCATATGTGCGATGCAGACATTAATGTTTCGCGTGCACGCTCTTGCTCGCTTGCTCTAGATTCCGGGAGATATTCTCCAATTTGCAGGCATCAGGGAGCCACTATCAATATGCGGGAGACTCCCGGAACTTCTGGGAGACTTGGGATGTCTGCACTAGACAGTGTTTATGTAGAGAGCATGCACACTAGACAGTGTTTATGTAGAGAGCATGCGCACTTCAATCAATCAATCTTTTATTTCAATTATATATAAACATATAATAGACTACATGAGTCTGCAAATAGCGCACTGCTAATCAAGGCAGACTCATGTTTACAAAGAAAAAAAATATTTTATATGAATTAATATAATACTTAAATATGTATGAAAAAGATAATAAAACATACTTGACAAATTAACAACTATTTGGTAACAAAAAGAAAAAGAGGAGACAATACTTGTTATTCGATATAAAGGTACAGTAATATATCATTCAATAACATTGAAAAATATATATAGAGAGAGAGAGGTATACTTGTCATACTGATAATAATAATTCATGCATGGTATTAAATAATATTTAAAGTTAAAACTAAGATCTCATCTCATTATCTCTAGCCGCTTTATCCTTCTACAGGGTCGCAGGCAAGCTGGAGCCTATCCCAGCTGACTACGGGCGAAAGGCGGGGTACACCCTGGACAAGTCGCCAGGTCATCACAGGGCTGACACATAGACACAGACAACCATTCACACTCACATTCACACCTACGCTCAATTTAGAGTCACCAGTTAACCTAACCTGCATGTCTTTGGACTGTGGGGGAAACCGGAGCACCCGGAGGAAACCCATGCGGACACAGGGAGAACATGCAAACTCCACACAGAAAGGCCCTTGCCGGCCCCAGGGCTCGAACCCAGGACCTTCTTGCTGTGAGGCGACAGCGCTAACCACTACACCACCGTGCCGCCACCCTAAAACTAAGATAAATAAATAAATATATATAGCTCTTAATTATATATAGAAATAAAGTTATGTAGAAAGAAAGAGTTTGGAGATGTCAACATCATATCCATATCTACTTAAATCAGAAAAAAGGTGGTGTCTGACTTTTTTCTTGAACGACAATTTAGATGAAGATCTTATAGAAGTTGGAATCTGGCTCCATATCCTAACACCAACATGGAAAAATGAGTTTTTTTGTAGATTTGTACGAGAATACTGAGTATATAAGTTCTTGGAGTAAGATGACCTAGTGTTATAAGAATGGATACTAGAAATAGAAGAAAAATAATTTACAAATGTTTGAGGGTGCACTTTGATTAACAACATCATACATTAATTTAGAAATACATTCATAGAAAAGAAGATTTACTGGTAAAATATTGGTTTTGGAAAACAATGGAAGGGCACTTTCTCTATTATCAACAAAATGGATTAATCTTAAAGCTTGTTTTTGTAGGATTAATACTTTATTTATATGAGTTTTACAAGCCTGTCCCCAAGAACTAAGACCATATGTTAAATAAGGTTGAATCAGAGAGCGATATAATGTCATAAGGGTATGTAGTGGAATAAAATGTCTAAGCTTGGCCAAAAGGCCGACAACCTTGCTTATTTTGTTGCAAATAAAATCAATATGAGGCTTCCAAGAAAGATTGTCATCGATTATTAAACCCAAATATTTGACATACTTTTTATGTTCAAGTGAAACAAGTTTGTTTTGAGACACTGTTTTGAGAGTATGTTATGCACAACCTGTCAACCTCGATTACAATTTCCTATCTCTGTACTGGCCTAATTTAATGTTTTAAAGTAATTTTTTTGACTAAAATGAATGACTGACTAAAACTGGACTAAAACCCTTTTAGTTTTCGTCGACTAAAACTAAACCAAAACTATCAAGGATGGAATTGACTAAAATGTGACTAAAACTAATAAGCATTTCGTCCAAAAGGCTAAGACTAAAACTAAATCAAAAATGGCTGCCTAAAACAACACTGCTTGATCTGGGACATGATAAATGGTTGACTACATTGCATTCCCTTAAAAAGATTGTAGTCCACTGAAAAGTCTACAGTTATCATTAATTGTATTTTAAGTTGTAACTTTATACACCTAAGGATTGGTGCGCTCACAGAATAATCATAACCGTAATAAAACATCATGCAAAATATTTGATCACCGTTGTAACTCCATTTTCTGCATACCCAAAACCAATACGATCATGTGTTTTGATCTAAATGGAAAGCCTCATGGTCAAGGTCTATTTTTTACTGTAGCATGTTATTTGTGTCCGGGGAAGGACACACATTAACAATTTGCATGTGTAGAATGGAATTTTCCACTCCAGCAGTTAGAAGTTGATCGTGCTTCCATTTGCGGTCTTTCTGTTACGCGGGTGATCTGTTCGGACGTTATCACTGAAAAGGTGAGTTTTGACAGTTTTATTTTGTTTTAGTCTTGCAGTATAAGGCAATAGAATGTTTCTTTTTCATCTTACTTTCATATTTTGTAGTGTTTGCGTATTTTTGGCCAATATTTTGCAACCATGGTCAATTTAGATCAAACTTTTGATAGAATCTACGGCCAGTCGTTTTGCCCCGCCCCCGCCTCACGCTCCATCCGGTGCGGTAGTGATGTCCCGTTGCTCGGGCGCCGCAGCAGAGACCGGCGCAACCTTCAGCCGGTACAGTCGCTGTTCTTTTACCAGTGCCGTTATTCTCATCTTTCCGGTGTGTTCTTGATTTTTCCATTGTGTCCTATTTCGCCATATCAAATATCCAAAATGTATCATATTATTCATATTTAAGTGAATAATCAATTTAGTCATCATAATTTGGCATTTTTAACCCAAGCAATCAAAAAGAGGAAATTTATTCAATATTTTCACTCATCTGTGAAGGAGGGGCTTTAATTCTTCATGATTTAGTTATTTTATATGTAAATCAATTTTACAAAAGCATTTGAACTGTAATCAAAAAAAAAATTCCACAGTGGAGGCCAGATAAAGCAAGATGCTATCTTTATTCTTATTAAACATGACAAAAGAAACACTGAGTGTTAGGTAAATGCAAAAAAAAAAAAATTGTAACATTAGAAAATTAATTTTTTGACCATAATGTCCCAAATGAGAGATCAGTTTCTGAGACGGACCCATATATATATATATATATATATATATATATATATATATATATATATATATATATATATGTGTGTGTGTGTGTGTGTGTGTTTATTTATTTACTACTAGTAGTAGTGCTGCTGTTGTTGTTGTTGTTTATGTTTTTAAGTGTGATGGGGTATAATGCCAAAGGAGGTTTGCCTGGGCCATTAACCAATGATTGCTATGTCATCTAAGTTTTGTGCCTAAATGAGCAAGTCATCACTGTTAAAGTTTTGTCTTCTTGTCTCCATTCTTAGCTCCAGTGTGTAAACAGGGAGATGAATCCATTTGGTCCACTACCGAGCATGTTGTTTTCTTTTAATTCTTGAGTCTATGGGGAAGAGAACATGAGCCAGACCTTCCACAACATTAAAGCTCACCCTCAAAGCCAATCACATCAACATGCTAGGAGAGGAATACATAGGAGACCTGATGAGAGGGGTCATACTCCAAACCCTTCATTAAAATCACAAGTGCCATGGGGGGTCTGAAAGCATGTGGGTATTTTATGTCAGCGAAAAATTCCAGAGGGCCACCTTAAATTAGCCATCTCTCTTTGTCTTTTATTTATGTTCCACTTCACTTGTAAAATAGAACCAAAATAAATCACTCCTTGAAAAACTTGTCCACAGAAAATACTTTTTTTTTTTTTATTCAACAAATGTCCATCTGCACTGATTAGTTTTTCCCATGTCTCTCATTTAAGCATTACATTCTGGCTTTTGGTGGGATCCTGGCTATCCCTTTAATCCTTGCCAAGCCGTTGTGCATTAAGGACAACAATGCAGCCAAGAGCCAGCTCATCTCCACCATCTTCTTTGTGTCAGGAATTTGCACCATGCTTCAGACCACCATTGGGACCAGGTTGCCTGAATGCCTTATTTTCTTCTACATTCGCATCCTTGTAATGTAACTAATACACTCTAAAGAAGCATCCACATTTGTCCATCTCAGGCTGACAATATTGCAAGGAGGAATGTTTACTTTTATCACACCAATGCTGGCTATCCTGGCACTGCCCAAGTGGAAGTGCCCAAAGGGAAGCATGACTCCAGACTTCAATGCCACAGTAGCGGCTGTCTCCCACATAGACCCTGAGGAAATGTGGAAAATACACATACAAGAGGTACACACACACTATTGTTTTAGCCAAAGAGTACTAAGCTATTTAGTATGCCAAGCTACTATCTAACATGTTCATTCATATCTTGGTGTTTCTCCAGAAGATAAAAAAAAAAAAAGTTCTCATAAATTTGAATGCTAATGTCAAAGTAAAACTCTACTGATTTTCTAACGAGTTTATGTGGGTGGAAAGTTACATTTATATTTAATTTAAATAAGTAATTAAATATATATATATATATATATATATATATATATATATATATATATATATATATATATATATATATATGTATGTATATAGTATAATAGGCTAATTAAATAAATTAATTAATGAGAAAGCAAGTAAATAATTATGTTAGTAAATACAGTGTCTTGCAAAAGTATTCATACCCCTTGGTGTTTGTCCTGTTTTGTTGCATTACAATCTGGAATTAAAATAGATTTTTGGGAGGTTAGCATCATTTGATTTACACAACATGCCTACCACTTTAAAGGTGCAAATTGTTTTTTCTTTTTAATTGTGATACAAACAATAATTAAAATAAAAAAAACAAAAATCTGGAGTGTGCATAGGTATACACCCCCCTCCCCCCCAAAAAAAAGTCAATACTTTGTAGAGCCACCTTTTGCTGCAGTTACAGCTGCAAGTCTCTTGGGATATGTCTCTATTAGCTTAGCACATCTAGCCACTGGGATTTTTGCCCATTCCTCAAGGCAAAACTGCTCCAACTCCTTCAAGATAGATGGGTTGTATTGGTGCACAGCAATCTTCAAGTTATGCTACAGTTTCTCAATTGGATTGAGGTCTGGGCTTTGATTAGGCCATTCCAAGACATTTAAATGTTTCCCTGTAAACCACTCCAGTATAGCTTTAGCAGTATGTTTAATGTCATTGTCCTGCTGGAACATGAACCTTCGTCCCAGTCTCAAACTTCTGGCCAACTCAAACAGGTTTTCCTCCAGAATTGCCATCTATTTACTGCCATCCATCTTTCCTTCAGTCCTGACCAGCTTTCCTCTCCCTGCAGATGAAAAATATCCCCACAGCATGATGCTACCACCACCATGCTTCACTGTTGGAATGGTGTTCTCAGGGTGTTGGGTTTGCGCTACACTTGGCATTTCCCATGATGGCCAAAAAGTTAAATTTTAGTCTCATTTGACCAGAGAATCTTCTTCCATGTGTTTGGAAAGTCTGCCACATGCTGTTGGGCAAACTCCAAATGTGTTTTCTTATATTTTTCTTTAAGCAATGTTGTTGTTGTTGTTTTCTGGCCACTCTTCCATAAAGCCTCACTCTGTGGAGTGTATGGCTCAAAGTGGTCCTATGGACAGATACTCCCATCACCACTGTGGATCTTTGCAGCTCCTTCAGTGTTCATCTATAGTAGTGTTGCAGAGTTAGGGTCCTTCTAGAACAGGTTGATTTATACAGACATCATGTGACAGATCATGTGACACTTTGATTGCACACAGGTGGATCTTACTCAACTAATTATGGGACTTATGAAGTGATTTGGTTGGACCAGTTCTTGTTTAGGGGTTTCATATGAAAGGGGGTGAATACTTATGTACACTCCAGATTTCTGTTTTTTCATCTTAATTATTGTTTGTGTGTAACAATAAAACAACAATTTGAACCTTTAAAGTGCTTGGCATGTTGTGTAAATCAAATGGTGCTAACCTCACAAAAATCCATTTTAATTCTAGCTTGTAATGCAACCAAACAGGACAAACACCAAGGGGGATGAATACTTTTGCAAGACACTGTAACATAAATAAGTACATGTAAAGCATGGTGTTTGTCTCAAATTATACTTGGTCATAGTTTATTGCGTACTGAGGTAGGTCTGCTTCCATCAATGTGTCGAAATAAAAATAATTTATCAAAAAAAAATGGCAAATGACTAATAGTATTACATTAATAAATTGACATTAATTAGACACTTTACTGATTTTTAAATTGACTCAAGACTAAAAACTTAATTTAAGAATTTGTAGTTTAAATATCTGAATTATAATCACAAAAAATGACTTAGCCTGTTTTACTAGGGGGCAGTATAGCATCCTCAGCTCCCCCTCCCTCAGGCCCCTGTAAACAGTTTGACAGATTCGGTCATTCAAAATGACTTACAGGTGAAGCACTAAAGTTTCTACCAATGAACAAGAAACAAGTCTAAGCTATTTGTAGGAAGAACAGAGGGAACCATAAATAACATAAAGTACGAGAATCCTGCACACATGTCACAGTGCAGTTGCAGTACAAAAACCCCTTAATATTGGAATAACACCACAGGTAAAACCACAGTTTTACCCCAAAGGCAGTCTCATAGCAAGAGATGACATACCCAATCTCTTGCACACACACACACACACACACACGTTCAGAGCACTAGAGCTACTCTTTGAGATCAGTGAAGTGTAAGTACCATACAAGTTTAATGAAATGCACTTGTATATATTGTAGCCATGCTGAGACTTGAAGACTAATTTCTTAATTTGCTTAGATTTCTAAAAAGATCATTTGTAAAAACTATAAGAGCATTTCTTACAAGCTTTGTTCTTCAAGTTTACTACCAAGTTAAATTTCTGTCAAAGCTTCCAGACTATATTAAGGACTTCCTCAAAAATACCCTTGAAAGCTTGGATGCCTGATCCAGATAAGCAAGGCCATCAGGTGGATTGCTTCTGAACTGGAATACAAACTGGACTAAACTGGGTTTGAGAACCTCCAATCTTTGCTGTTAGGAGAAGTGCTTGTGTATAATGCATGCTCCTTTGCTAGATCCAGGGAGCAATCCTGGTGGCATCGTTGCTTCAGGTCATGCTTGGACTCTCGGGGCTGGTGGGGTTTGTGCTGAAGTTCATCGGACCATTGACTATCATTCCAACCATCAATCTGATTGGGCTGTCACTCTTCATCCAAGCTGGGAAGAAGTCTGGAGGACACTGGGGAATTTCAGCTCTGTGAGTCGGCTTGTAGTATGTTGCTGAGACACTTGGTAGAAGGTTGGGGTAGCAGGTCGTTCAAGCTGAGGCAGAACCTTCAGGAGCCATTAATTCACCCTGGAGTAAAAGTTTATGGCAGCAGTTAACTCAAGACCATGCAAAGGTTAAGGCAGTATTTAAGGCAAAGTGGGACAAAAATGATCTCAAGCTGAGGCAAAAACTTGAGGCAGTAGTTCATTCTAGTTGAGGCAGAAAGTGGAGGAAGCTGTTTAGCCATAGTAAAAGATCGAGGCAGCCACTAACTCAAGCCAAGCCTAAGGCCCCCATCACACTTATTTGGAATTAGCAGGAATCAAGCAGAACCAGCCGGAATGAAAAATTTTTCAAAATTCATGCCACATTCGGGTGGGAATTTCAAACTGACCGACATTCTTACAGCTTTGTAAGAATGCTGTTCAAATACTTAGAATGCACTTTGAACCCACCTTGAATGATTCTTGCACATTCCAGGTGTATTAGCTTTCGAATGCAGTTCAAATGTAGTTTGAACACAGTAGGAATACCTAGAATGCTGTTAGAATGCAGTAAGAATATTAAGAATGCACTTCATATGCCGTATGAGTGTGGTTTGATTGCTGCCCGAATACCACCTGAAGTCTGGTCGGAAGGTGCCTCGAATGCTGTATGAATTAATCTCAAATGCAGTCAGAACGCTCCCGGAATAGCCGCCGAATATGTTTCGAACGTCTAAGAATTCAAAGAGAATGCAGCTTGAATACTTAGAATGTACTTCGAATATCCCAGAATATACAAAGAATTTTCATTCCGATGGTATTCTGACTCATTCGAGGCACATTCAGGACATTCTGGCAGGATTTGAAGTGGCTTGCCATTTCGATTTTTCCCTTGAATGCAATCAGAATGTTTCGAATGCTGTTGGAATGCCGTAAGAATATTTAGAATGCAGTTAGAATACACTTCAAATGCCATTTGATATTTCTCCTCTTCGAATGCACCTCGAATGTTTTGAGCATGAGCAAAACTTTCGGGCCGGCCACAAGAATGGGCCCGAATGTTTGGAATGCACTCAGAATGCAGTCAGAATTTTTAGAATGCACTTTGAATATCCCAGAATATACGAAGAATTTTCATTCCGACGGCATTCCGGCTCATTCTTCCTCTAGTGTGACTACCCTATAAGGTTTGAGGCAGAAGTTAACTCAAGCTGAGGCAGAAATTTGAGGAAACTTAAACTTGATGTGACAGCTTAAGACAAAATTAATCGAAGCCAAGGCACAGATTGAGGCAGCAGTTAATTCGCACTGAGGCAGAGACTTAAGGAACTATTAACTCATTCTGAGACAAAATTTTGAAGTAGCAAATGTTTGAGATAGCAATTAAGGTTGAGGCAACATTTAATACAAACTTAAAGCAGCAGTTAACATGGGTGGAGGCAAAAGTTTGAGAACCCATTATCTCAAGCTGAGGCAGAAATTTAAGGCAGCAAATAACTCAGAGTAAATTATCAGACCAATTCACTCAAACTTGGCCAGATGTGATCAGATGTTAATTGAAACAGGAATTAACTCAAGCTGAGGCAGAATTTGAGACAACAGTTAAATCAAGATGAGGAAGAAATCTGAGACAGCACCAAACTCAAGCTGAAGCAGAAAATTGACTCATTAACTCAAACTGAGGCAAAAGTTTGAAACAGCAATTAACTCAAACTGAGGCAGGAGTTTAAGATGCCGTTAACCAACTTTGAGGCAGGTATTAACTCCTGAAGATGCAGATGTTTGAGCCAGTTGACTCCAAAGAAACTTTTTTCTGACTGAGAGACAAATTATGAGCCTTTGCTCCATTCCTCAAACATGGTAACCTGAGACTTTGAGACAGCACCTATTAGTCTAAATGATATAATAGTAGGAGCAGTTTAAACCAAGCGCATTGCTGGTAATGACCCCAGATTACTGCAATCATAAATCTGTCAAACATTCAGCATCAGTTCTGTTTGTAATTTGTTTGTGGAGCTATAGAAGGCCAATTAATATATCAACAGAACATTATATACTAGTGACAGTAGTTCTTGAGCAATATATTCAGTGCAGTGTTCATTACTGCAGATCAGGAATGGATCGGGTACGGAGAGAAAGAATGGCTTTTAGTGCAAAGTCTCAGTCAGTCCTGTTTCATTAATGACCTATAAAAGAACATTTAAAGGTCTGCCAGGTGTATCACAGAACACTGCATTCACTGAACGGCAGTCTACACATCTCTGTTTACCAGCCCATTAGCCTAGCACTCCAGGTGCCTCTGTGCGTGTATGTGTATCGCAGTGTACGCCTTTGTGTGCACAGTTTTGTCTGAGTGGATGTGCATGCGAGTTTGTTTGTCCCTGTTGTAGACTTGTAGCCTGAGGCCAGTCACTGAGGTCCATTCATTAACTCAGTGCTCAAGTCCATATCACAGTGTGCTGCTTGGCTGAGTGTAGTGAGTATAAAGGGGGAAAGAAAAAGACATTTCCTTTTTATGGACTTTTGTGGACTTTGTACTTAAGCTGCAGTGTTGAGTCATTGAACCAGATTCCAACCAAAATGTAACTGCTCTGAGCCACAAAACATAAAAAATTTGCATTTAGCGCATGCCCTGGAGCAGATTCACCATTAATAATAAAACTATTTATCTTAAATCATTGAATAGTACTTATAGTTTAATATCAATCAGTTGCATTAAAAAAGTAAACAGTAAATGTTGCATTTATTTTATTTTTCTATTTTTCTAAGACACAGTCAGTATTTTCCTGATCTGAAGAGAAGATTTAAACCCATAAAAGTGCTCTTGGATGAATCCAACATCTGAGCAGAGTCGCAATATCTGAACGTTTCAATATTTAATTCACAAATTCAGATTCATTACATGTTTATTCCTGGTTAGGGTCATGGTGGACTTGGAACATACAGGAACACTGAGCATGAGGTAGGAACACAGCCTGAATGAAAAGGATGTCCATCATGGACATTAAATCTCATCTCATTATCTGTAACCGCTTTATCCTGTTCTACAGGGTCGCAGGAGCCTATCCCAGCTGACTACTGGCGAAAGGTGGGGTACACCCTGGACAAGTCACCAGGTCATCACAGGGCTGACACATAGACACAGACAACCATTCACACTCACACCTACGGTCAATTTAGAGTCACCAGTTAACCTAACCTGCATGTCTTTGGACTGTGGGGGAAACCGGAGCAAACCCACGCGGACACGGGGAGAACATGCAAACTCCACACAGAAAGGCCCTCACCGGCCCCGGGGCTTGAACCCAGGACCTTCTTGCTGTGAGGCGACAGCGCTAACCACTACACCACTGTGCCACCCGACATTAAATCTAAAAATAAAAATAAAACTTTTGCTGAATGTTGGTGAAAGCTACTCTGTTAAATGTTGAACCTTTATGTAGTGTACTATGAAAACTAATTCTACATCAAAGATTAATATCAAAACTAGACTGCATTTCCGCAAAGAAAATGCAAAGTGTGCTTGCTCAGAACAGAAGAAAAAAAGAAGGAAAAAAGGAAAAGACAAGTGCAGTTCAGACCCGATTGCATGAATGTGTCAGGGGAGTTGATCTGAAGTATCACATGAAGTTTGGTGCATCTCCAATGGAGCGTGTCTGAGTAGGACGACTCAATTCATGAGTCCTATTCATTTTCTATGGGAAAAAACAACAGAAAAACGACAAAGACGACAGAACGGGTGCATCGATCCAAAAGCTGTATACAAGCACACTACACCAGTGGATATGTGGTGAAGTGTTACTGAGCAAAACTCGATTCATTTGAATGGGGCCAAAAATCAATGGAAGCCTATGGAGGGAAAAAAGGATGTGTGAAAACCAAGAAAAAGACGAGTGCAGGTCTCAGATGAGGGGATGGATATGTGTGGGGACTTGCCCTGAGGCATCATATGAAGTCTCTTGAAGTTTGGTCACTCAGTGAAAAAATTTGACGGAGTGTGAATGTTTTTTTCCCGAAACGCCATTCATTTTCAATGGGGCCAAAAATGAATGGAAGTGAATGGATGAAAAAGTGGGGCATGAAAGGAAAGGAAAAATGAGTGTGGGTCAGAACCGAATGCATATATGTGTCTGGGGAGTTGGCCTGAGGTATCACATGAGGTTTGGTGCATCTGCGATGAAGCGTATCCGAGCAGGGCAATTCGATTCGTGAGCCCTATTCATTCTCTATGGGAAAAAAATGACAGAAAAATGACAAGAACGAGAGAACAGGTGTGCCGATCCGAAAGCTGAAAACAAGCGCACCATTCCAGATTGGGCCCTACGTTTCAGCGTTGGAACGGTGTCTCTATCTCGAAAGCCCTAGGAGGAGTAGTGGATCCAAAAAACAGGTGAAACGGAATAATAATAATAATAATAATAATAATAAAAATAAAACTTAAGAAGAACAATAGTGTGCTTTTGCAAGCACACTAATTAACATACATTAACATTAAACACATTAAATAAATATTCGTGACTAAAGTGACTAAAAGACGAATATCTTCCTATAACAACACATCCTGAAGTGTTTTATTCCTTTTATACCACAGCAATTTGGCAACAATTACAATTTTATCCATTTATCCTTTCCACAACATTTATGCTGCTTTTACATGGGCACTTACACTGGAACAAGTTGTTCCCGGAAAAAGTTGCCCCGGTGCAACTGCCCATCTAAACACGATTTGTTATGGAACAGTTTGACACCAGTGGGCGCAACTTGCTCCACTTTACGAGGTGATGCAGCTTGCTCCAGGTGCAACTTGTTTTCGTTAAGGGCCCGATCCCACAGCACCAATGATTATAAATAAATCAGTCCCCTGCAGTTAATGTGGTTGGTGGTCATACCAGACCAATAATGATCCCTATAGCCCAGATCTGGGATTATCTGTATTGGCAAGATTGCTTCTGGAGCAATTTTTCCAGGCCTGGACCTGATCCGATAAAACATTGTTTACATGTGACGTTGTCTGAGCACATGCTGTTTTTCCCTGGGCATCTTTGTACATTCTTGTTGTATCAATGGAGGAGAAGCTGATTATAGAAGGGTCGAAGAATCCCATGCTGATTGATTGATTGATTTAATTTATTGAAGTAAAATAACATGCAAATCAGCAATACCGTACGCATATACACCACAACTGAAAAACATGAAACGAAACCAAGGATTACACAAAAAGTGTAAATACACTTAATTCCATTGTGGTCCTACAGTTAAGTTTCAACATGGCAGGAACAAGGTAAAAAAAACAGACTAGAAATACCGCCAATGGAAAATGCTCATGAGCATAATGACTAGGACATCAGTATAAATATTACTTTAAAAAAAACATAAAAAGACAATTACAGATTATGTAAAAAAGTGCCTTTTAACAGTCCTTTTAAAACACTGAAAGCTCTGAATTGACTCTATCTGTGGCGGCAGACTATTCCACTGTTTCACAGCACTGAACAGGAAGGATTTTTGACCATGATTCTTGAACTTAGGGATCATTAAACTGTATTGGTTAAAATGAGTATTGCAAGAATGTACATCAGCCACTCGAACAATATTGGACGTAAGATAAGGTGCAGAGAGACCATGTATAATTTTATGCTTTATGACAAAAAGCACTAGCTGTACAAAGACACAGTCAAAAAGGAAGCTGTATGGAAGATCATCGGCAGTAGAGTGGGTATGACTGGTAAGTGTGTGTGGAAAAGTGTACAGTATGTAGTGTGTGTTGTGTGTGTTGCTGTGCCATTTTAAACTGAGATTTTAGAGCGTGCAGTCACACACACACACACACACACACACACACTATCTGTGGATCATGTAAAAAAGATCTGATACACTTTCCTATGTGCCCACTGCCAAATAATATTATATTTTTAAAATTACCTAAATTAGATGAAATATAAATCTTGTCACCTTACTCAGTCACACCTGAGTCGGAGGACTGGGCGCTCACTTATGCATTCACAAAAGACTATTCGCATGGTAATTCGCATCATGAGTCACATGATGACTATTCACAAAAGACTATATTATTCACATGATAATCACTTTCACTCTTTTGGTTTCGATTGGTTTATCTTTCATGCACTTATTTCCCTGAGTGGCAGGACCAACAAATATTATACAACCCCGATTCCAAAAAAGTTGGGACAAAGTACAAATTGTAAATAAAAACGGAATGCAATAATTTACAAATCTCAAAAACTGATATTGTATTCACAATAGAACATAGACAACATATCAAATGTCGAAAGTGAGACATTTTGAAATTTCATGTCAAATATTGGCTCATTTGAAATTTCATGACAGCAACACATCTCAAAAAAGTTGGGACAGGGGCAATAAGAGGCTGGAAAAGTTAAAGGTACAAAAAAGGAACAGCTGGAGGACCAAATTGCAACTCATTAGGTCAATTGGCAAAAGGTCATTAACATGACTGGGTATAAAAAGAGCATCTTGGAGTGGCAGCGGCTCTCAGAAGTAAAGATGGGAAGAGGATCACCAATCCTCCTAATTCTGCGCCGACAAATAGTGGAGCAATATCAGAAAGGAGTTCGACAGTGTAAAATTGCAAAGAGTTTGAACATATCATCATCTACAGTGCATAAGATCATCAAAAGATTCAGAGAATCTGGAAGAATCTCTGTGCGTAAGGGTCAAGGCCGGAAAACCATACTGGGTGCCCGTGATCTTCGGGCCCTTAGACAGCACTGCATCACATACAGGCATGCTTCTGTATTGGAAATCACAAAATGGGCTCAGAAATATTTCCATAGAACATTATCTGTGAACACAATTCACCATGCCATCCGCATTTAGCTTGTTGCCAGCTAAAACTCTATAGTTCAAAGAAGAAGCCGTATCTAAACATGATCCAGAAGCGCAGACGTCTTCTCTGGGCCGAGGCTCATTTAAAATGGACTGTGGCAAAGTGGAAAACTGTTCTGTGGTCAGACGAATCAAAATTTGAAGTTCTTTATGGAAATCAGGGACGCCGTGTCATAAGGACTAAAGAGGAGAAGGACGACCCAAGTTGTTATCAGCGCTCAGTTCAGAAGCCTGCATCTCTGATGGTATGGGGTTGCATTAGTGTGTGTGGCATGGGCAGCTTACACATCTGGAAAGACACCATCAATGCTGAAAGGTATATCCAGGTTCTAGAGCAACATATGCTCCCATCCAGATGACGTCTCTTTCAGGGAAGACCTTGCATTTTCCAACATGACAATGCCAAACCGCATACTGCATCAATTACAGCATCATGGCTGCATAGAAGAAGGGTCCGGGTACTGAACTGGCCAGCCTGCAGTCCAGATCTTTCACCCATAGAAAACATTTGGCGCATCAATAAAATGGAAGATACGGCAAAAAAGACCTAAGACAGTTGAGCAACTAGAATCCTACATTAGACAAGAATGGGTTAACATTCCTATCCCTAAACTTGAGCAACTTGTCTCCTCAGTCCCCAGACGTTTACAGACTGTTGTAAAGAGAAAAGGGGATGTCTCACAGTGGTAAACATGGCCTTGTCCCAACTTTTTTGAGATGTGTTGTTGTCATGAAATTTAAAATCACCTAATTTTTTTCTTTAAATGATATATTTCCTCAGTTTAAAAAATTGATATGTCATCTATGTTCTATTCTGAATAAAATATGGAATTTTGAAACTTCCACATCATTGCATTCCATTTTTATTTACAATTTGTACTTTGTCCCAACTTTTTTGGAATTGGGGTTGTAGTCGGGATTATAGTTGTAGGGTTTCTGCTCCAGACTGGAACTTAATTTAGGCAGAGGTACAGTCAGAGTTGTAGTTATAGGTATAGTGAAAGGTATCAGTGTTGTGAGACCGGGCTCTTACTATCTAAACACAATAAATGGCAAGTAGGAGGGCTTATGCTTTAGCATTCATCCGGGTCATTTATCTTCTAGACAAGATCGCTTCACAGCAAATTCAATGGTCAGTTCTTCTCAAGTGCTTTTCCTTGTCAAACTTCCATGAAAGAGCCATGAAAACCTTTAAAAAACTTGAACGCACACCTTTCGTCATCACCCACTATTTAGAAGAAGTCTTTATTTTTGTCACATGTACACTCAAGCACAGTGAAATTCCTCCTCTACATTTAACCCATCTGAAGCAGTGAACACACACAAGTGAAAAATCAGCATAAACATATACCCAGAGCAGTGGGCAGCTATGCTACAGCTCCTAGGAGCAGTTGGGGGTTAGGGACCTTGCTCAAGGGCACTTCAGCAGAGGGATACAGAGGGAGGGGAAAGTACTGTTCAGTCACTCAACTCCCCTCATATTTTTTCCTGCCGGTTCCAGGAATTGAACCAGCAACCCTTTAGGCCTAAGGCTGCTTCTCTAACAGTCAGGCTTCCATGGCTGCCCCCAGGTTTACTTGTGATCATTAATTTGCACATACACACTTTTGTGTTTACCTGTCGAAAGCTGTTTTTACATGGACAGCAGGAACAAGTTACACCTGGAACAAGTTACGCCCACTTTCCTTTGTGTTTACACACTCACTTTTTATCAGTGGCAAACTGGAGGTTAAACAGGTAAGCACAAATCAGTGATCAGAAGCTTGTTTTTAACTCGCTTTATTGTCCTCTCGCTGCTCGGTTCTGTTTCTCAGTGATTTGGTGGTAAATCGGCACATTGCGGCCTGATTTCTCCAAATTCAAAAGGGTACCTGCATCTCCCCACAACTGGACGAGTCAAGAACATCTTTAGTCCAGTTATCACTGTGATTGTGATCATTTAAAGGTGAGAAGTTTGACAAGGAAAAGCACTTCAGAAGAACTGACCATTGAATTTGCCATGAAGCCATCTTGTCCGGATGATAAATGACCTGGATGAATGCTACTGCACATGCGTAAGCCCACCTACTTACCACCGATTGTGTATAGACAATAAGCGGAAACAAGTTTGTCCTGGAACAGGTTGCACCACCTTGTAAAGTGGAGCAAGTTTGCACCCATCGGTGTCAAATTGTTCCAGAACAAATCATATTTAGTCAGTTGCGTCGGGGCAACTTATTCCAAGAACAACTTGTTCTGGTGTAAGTACTCATATAAAAGCAGCTTAACTTCCAGTCTGCTACCGATAGAGAGTGAGGGTGTAAACACAAAAGAAAGTGGGCACAACTTGTTCCTGCTACCCATGTAAAAGCAGCTTTAATGTTGTGGAATATTCCAAATCATGATAGTTCCAGATACCAGTTACTTTATAGCAGCTGTAAACAGTTGTTCTCTCACCAGCCTCTTTCTTTTTCTCTCTTTTAAAGAGCTAGTCTTATGAAAATGACATCATAAAATCCCAGGCTTTCTGTGTGTGCTATGTTCAAATAGGTTGTAAAGTTCACCGCTAAAAAAAAATTGGTTCAAAAAATAAATTTTTACCGTCTGAATTCTGTTTAAAAAAATCGCTAAAAGCTTATTTGCCAGGGGTGTTGTGGCTCAGGTGGATAAGGCGCCATACCATAAATTCGGGGACCCGGGTTCGATTCTGGCCCGAGGTTATTCCTCCTTGTCTCTCTCTCCTGCTCATTTCCTGTCTCTACACTGTCCTATCCAATAAAGGTGAAAAAAGCCCCAAAAAAATCTTTAAAAAAAAAGAAGCTTGTTTGCCATTGGATCACAGCGATTTATTGGTCAGTGGTGCTGCATATGTGACATCATATGCACCACTGCCTTCTTTTGTAAAGCTTTCGACACAACTTTACGACAACAAGGATGAAGAAGTGACTCAGAGTGAATAAGCATGTTTTGGTTTGCTTTTAGATCAGTAATTGTCTGTCAGCTATCTAAGTATTATATTTGGCCACATATAAACTACCTTAGAATGTTATTGAACTGACTAAGGACAATTAATCAATTCAAGCAACAGGCTAAACACAAGGTGGACACTTCCTGTGTGGTGGTGAGCTCTTTGGGATGGTGCTTCTGACTTTTGTTTCCAAATCATAGGAACTGCTCTGTGTACTCAAATCCTTCTATGTGAATTTGCCTTGCAAATTTATCTTTTTCAAAATCTATGGAGCAGACACCAAACCATCCTGTCAGCTTGAAGTTACCGCTCTTTGTCTGTACAAATCGAAACCATTTATTCCGTAAGTGTCCTGCCGACTTTGAGCTATAACGGATTGCAATTCTGCTTTTTTTTTTAATCGGCTACACTTGAACAGCCTTGAACGACACACCTCTTAGGAGGCATGCTTTGGTTTTAATTTTATTTTGGAATAAAAAAACATTAAAAACGTGCTACATTTTGCAAAGCAGACGAAGCCAAAAATGCTGTGAACTTTCAAGCATTGCACGCATGACATCACTTCCTTTGAATGAACAGTAACTCACCAGGAAATCATTTGTGTAAGGCGGACTCAAAGAGCCAAACTTTACTGCCTAAATAGAACATGTTCCTGGTCTCATATTAAAATACAATTTAGACAGTAAACTATTTAACACATCTAGTTTTATAAGGTATAATTTCCAGGGGTGATGTCATTTTTGTAAGACTAGCACTTTAAAGAAACAAAAAAAAAAACAGAGAAAACAGAAAGTGTGATCTCCTCTGTCCTGAAAACTCTGCTGTGGTGAAAAACATACCCATTGTTGCAAAGTGCTGACTCTGGAGCCACTTTCCATAAAAAAAAAAATCTCCTAATAGGAAGGAAGCTTCACCATGTGAACAATTATCATTTAAAAAAGAAAATTATATTTAGAAAATTATGTAGATCATCTGCTGTATGAGTCCCTGTGAAAGAGCCACTGTGATAGAAATGATAACATATTAGAATGAGTGCATTAATATAAACCTGTGGCTTGCAGTTGCACTAATGTCAGAGAGAAAATTAATTAACACCTTTTGACCAATTAGAATCCAGGAGTCAAGCGCATTATGGTATAAAATGATCATATTACATACTACATGGGGTGGCACGGTGGTGTAGTGGTTAGCGCTGTCGCCTCACAGCAAGAAGGTCTGGGTTCGAGCCCCGTGGCCGGCGAGGGCCTTTCTGTGCGGAGTTTGCATGTTCTCCCCGTGTCCGCGTGAGTTTCCTCCGGGTGCTCCGGTTTCCCCCACAGTCCAAAGACATGCAGGTTAGGTTAACTGGGGACTCTAAATTGACCGTAGGTGTGAGTGTGAATGGTTGTCTGTGTCTATGTGTCAGCCCTGTGATGACCTGGCGACTTGTCCAGGGTGTACCCTGCCTTTCGCCTGTAGTCAGCTGGGATAGGCTCCAGCTTGCCTGCGACCCTGTAGAAGGATAAAGCGGCTAGAGATAATGAATGAATGAATGAATATTTAGAAAATTATGTAGATCATCTGCTGTATGAGTCCCTGTGAAAGAGCCACTATGATAGAAATGATAACGTATTAGAATGAGTGCATTAATATAAACCTGTGGCTTGCAGTTGCACTAATGTCAGAGAGAAAATTAATCAACACCTTTTGACCAATTAGAATCTAGGAGTCAAGGGCATTATGGTATAAAATGATCATATTACATACTACATGGGGTGGCACGGTGGTGTAGTGGTTAGCGCTGTTGCCTCACAGCAAGAAGGTCTGGGTTCGAGCCCCGTGGCCGGCGAGGGCCTTTCTGTGCGGAGTTTTCATGTTCTCCCCGTGTCAGTGTGGGTTTCCTCCGGGTGCTCCGGTTTCCCCCAAAGACATGCAGGTTAGGTTAACTGGTGACTCTAAATTGACCGTAGGTGTGAATGTGAGTGTGAATGGTTGTCTGTGTCTATGTGTCAGCCCTGTGATGACCTGGCGACTTGTCCAGGGTGTACCCCGCCTTTCGCCCGTAGTCAGCTGGGATAGGCTCCAGCTTGCCTGCGACCCTGTAGAAGGATAAAGCGACTAGAGATAATGAGATGAGATGAGACATACTACATGAAGACTACAAAGTTGTTCTGTGTGTAAAGTTGACAAGTTAGAAATTTGGCTGAACTTATTGGCAGTTTCTTTTTTCTTTGCAGGACAGTGTTTCTTATCCTTCTCTTCTCTCAGTATCTCAGCAAGGTCAAGGTCCCTCTGGTTGCTTACAAGGACAAGAAGTGGAAAGTGTTTCATTACCCTCTCTTTAGTCTGTTCTCGGTGAGTTTCATTTAGTTCATTTAGCTTTTTAAAAATCTTTTGTATTCACCATTATATAGCATACAATTCTAGTAAACCATGGCCCTTTTAGTAAAATGTGCATCCCTCAAGGTGTTTTTTCTCTTTTTTGGGTTTCCAAAAAATGCTCATGTTGGTGGTATTTAGAGCATGGTGCAAGTTCCAGCAGATTTTTTTAATGTTTTACTATGTCTGTAAAACCCAGACATAGTAAAACATTTAAAAAAAATGCAACCTCTTAGATGGTGTTGTAGGAGGCCTTTGGAGATGAAAATCAAGTGTTTGCAAAAAAAAATGTGTTTTTGTAAGGTTTTATGGGAATGTTGTAATCTTACAACGTTGGTTGAAGTGGGTAGCAGAATTTCCTGTAGACTATTTGTACTCATTGTCTGAACATAAAGGTACAAATGTTTGTACCTCAGTAAAAAAAATTAAGGGTTCATTTGCATGGTTGATTGCTTATTACTTGGCCCCAGAACAGTATATAACATGAATAATAATATCAACATTAGTCATATTTTTATGAATAGCAATTTTATTTTAAAACAATAACTAAATAAAAAACAGGAACATGTGCAAGGCAAGCATGTGCATGCATGTAGGGAGTAGTGCAGTGATCATTTACAGTGATAGTTCCAGAAACAGTCCTTGTCCTCCGAAAAGCAAAGACGAACATCACACTTGCGGCACTGTGTGTTGGTGTACCCTTTGGGGCAAAGTCTGCAGCGCCCTCTCTTAGTCTTCATTGGGAAATGTCCAATGAGGTCCTTGCGTGCATCCAGTGGCAGGTGTGCACATGATCTCTTTGGTGGGATGCTGTTTGGACTCCCATCACCCGAGGATGGCCTCTTCTGTGCATTCAGAGGGCTGCTTGTTGTCACCATCCATGTGTCTGGGCTACCAGAAGATGGTCGTCCCCTCTTTGGAGTTTTGACCGTGTCCACCAGAATGAGAGAGGATGCTAGCTGTGCCTGGAAAAGTCTCATGATCAGTGTCTTTTTTTTAGAGATCTTGAGAGCTTGGCAGTCCCGTTTGTAGAGGAGCCAGGCATTGACCACAGCAAGGGTGATGGTATGCCAGAAGATGTACATGTACCAGCGGCGGGATTTCAGGGGGAACTTATATTTGGCTGTAAATGAGTCCAACAAATCCACACCTCCCATGTATGTGTTGTAGGTACCCACAATGTAAGGCCTTTCAACTTCAACGTAGGTCTTGTTGGCTTTGTCCCAGCATTGAATCTTCTGCACTGGTTCTGTTCCAGCAACGGATGACACAAGTGTGACCGCTCTGTTGTCATACCATTTGACAGCACAGATGTTGTGTTTCACCTCCACTCTGTAGTCAAAGGTTCCTCTCCCCTTCTTCTTCAAGCTCTTATCATCCTCAAGGTTGCAGTTGGGTAGGCGCACCTGCCTGGCTGTTCCCACATAATGGATTCCACGATCGAGGAGCTTTTCTATCAGTGGAACAGAGGTGAAGTAGTTGTCTGCATAGATTTTGTAATTCTGTAACGTCGGGTCTTTTAGACTACACTTAGCCAGGTATGTTGTAAACTTACAACATGGCTATTTTGACTACCACACTTTCCCAGTGTTGTAAAATTACAACAAATATATAACATGCTCTAATTTACATTTGAGGCATGTATTTCACAATAACCACATATGTACATGTTCTAGTCAGTGTAATGATCACCAAAAAAAATATTAAAGGCATTTTACTTACTTAAATCTGACAAATCCAGTCCAATGAAACAAAGTGTTGTTGCTCGGCCAAAGTTTTTCAGCTTGTGAAAGTTAGGGACCTGTGGGCCGGACTTATATACAAATGTGACCCCTCACCGAATCCAGGGACACATGTCGGCCGAAACGAATCCGAGATAATCGCAAGAAGCATTTTTTTCGAAATTTGTGATTTTTGTTTTTTTTCCATCATGTGCAAGTTGAGATCTTGAAGAATGCAATCAGTATTTCAGATAATATATTGTTTTGTTGGAAAAGCATACATTTTTTGTTGCAAATTGTCTCGTTTTTGTCAGGACTGTAGCCTGCTGGGGGGTGTGGGTAAATTACCATATGGGCCATTCACATGATGATTTAAGTCTTTTGGGTTTTTTTCGCGAATCAGCTGTATGATGCGGACTGAGCGCATGGCTACTTAGCTGCATACAGGCATGTAATTTCACTATGGAATGAGGAAGTCAAACAGAGTGCAGAGTAGCTGAAACACCGCAAAGCAAACAGACACACGGTATTTACATCGGAGATAACCATTTCTAGCAAAAAAACCGCAACCTCGTTTTCCAGATTGAATGGAATACTTGAATGATCGGATGATACACGGACCGTTCTAGGACTACATTCCATCGGAGGCATTGGTGTGTGCAAGGCGACATTTCTCTTTCTGATGGGGTAAGTTTATTAATCTAAGGTTGTGTGGTTATTTTTGCATGTAACGGAGAGTGTTGTGGTTTGGTTAAGCCTAGGTCACAACCGGACGTACGATTTTTTGGCCGTGTGATTTTTGGCGTTTCCCAAATCGCTGCATTTTTTTTTTGTTCACGGAGAAAGACGCGCGTTGGCTGTAAGTTTGTCTTGCAACCTGAAAAAAAAAGTAAGCGCCCGTAGAGTTTGTTTGACATGACAAAGAACCTCTGCGGCCGGTCTGCGGCTCGAAAATCAGCACATCACACGCGCGCTCTCGTGCGTTTCATGCGCGCTCTCCGTGCGTTTCTTGCGTTTTTTGCATGTAGACCGGCCGTAGGAGCATGTACCGTACAGCCAGTTGTGACCGAGGCTTTACATGAAACTAGTGTTGTGTTAGTTGTGTCATCATTGTGCTATCTTTCTTTCTTATGGTGTGAGTAATTTTTCAACCACAAAACGTTAAAGTATACTTTAGGACTTATTTTTGTACTTCATAATTGTTTTGCGCATACTTTGCATGGAAGGAAAATTGACGTGGTGATCTTTGTTTACATGAAAGTAGTATCATGCTAGCTAGTAGGGGGTAGGGCTTTCCTTAATGTCATGCAGATGAGCACCATTATGTGCCCGCCCTACACCCAGAGTAGCTGAGATGGAAAACTTTGAGGGCGATTTTCTCCCTTTTCTGTTTTAAGAAGTATACACTTTCAAAAGGCCACACATTCTTCAAATATTGTCAGATATCCACATGGAAGGCATCATTGGAAAGCTTAGAAACTGTACTTTCTGAATCTGTCAATAACTCAAAATGCCCCCAGGCAGACATGTGTCCCTGGATTCTGTGATCTGCCACAAATGTCCTATCCAATACCATTGTGAGACTGAACAATAGGACTCAATGACTATGTTAAGGTGAAAAAAACCCCAAAACATTTATACATTTTTTTAGAAAAAATAAAAATGTTGTAATTCTGCAACGTCGGGTCTTACCAGGAAGAAAGCAGTTAAAAGGAAACATTTCAGCTCAATTTAACCTTCAGCTTAGTGTCGCTTAAAAGCTTGTTAGTTTCAGAGCAGTGCACAGAAAGAATCAAAGTATAATGTGGAATTTTTCAGAAGAAAGGTAAATCAATGGGACAGGAATTCTCCTTTATACTCAACCTCAATGTCAATGTTTAGAAAAATGTCACTGATTTCTGCTAATCTGCCTTGCAGAGAAATCTGTCAAAAAAAAAAAACACTAAGAATACAAAGCATCTGTACACCCCGGGCCAATGACTTGATCTACTTGGTCTACTTCATTCCTGTTCTATGATTGAAGGCAAGGCTGATTTGCATATTCAAATTTTCAAATGCTCCTCTTAGCACCTTCAGGCTCTGAGGAAAAGCCAAGAAATGTGCAAATGTACTGGTGTGCCTTTGGCAGGCTTTGTTTGGAATGACTGGAGCTTGGCTGGTGTGCTTTCTCCTGACGTACTTCGATGTTCTGCCCACTTCGCCACATGAGTACAGCTACCAGGCCTGGACAGACATCAACCTGGACGCAGTTAGCAGTGCTGAATGGTTCTTCATGCCTTATCCAGGTGGGTGTGTTAGTAAAACTTCCACATGTACTGTATAGAAGAAGAAGTCTTTATTTATCACACATTCACTAGAGCACATGGATACAGAAGGAGGGGAAAGTGCTGTTCATTTACTCCACACACACATTTTTCCTGCCAGTCCAGGGAATCAAACTGGCAACCCTTTGGGCCCAAGGCTACTTCCCTAAACTTTAGGCCATGGCTGATCCTGGCAACTTCAGACTTATTGGCACTAGTGATGCATTGATAATGATACTGTTTCAATACCATATCCATTTATTTGATGCTCTGATTTAAAAAAAAAAAAAAATCCAATACCAGGTAACATAATCCTAGCTCTAATAAGCAGGCAGCAATCTGACAAATCTAACAAAATGACAGCAATCTGAATATATTTCATGATTTATCATCAAAGTAAAGCAGACTGCAAACTATGGTCTGCTGAAGGAACTACAGCCTCTGGATAAAGCTCATACACAGAGGTATTCTGAAGTGTGCAGAGAATCTATCACACGAGTAAGTAATTAAGTAAGTTTTATTTATACTTCTTCTTTGTGTTTCAGCTGTTCCTGTTAGAGGTCTCTACAGCAGACCATCATGATCCACATATTTGATTTGGTATAGGTTTTACATTGGATGTCCTTCCTACCGTATTGGCAACCCTCTCTAACCTATCCAGGCTTGGGACTGGCACTAGGGGAGTGTAAAAGTGGCCCCCCATACAGTGCAGCTTTTACTCTAGTGAAAGCCTGTTGGCACTGCTCCATCCACTGGACCGGATCTGGTGCTCCCTTTTTAGTGAGATCAGTTAGTAGCCTGGTGATGTCCAAATAATTAGGTATGAACCTACCAGAGGTGGAAAAACCCGGGTGCAGAAAGTAAAAACCCTGCCACATTTTTGCTCCAGCCAATTCAGTGAACCAGCTGATCCTATTTACCACATCCCCTAAGCCAGGTTGATGAGCTAATTGGTGAAATCATCTGTGTTGAGAGCACAGGCAGAAGGAAAACCTAAGCAGGACTTTTACTTTGTCAATCCAGTTTTTCCACCTCTGGAACCTACGATAGTAGCCAGCCAGCCCTAGGAACTGTCTCACCCCCTTTTTGGTCTTGGTCCTCGGGCAGGCCACAATCGCTGCATTCTTGTTAATTTGGGGACACACCTACCCATGACCCAAGTGGAAACCCAGATACCGTACTTCCACCCACCCAATTTCACACTTTTCACAGGTTAGCTGTGAGACTGATACACGTCTCAGCTACTCTAGGATGGCCCTAAGGTGTTCCAGGTGCCGCAGCCAATCATTGCTATAAATAATGATGTCATCGAGGTACACTGCCGTGTAGGCAGCGTGAGGGTGGGGGACCTTGTCCATGAGCCGCTGGAACGTAGCAGGAGCCCCAAATAACCTAAAAGGATGTGTGACAAATTGTTGTAACCCAAACGATGTGGAAAAGGCCATTTTCTCTTGGGATAGAGGAGTCAAAGGGATCTGCCAATATCCCTTTGTTAGTCAATCAGTCAAAGAGTCCCATATATGTTTTCGTACGTACATTGGGGAGTGTCTGTTAGAGAGCACACTCTGTCTAGGCCATCGGCATGGTGAGGTAGGGTGGCCAGTTCCTTTCCTCGCCACCTTTAACTTCCCCAGTGTTTCCACCAGGTCCCCATTCACTGCTGGGTGGACAGGAGGCAAGCCCCAGATCACTGTCCGAGGCAAGGCTCGAACCAGGGACCGTTTGCTTAGTGGTCAAGTGCTCTAACCACTTGGCCACTTTGCCTCCCCTTTGTTAGATCCAGTGTCAAATAAAAGTGAGCAGTGCCTAAATGATTGAACAACTCATCAATGCAAGGCATTGGGTATGCATCAAATTTAGACACCGTGTTGACGTTTCTATAGTCCACACAGAACCGGAACAACCCATCAGTCTTGGGAACCAGGACCACTAGGCTGCTCCAGTCATTGTGGGACAACTCAATTATGCCCATTTTGAGCATGGCCTTGAGTTCATCCCAAACCACCTTTTTTTTGTGTTCAGGCAAGTGGTCAGGGCGGCTATGCACCACCTAGTCTGGCTAATGCGACTTCAAAGCTCTACGAGCTATTGGTCTGGCCAAGATATTAAGCCCAACCGTTTCCCAGAGCCCGTGGTTGACCTGCCTCCCTGAAATGCCTCAGTTTGCTACTGGTCGAAGCCAGAAAAGGCTGTGACGAAGCTTAAACCAATCATATCACTCTTTCCTCTGACGTATGTGACGCGATAGGGCTAACTGGTAGATTAAACCATAGACATCCTGTTATTAAACTCTTACCGAAGCCGGTCGGGAGCAAGGCGAAAACATCCTTCCTTTCAATAAATACCTCCAGGGCTGCTCTTTGCTCCGTTTTCAATGAGAACTTCCCGTTGAATGCTTTCAATACAGCTTCATTCATTCGTGAATGAAGCACTTCCGGCATAGATTCTGTAAACAATCTATGGCTTCCGGTCGCAGTTCTACTACGTCACTGCCTTGAACACGCCTCTACCCAGGGCCGTTGGAGATGCTCAAAGTTGATTGGTTCCCGATTTTTCGGGAGCTTGGAAGAGCTGTAGATAGCTTGCCTGGCCAGACTAAGCTTGCAACAGGCCCTCGTGTTACGTCACGCTTAGGATGGGCGGGCCCAGGCTATGCACCACCACCCCTTGGGCCGTCTCAATGTGATGTTCTATGAGGTGGGTGTGGCTGGGAAGGGGTGAGAACACATCAGAAAATTTCTTCTGCAACTTGGCCACCTCCATGAGTTGGGCTGGTGAGAGGTAATCTCCACAAGGGACCGGAGTGGCTTGAGATGTTACTTTTTTTACCTTTGGCCCCAGCTCCACCTTCTCTGGAACTACCAATGCCAGTGCCATGGGGATCCCTTTGTTCCAATGTTTTAACAGGTTAAGGTGGTAGATTTGTAATGCCTTGCCCCATCCATTCACCTCACCTCATAGTCAACGTCCGTGACTCGCCGTGTGACCATGAAGGGCCCTTGCCACTTGGCAATTAATTTGGAGCTCGATATAGGCAATAATACAAGTACCTTGTCTCCTGGTGTGAACTCTCTAAGGCACGTGCCCCTGTCGTACAGCCAGATTTGATATTCTTGTGCCTGCCATAAATTCTCTTGGGTTAAGTGCATGAGGGTGTGGAGTTTTGTGCACAGGTCAAGAATATATTGAATTTCATTCTTGCTAGGTGAAGGTCCCTCCTCCCAGTTTTCTCATAGTATGTCCAAAATGCCACGTGACTTATGCCCATATAATAGCTCAAACGGTGAAAAACCTGTGGAGGCTTGCAGGACCTCTCATACTGCAAATAACAGGGGCTCAAGCCATTTATCCCAATTACATGCATCCTCACTTACAAATTTCCGAATTAAGTTTCTGAGTGTCTGATTAAACCGTTCCACAAAACCATCTGTTTGTGGGTGATAGACACTGGTGAGGATAGACTTAATTCCCAATAACCCATACAATTCGTGCAGTGTGCATGATATAAATGGTCTGTCAGGATTTCTTTCGGAATCCTGACCCAGGAGATAATACGGAAGAGTGCTTCCACAATACTGCATTCTGAGATATTGCAGAGAGGCACCACTTCCAGATATCGCATTGCATAGTCCACCAGAACTAAAATAAAGCGATATTCCCATGCTCACCGATCTAATGGCCCAAAAAGATCCATACCAATTCTCTCAAAAGGGGTCTCAATTAGAGGTAGAGGGCGCAAAGGCTCTTTTGGAGTGGCTGCAGGATTTACTAATTGGCATTCGCGGCACGCCACACACCACTGATGAACATCCCCATGAATCCATGGCCAATAGAACTGGGCCATTATTCGGGCTAGTGTTTTATCCTGCCCTAAGTGTCCGGCCATGGGATTAAAGTGAGCCGCATGGAATACGAGTTCCCTATGGCTCTTCGGGATTAACAACTGGGTTATCTGTTCACTGGTTTGAGTGTCCTGTGTCACTCAGTACAAACTATCCTTAATAATAGTGAAATATGGGAAGGCTGGTGTCGTGCTTGGCTGGAGAGTTTGACCATTGATTATTCTCACTTGGTCAATGCATGATGCAGAGTCTCGTCTCGTGACTGCTCTAATGGGAAATCCTCAAGGGAATCCCTGAGAGAGGGAGGATGGGCAAGCTGCTCCTCACTCCTTATACTGCCCTGATGTGGTGCTGATGTAGACAGCTCTGTGGCAGCTTCCCCAGTCAGTGCCACATTGGGATCTTCCTGTGACATACTAATGCAGGACCCACCTCTTACTATGTGTTCCATCAGTTCTTTAAACCCTGGCCAATCAGTCCCCAAAGTCAGTGAGTGAGTGAGATGAGGATTAACCGCCACCTTTATTCTATGCTTTTGGCCCCGGAATAGAATATGGACAGACACTAGAGGATAATTGTGAACATCCCCATGCACACACAACACCTTCACCACTTGTGCTCTCCCCAGTGCCTGACCTTGCACCAGGCTTTGGTGAATTGAGGTCTGATTACAACCAGAATCCACCAACATGTGATATGTATCCCCTTGGACACTTACCAGTATGTGATATGTTCTGGCCCAATTGGGGGTGGTCTCTGGTGCATTGGGGATCTGGATCACAGCTCCCACCTCCTTCGTGGAGCCCTGATGCTGGAGATGCTCCGGCTCCCCACCGTGCCAGTACACCGGTTCAGGCTTTCCCTCTGCACTGGTGTTATAGGCATCACTCACCTGAGGGGGAGAAGACAAAGACATGGAAGAGGGAGATGGGAGGACACCACAGGTGCGACAGGCCAGCTGGGGAGGAGCCGACCCCTGCCTCCACGGTGGGGGAATGGGGCAAGGAAGGGATGGGGGAAGGAGAGAGAGAAAAGAAATGAGGAGAGGTGCCTCGTCCACCTGCCATTGGACCCGCCACCAGATGGTCCTCCACCAACTCGGTGGTTTGTTCTAGCAATGCCGAGCGATGACACTGGACCGATTCTGCCATTCCTTCCGGAAGTTGAGAGATTAACTGTTCCAGTGTCACCAGATCAATGATCCCATCAGCATTGCGGTCTTCCGCCCTCAGCCCCCGCCGGCAGGTGTCCTGGAGTTGTTGGCCGAATGCAAACGGCCGGCTGACCTCCTCCAACGTTAGCGTCTGGAAGCACAGGTGATGTTGTTCCAGTGAGCGGCCGACACACTGCAGGATGGCTCTCTTTAGGTCGGCGTAAATGAGCCGGCTGTTGGCAGGGAGCTGCTGCACTGTGAGCTGCACCTTGCCAGTCAGGAGCAGAAGGAGGTGCTGCTTGAGTGGCCACCCCCACATTTCAGCTGCTTGCTCAAAGAGAGTGATGAAGGCTTCTTGATCGTCATGCAGGCCCATCCTCACAAGGGTGACATGAGGAGGGTCCACTGTGGTGGCGGTCGAAGCCCCTGCTGACACAAGCAGATGCTGGAACATCTGGCAATCTTCCTGCTGGGCCAGCACCAAGGCTTCAAAGCATTGCTTTTGCTCCTTCCAGAGAGTGGTCAGTGCTTGATGCTGGTTCTGCTGGGTAGTAGTGAGGGCATGGATGAGCTCCTTAAATGGGGAGGACTACATGTGGTGGTTCCCTTCTGTACATCCCAGGTTTCGGCACCACTATAATAAGTCCCTGATGTGGGTGGAGTACAGAAGCACTGCAAGCGGTAGCTGATTTGATATGTTGTCTTTGTATGATGTTCAATGAAATACAGGGTTTCCCTGATTTGCAAATCTTCACATTCTGTTTTTATTTCCAGTTTACACAGCATCCCAACATTTTTGGAATTGGGGTTGTAATTCAGTGATTCATACTCATTCCTTTCATGGAATAAAACTCATTTTTAATAAGAAGGTCTTCACATAAATATGAGTATTTCCTTTCAAAATCATAAGTGGAAAAATTATTGGCATCCCTGAAGAACATTTATAATAAACATGAACAAAGAATATGTGCTATTTATGCCACTGCCATGTCAACAATTCAGTTTGAAAGACTTGAACAATTTTCAAGTTTAAAAGGGGTTGCACAAGAGAACCCACAAAAAAATGCAGAGCCTGAACATCAATCAAGCGTCTTTGAAATGAACAATGAGATAGAAAATTCCTCCAAACCCACTATGGTACAGTGTGGTGGTGGATTATTGATGCTTTGGGGTTGTTTGTGTCGCTGTTGGTGTTCCAGAAACTCTTCTAAAGATGGATGGATCATTAATTATGTAATACCACAAGATTTTAACCTGAAAGTTAATCTCTGTCTGATAATGTGGGTGATTGAAACAATGTGTAAACTCATCACAGACAACAATCTCTCTCTATCTCTATCTATCTATCTCTCTCTCTGGCATTTTTTTTTGTCTTGGCTGCATTTTGCACTTAAATGAGTAACAGTGTTGTGTTTTAATCATACAAATGAACAATACAATACATAAATACAATCACAATACATAAAAGTGGTGAGCTAGCATCCACACTAATTACCTGTCCTGAGCAATGTGTACATTGTAGTCCATCCTAAGGACAGAATTCAATCTCTCTCTCTCTCTCTCTCTCTCTGGCATTTTTTTTTTGTCTTGGCTGCATTTTGCACTTAAATGAGTAACAGTGTTGTGTTTTAAACATAGAAATGAACAATACAATACATAAATACAATCACAATACATAAAAGTGGTGAGCTAGCATCCACACTAATTACCTGTCCTGAGTTTCCCAAAAGCATTGCAGCACAAAGATCATTGTTAAATGGTAGAGGGAGCAATACAATGAATGCTCTCTCTCCTAAACCGTAAGTGCTAAAGAAGGCAACTGGACTTGTTTGAAATCCTTGAAGACATTTCACCTCTCATCCGAAAGGCTTCTTCAGTTCTGTTTGACTAGTGGGGAGTTCCAGGTATTTATCCTCTAGTGCAGGGGTGTCCAAACTGATCCATAAAGGGCCATGTGGCTGCAGGTTTTCATTCCAGCCATCCAGCAGCACACCTGACTTGGCTCATTCAATCAACTGAACTGTCTTCACACAGTCAAATACTTGCAGCCACACCCACCCTTGATTAAAGGGTGGGTGTGTCAGTTGATTGAATAAGCCAAATCAGGTGTGCTGCTGCATGGCTGGAATGAAAACCTGCAGCCACACGGACCTTTATGGATCAGTTTGGACACCCCTGCTCTAGTGGACCAAAAGCAACCCTAAAGAGAGTCGTTGAGGTCACATGGGTCATTGACCCTCTAAGTCATCCTGTAGGTGTTAGGGTCACTGGAGGCCGGGTGTGAACAGTGTTAGTAGCCTAGAGAGTTGTTAGGGTGATCTGTGGGTCGTTGGCTCTCTCTGTCATCATGTGAGTTATTGAAGTCAACTTGGTGTGGCTGTGTATTCAGTTGTCTGGGAAGTGTGCCAAGGACTGCATTGTAGGTGGCTGATAAGTGGTGTCTCAGACCACCTCCTCTGTTCAGCAATGGATGTTCCAGGTTGACAAAGATGGATTATTTTACTCATCTATCAAACCACTGGTCTTCTCTGGCTAAAATGTGTACATTGTAGTCCATCCTAAGGACAGAATACCCAGACACAAACAGGACAAGGTAGTGTACAACATAATTCAATGCAGTGAGGAATGCACAGACCTGTTCATTGGAGAAATTAAACAACTGCTTCACAAGTGCATGGCTCAACACAGGAGAGCCAGTTCCCCAGGCCAGGACTCTGCAGTCTATCTTCATCTCAGTAACAAAGTACACTCATTTCAGGACTTTAATGTATCCATTTTAGCCAGAGAAGACTGATTTCTATTGCTATTGGAGTTCCGAGATGGTTTGCTGCTGCACACACACACCGTGTATCCTGTGTGTAAATGTTTTGCTGAGATAAAAATCATCCCACATTTTATGATTCCAGAGATTGCCAGAGATTTGGGTACCGTGAAATTTGAAGTTGTGAACCCTTTCAACATATTCACTATCTTTAAAAAGTGGTGGGGGTCTGCACTGCACTTCCTGAAATCAATGATCAATGAGTTCTTTGCTTTTCTTTGTGTTTAATGTCAAATTGTTAGCTGAGCACCACCTTGCCAGTTTCAGAACCTTGTCCCTGTATGCAGACTCATGTCCCCCTGATATGAGCCCAAGTACTGTTGTGTCATCTGCAAAGTTTATGATGGTATTTGTTAAATGGGTTGGTGTACAGTCCTAAGTGTACAGTGAGTAGTGAATACAGTGTTGGGCTCTGCACACAGCCTTGTGATGGTGGAGGAGAGATGGGGTCCAAGCTTGACAGTCTGTGGGTGATCTGTTAGAATAGGGTGACCAGACGTCCCCATTTTCCAGGGACAGTTCCCATTTTTGGTGGCCTGTCCCCGGCTGGAGCTGTCACCGGAAATGTCCCCATTTTTAACCATGACCGACAGACCAGAGAAAAAAAAAAACTCAGGCCGAAATATCTACCAGATTTCAGTAGATGCCTCGCGTATTGTTTTATGGATCACTTTAAGACAGGCTCAGGCCGATAGTAGAGATGCTCTAGAATAATGTTTCTCAAGCACCCTCTAATGGGCCGTGATTTTTTTTTTCAAGTTGAAGCTAATTTTTTACTTGTAGTAGGGTACAATTGCTGGGTTGCATCCAACGTCACATCCACCTCATTAAGCTACGGTCATACTACAGCTTGCGATGCTTTGCGATGGGTCATCAATGAAAATGAGGCATTTTGTCGGCGATGCATGGTGATATACACGTGAGCTAAAAGTTGTGGTCACACAGTAGGTGAGCAATTAACTGTCATGCCTTCGTGCGCTTGAGTCTGGAGCAGCTTGTGTGGCCGCACTCTCTCACAAAGCGCATTGTGTGTGCACTTGGGATCTGATCATTATGGGAAACACCTGATACTAATTTGATTGCAGTCAGCAAGCTCATATACAGACGCTGTTTTCACAGAGACTTGGTGAAGTATCATCGTCATGTTTGTCTCTAATCATGTTTATAACGCTGTTAAAATACTCTGCTTTATGATTCTGTTTTCTGTTTTGCTTTTGTTTTTGTAAATATCACGCCTGCTAATAAACACTCTTCCTGCACTTAGATCCGTCTACCACCGTCTATCTTGTAGTGTCCTGATCCCCAGATCTTTAACCCAACTGGATATAAAATGTTGTACTCCTCCATGCTCTTCCAAATTTTCAACTGTCCGTGTAGAACGATGTCTGCAGCACCAAGTAGTTTGAGATGTCGGGGAACTCAACGGATGGATAATTTTCCAACTCAAAGGAAAAATCATTTTTGTTAACATGTAAGGATCTAATCCCATTGAGTGGTTTCTATATCCACTTCTTTTGAGTGTACTTCTTGGTTTTAATAACTTGCTTGTTTGCTGTACACAAACATGCAATAAGTTCTTGTGTTAATGGACCAGACTCCACTTTTGGATCATTAATCCCTTCTGACTGAGAATGCCCTGCATGCATGATTTGGCTTCTGATACATCCATACAGTTTTAAATACAATACCTACAATTAAAAACAGTTTGTTTTTCTTGCATTTATTTAATTCCTGGGCTCCCATCTGTAACAGGGAGTGATGTTGCATCCCATTAATGCACTTTTGTTAGGCTTTGGGACTATCTTGGCCTCTAGAGGCCACTATTATATCTTTACCATGTCATGTTTGTTTTGACAGCTAGGGGGTTTGTGTTTTTGTTTTGTCAGCCATGTGCTTCTTTGTTTTTCATGTGCCTTTTGCCCCACCTTGTCTTAATTGCCAATTTTGTCCTGGTCATGTGTTCAATTACTTTGGGTATTTATACTACCCCATTTTGTCCTGCTAGTCACTGAGTCTTTGTGTTGTTTTATGGTTAGTCTCTTGTGTACTATGTGCTCTAGCCCTTTGTCTTTGATAGTTGCTCTTTGGGACTTTTTGACTATTTTTTGTTACTTGGAACTTTGCCTTTTGTATCTTCTGTGCATTTGGATTTTTGCCTTCTCTTCCTTGGTTTTGGATGTTTTGAACTCTTGGAACTTTTGGGTTTTTTCCCTTTTATCTTCTGTGTTGGATTTACCTGTCTGGCTGATATTTTTCCTTTGTGGATTTTTGTTTCATCCCAAGCTGTGGGTTTTTTCTGGACTTCTGAACTTTGGCAAATAAACTTCATTAAACCTTAGCTTTGTTCTCACTCCTTTGCACTTGAGTCATCCCTCTGCTCACCCTAGAGGGTTGTGAAGTAGCTGAGCCGTCCAGCTCAGCCTTCACTGCAGGGTGGTCACCAAACTGAAGAAAAGGAAGCACAACGGGAACGTACGGTGCAAATGCGGCGGAGCAGATTTATTTGCAGTACTCTACAGTGCAATAACAAAAAAAACTTTTCAAAAATAAACAAAGAAGAAAAAAAATCAACACAATGGTTGTCAAATAAAACTACCTATAAATCTACAATAAGCACAAAAAACCAGCTTTCAACAGACAGTCTCCAACACCAGTCTTTCTCCTAAGCTCCCACACCCAGACTGAGAAAACTGCTGTTTTTATACACTGCCTAATTGAAAAATTACCTAATTAACTGAATAAGTGGTTGAAACCATTCTGACAAAACAAAAAGGTGAGACAACAAAATTATACTACTCTAAATCCCTGTTAAAATACATGCATGTACATTCTACATTACTATTAAGAAAAATATATTCTCAGTATAAAACATACATCACATCAAATCGTCATTACTGCATCCCAAATGCACATTTAACCCATAATCATTTTACTTTCATCCCTACGGTCATAAATGTCTCTGATTGGCTATTTGGGAAATAAAACATCCCAGTTCCCACAGCTCGTGTTTTCCAGGGGAAAGAAAGTTTGTGCACCAGGAAGTGTGAGTGTTTGTGTTTGTGTATGCAATATGTGTTGAATGGAATGGGAGTATGGAGCAATCTCGGCGGGTACCTCACCGAGCGCTGTACCGATTAGTCCATTGGGTGAGTACTGAAAGTACTTGAAATGTTTAGTGCTGCAAAGAACTCCAAACGCGGTTGCCGGCTCCGCGATTGAGAGTCCAATATTTGTGTGTGTGTGTGTGTGTGTGTGCAGGTGTCCGTGTTAGTGCCTGCCAGATAACATTAGCAGACTAAATTGTAGCGCAAAAGTCTGACACGTTTGTGGAAAGGCAGGGCTGCCTTTTCACATTTCCCCCTTCCTCTGGAGACTCGCCACTAGGGTGGCGAGACAAGTAATTCGCCACTGTGTTCTGCTTGCCCGCCCGATAGCGGACCTGGAAACTGTAGGGCTGCAAAGCCAAAAACCATCGGGTGATACGGGCATTTGTGTCCATCTGCCCAAGCCACTTCAAGGCCCGGTGGTCAGTCTCTAAAACAAATTGTCTACCTAAAAGGTAGTAACGAAAAGCGTCAAGGGCCCATTTAACAGCAAGGCACTCTAGCTCAACAGCTGAGTACCTGGTCTCTCTTGGAAAGAGTTTGCGGTTGATATAAGCCACAGGGCGCTGCTGATCTCCTTCCCCTTGAAGCAGAACTGCCCCCAGACCGACCCCCGAGGCATCAGTCTGGACAGTCATCGGCTGCTTGAAGTCCGGACTCTGCAGCACTGGCCCACTGCAGAGAGCCTCCTTCAGGTCTCTGAAGGCCTTATCATGCTGCTCCTCCCATCTGACTCGGACAGAGCCAGCCTTTCTGGTGAGATCTGTGAGGGGTGCAGCTCTGGTGGCAAAGTTAAGGACAAACCTCCGATACCACCCCGCAAGCCCCAAGAAGGATCGGACCCCCTTCTTGGTCTCTGGTCGCGAGCAGTCCCGGATAGCCTCGATCTTGTCCTGCTGAGGCTTGATCACCCCACGTCCAACAATGTGTCCCAGGTAGCATACCTCCTGCTGAACAAACGCACACTTGTTGGGCTGAATGGTCAGCCCCGCCTTGTGAATGCGACGCAACACTTCAGCCAGGTGCTGCACATGCTCTGCCCAACTGCTGCTGTAGACTATAATGTCATCCAGATAGGCCCCCGCGAAGCTGGCGGTGCCATCCAGCACACGGTCCATCAGACGCTGGAAGGTAGCAGGCGCCCCCTGTAGGCCAAAGGGCATCACGGTAAACTGAAACAGGCCCTGAGGTGTCCTGAAGGCCGTATACGGTCTCGCCTCTTTAGCCAGCGGCACCTGCCAGTAGCCCTTGCTCAGGTCCAGCGTGGTGATGTAATGGGCACCCCCAGACGCTCGATAAGGTCCTCCAGTCTGGGCATGGGGTAAGCGTCGAAATGTGACTGAGCGTTCACCTGCCGAAAGTCAATGCAGAAGCGCATGGTGCCATCTTTCTTCGGCACCAGGACCACCGGACTGCTCCAGGCACTCTCTGAACGCTCAATCACCCCCAGTCTCTGCATCACCTGCAGCTCCTCCTGGAGAGCAGGTACCAAGCGCTCTGGGACTCTATACATCCATTGCCTGGCGGGTGTAGAATCCTTAAGACGGATGGGGTGCTCGGCCACTGATGTGTACCCCGGTTGGTCACTGAACAGGCCTTCAGGGACAATGGCCCGTAGTTCTTGCTGCTGCTGAGGGGTTAGGTGAGCAAGATCCAATGTCCCAGCTGGTTGGTCTATGGGGAAGAACTGTTCTGGGGTGTCCTCTTCTTCCTTCACAGCCTGCACCAACAGCTGTGGACTGAGTGGCGTCTCCCATTCATGCCACTCTTTGAGGAGGTTGACGTGGAATGCCTGCTGCCGTTTCCTTCTCTCTGGCATTTCCAGCTCATACGTGGTTGGTCCCAACTGCCTGGTGATGCAGTAGGGTCCCTGCCACTTAGCCAGCAATTTGCTTTCCTCAGTGGGCAGGAGAAGAAGGACTTTCTGGCCTGGCTGAAAAGTTCTTCGATGTGCACTCTGGTCGTACCAGGTGATCTGAGTCTCCTGGGCACGCTGGAGGTTGTCGCGCACCAGGCTGGCCATCTCCTCCATCTTCTCCCTCATGGCCATGACATAGGAGATCACGCTGGAGGTGGTGGACTTGGGCGACTCCCAGACATCCTTCAGCAGGTCAAGAGGTCCACACACCTGCCGGCCATACAGGAGCTCGAATGGCGAAAACCCAGTGGATGCCTGAGGGACTTCCCGGTAGGCAAACATCAGGTACGGCAGCCAGCGGTCCCAGTCTTTTCCATTGGCCAAGACAAACTTCCTCAGCATGCCTTTCAACGTCTGGTTGTACCTCTCCACGAGGCCATCAGTCTGAGGATGGTAAGGAGTGGTCCTGATCCCTCTAATACCCAATAGCCCATAAACTTGTTTTAAGGTGTTTGACAGGAAGGCTGTTCCCTGATCAGTGAGTATTTCTTGGGGAATCCCTACCCTCGAAAACAACTGTAATAGTGCAAGGGCAATGGATCTAGCAGTGACTTTACGTAGGGGGAATGCTTCAGGATAGCGGGTGGCATAATCACAAATGACCAAAATGTACTGGTAGCCTGACTGTGTGCGTTGCAAGGGTCCTACAATGTCCATACCTATTCTGGTGAATGGGACCTCTATCAATGGAAGTGGCTGAAGTGAATATGGCTTGACTGTGTGTTTGCTGCATAGCTGGCAGGTGGAGCATGTTTTGCAGTGTTTCTGTACATCAGTATACAACCCTGGCCAGTAAAATCTATCAGAGATTCTTTCTAGAGTCTTTACACTTCCCAAATGAGCAGACCAAGGAATGTCATGGCCCAAACACAAAATCTTCTGCCTCAGACAATGGGGTATCACCAGCTGCTCTGCACTGCCACCCTCAGGCTGATGATACAACAAGCCATCATGCACAAAGTAAAACTCTCCCAGCAAAGACTTCTTCTGGCCTGTGCTCACACCATCAACCTCCACCACTTTGCTGAAAAGCTCTTTCAGGGTGTCATCCTTTTCCTGCAACTCTTTCAAGTTCTCAGGCACTTTCCATACATCCTCCCCTGCCTCAGGAATGGCCTCTAACTCTCCAGCAGACAGGACTTTAACTGTACCAACCAGTTTGTCATATCTACGTTGTCGGCATGTCTTCCGGGTTCTTACTTTTGCAGGGGACGGAATAATTTCTCCACTGAATGGCATTTCACTTAAGTCCTTAGCGGCTGACTCCTCAGCCTGAGTCTTTTTAGCCTGTGCCCTGGTAGCAACGCAACTCACTGGTAGAGTAGCCTGCACCAGGTCTGGCAGAATCCACACATCCTGGCCTAAGACCACAGGATGATTTAGACTTTTAACCACACCAACTTCTAAGTGGAACATTTGGTCTTGCACTTTTAAAGACACTAGTGCTATGGGGTACTCGTGCTCATCACCATTCACACATACCACTCTCAATTTTCTGCCCGTCATGGCATCAGGCTGCTGAACCAGGTAGGGTCGCACCAGGGTGTGGGTGCTGCCTGTGTCCAGGAGAGCCATCGCCGATTTATCATTTACCGCGACCTCCATTACTGGCAATCTGCTGGCATGCATGGTCTCAGTCATAGGTCTAGGCCCAGAAACTGTACTAGCCCCTTTCACTTTCTTCACCGGACAAACTCTCGCCCAATGGCCAGATTTACCACAAAAATGACAAACAGTATGTATGTTAGCAGGTGTGTTGGTGGATGTGTCAAAAGGTTTAGGCTGAGGGTGGTGTTGTGGTGAGTACTGTCTGTGGGATGGACCCCTACTCTGAATACTACTCCCTGGACCAGGACCAACTCCACTCCCATTTCCCCCAGACTTACCCTTCTGAGGTGCTCTGCTGCTGCCATGGAACCGGAAGTCCTTTGGTCCTCGGCGGGCTGCCAGGAAGGCATCCACCAGGTCTGCTGCCTTCAGACCGGTGTTGGGGTTGTGCTCTTTGACCCACACCCTCAACTCTGGAGCAAGAGAGCATAAAAACTGCTCCAAGATGAGGATCTCACCAATCTCCTCAATGGTGCGCTCAGCTGGCCGTATCCATTTTTGGTACAGGTCCTTCAGACGGTTGTAAAACTCTTTTGGAGTCTCACCAGGTTGAACGTCCGGCTCCCTGAATCATAACCGGTAGCTCTCAGTGCTGATTTCGTACTTGGCCAAGATGGCCTCCTTGACCTTGTAGTAATCCGCTGCCTCGTATGGGTCCATAGCGACGTAGGCAGCCCGAGCCTTGCCAGTCAAGTATGGCACAAGGAATGTGGCCCACTCAGCTGGAGGCCACCTGTAGGCTGTAGCTAGACGTTCAAAGGTGGTCATGTACTGCTCCACATCCTCACCGTCCTCTAGCCTAGGCACTGCTACTCGAGTCCACGTTGCTGGTGCTGGGGCTGCTGGATCGGGACACAGGGATGGTGGAAAGACTAGAGGAGCTGCCGGAGGCCTCACCGGCATCCCAGGGGGTGCTGATGGTGCTGCGGGTGGTGCTGCTGATGGAGCTGGATACACTGGTGCTGGTGCTACTGCTGTCGCTGCTGCAGGTGGTACAGGAGGTGGTGTCCAGGATGGCATCACGGGAGGTGGTACTGCTGTCGCTGTGCCTGGTACAGGGTATACAGGGTATACAGATTAATCAGGGTTAGTATATATGAGAGTTTTTTTCTTTGTTTTTTGTAAAGGCTTTACCCCGTTTAAAACAAAACAAAAAACAAACAACAAAGAAAAAAACTCCCATATATACTAACCCTGATTAACCTGTATACCCTGTATGCCCCCACATTTTGTATGCTGCTGAATCTGTCCTTTTTTCAGTAGCTTTGTATAAACAAAAACCGCTAAATGTAATGCAATGTTATGTAAGGTGATCGCCTAGGCATTCTCATTGTGAAAAGTAAGTCACATGTACATGGACTGGCATTTAATGTTGTATTTGTTTTTTGTCTGTTCATATTCTTTTTGGGGGAGAAGAGTCAGTTTAAAAATGCCGTTAAATGCATAGGCCTATAGGCCAAGTTTAATGACCTTGAGGTTATCAGAGGTCATATGTCATTTTACAAATGAAAAATGAATTCAGCACCCAAACATTTAACAAACAAGGCCATTTGCTAACTTCATTAATGATTTTAGTACATTTCATTCCTTAGAAAGCTGAGAAACTGGGTTCAGCTGAGACGTTTACAGGCCCAAAGTTCAATGACCTCTAGAGGTCAACAGAGGTCAGATAGAGCTCGGCATATTGCATATTTGAATTCAGCACACCCAAATTGACAAAATAAGACTGTTTGCCGACTTTGTCTCAAAAATGCCTTTAACTCCTTAAATAAGCACTTTTTTGAATTTTGGTACCAGTCTATTGGTCTCACCTTAGGAACACCTTTTTTAGTCTCATCGTCCACTGAGTCTCTCCTGTTCCTTTCATCCGTCCCCTGAAATTCCTCCTTCAGGGCAGTGGGGTCTCCCGACCGTGAGTGTCTCTTCCATCCTGGGCATGATGGCAAGGGCATTGGCATCTACTATGGAATCTATTGGGGATTACTATGCCTGTGCATGCCTCTCTGGTGCCCCGACTCTGCCCACCCATGCTTTTAACCATGGTATTGCAGTGGAGGGCCTGGGCTGCATCCTGGCAGGACTGTGGGGTAGTGGAAACAGGACAACTTCATACAGCCAAAACATTGCTGCCTTGGGGATCACTAGGGTAGATTTTTAGATAATAATAATAATAATAATAATAATAACCTACTTATTGCTAATCACTCAAGGACATCATGCAAACATTTGGTTTCTCTATAACTCATAAATTGTGGGCATGAGATGTACATACCTGTGTTAATGCATGTATGCTACTATTCTCATTCTTTATAATGTTAGCAAATTGATTTTAAATGAACTGCAATTGCTAGCTACCAAAGTTAGCATGGATTGAATAAAGTTGCAGTGAGCAGGTTTCATTTCAGTTTGGAACAGCTGTACATAAAGAACGTTTTTATTTACATTGCACTGGAATCAATGGCTGATAACGGCTGATCATCAGGAACAACATACTGGATAAGAGCTGTTATTAGCATCATATATCGATGTTTTTATCTCAGCTAGCCAGTGACAAACTCCTGTCAGGTTATTGTACAGCATGTTGAAATTAAATTCAAATTGAAAATGATGATTTGTAAATAATCTTTGAACTGTATTTCACTCAACACACTACAACAGCACATTATTTGATGTTTTACCTAATGATGTATATATATATATATATATATATATATATATATATATATATATATATATATATATATATATTTTTTTTTTTTTTCAAAATAAATGCTTATTCTAATTTTGATTCTTGCAACACGTTTCAAAAAAAGGTGGGACAGTAAAGCATTTACCAGTTTATAACTTTGCCGTGTTTCGGGTGTTATTTTGTTCCATTCTTCCTGCAAACAGGTCTTAAGGTGTGCAACAGTACGGGCTCGTCACTGTCATAGTTTTCATTTTTAAATTCTCCACACATTCTCTATTGGGGACAGAGGGGACACACCTTCTTCTTCCACAGTAATGTGTGTAGAATGTGGTTTTACATTTTCTTGTTGAAATCCCTGGAAAAGATGTCATCTTGAAGGCAGCATATGTTGCTCCAAAATCTCAGTGTACTTTTCTGCATTAATGCTCCATCACAGAAGTGTAAGTTGTTATGTTATCTATAAACCCAAAGTGGTGAATTTACCTAATCAAATGCTTAGAAAACCAACAAACATCTATTTTTATGTGCTCAGGTTGTAATTAAGACATTGATTTTTTTTTTCCAGCTAACTGTAAACTGCCGTTAGCTAACCACTGCTCCCTAGAGACTAGGGTGACCAGATTTCCCTAGTCTGAAACTGGGACACTTTTGCGCGCGACCCTGCTCGTGCACGCACACCTATTTTTACGTAAACGTGACACTCAGAGAGGTGCTCTTATCATTTTGTTGAAACTCACATTTATCAACATCTCACATGAAATAAAACAAACAGGCATTTTGTTATCTAGTAGCATAGTGGTATACAGATCAGTTAAATTATGGTCAGACAACAGATTTTGTAATGGCTGAGAATAGGCCAGGCTATGTCCATAGGCCAAATTTAAACTGATTTATTTCACCTGTTTGTGAGAACACCAAGAAGAATGCATATGCACATGTAGGCTATATCTCTAAAATTGTATGCACTATAGCATGAACTTAAAAAGTAGATATGTGACCTCAACATAGCCTAGGTCAGAATCGACCTTACTAACCATTCCCCACAACTGAATGAATAAAGCAAGAAGATGTGTACAAAAGTGAACACTTTAATGGAAGGTGCAACAAGCTGTTCAACACAGTAATATGGCCAAACTGTCAGAATGGTATGTTAAACAGAAACAAAAAAGAGACAAGTGATTTGAGAATATATACTACGGAAGCCGAGAGAGGCCCTTCATATAATCCTTTTTTTTATTCACCTTGTCATCCCGAGATAACGACATAATTAATTCAGGATCTCGAGAAAACAACACAACTAATTCGAGATCTCGAGAAAACAAAACAATTATTCCGTGATCTCGAGAAAACAAAACAATTATTTCATGATCTCGAGTAAACAGCTGAGAAATGGTTCATTCAGGTACGCCAAGAGACTTGTGATATGCTGACTTTGGGGCTATTTCTCATTCTGTATAGACGCAACTTTGGTCATTAGAATGTCTGGAATAATCGATCACCTAATAAGGCAATATTTTGATCAGGGGTTGACACAGGGAGAGATTGCATTAAGTCTTTTAATAAGGGATAATTTCAAAATTAGTCCGTGGCACCTCCGCAGAAGACTGGCCCGGCTTCGTCTCTACCGACAGAGATACAGTGATCCAGCTGAGATCATGAAATAATTGTTTTGTTTTCTCGAGATCTCGAATTAGTTGTGTTGTTTTCTCGAGATCCTGAATTAATTATGTCGTTATCTCGGGATAACAAGCTGAATAAAAAAGATTATATGAAGGGCCTCTCACGGCTTCCATAAATATATACTCAAACAAAACAGCAATAAAGGAGGAGAGGGGCGACAGCCCGAGGAAAGCCCCCACAGGAGCGCACATCATTTGCAACATAGGCTACCCAACTCAGTACAAGAACAAAACACTTACAGTGTGTGCAGTAGGCTTCGTGCGCATTGTTCTGCACCTCTCGGAGGAAGGGGTAGGTGCCCTGTAAATCTTTGGAAAAGGTACATTTTCTTTTCGGCATAATTGCTGCGGCATTACTGCTGCTAGCTTCTAGACAAAGAACGTTCGCGCCAGTTCATGTTTATTTTATTGTTGCATGGCAACATGTTCTGTTGTCTGGAATAATGTAGCTAAATAAACACCCATGCCACAGGGCCAGGGGGCAGTAACCAGGAAAGTTTGCAATTCCTGTCAATTCATCAAAATAGTAAATGCAGACATTTCTCCACTAATGATTCCCACGCTGCTCAGTCGCAAATGTCGCGAGTGGCGAAAACCAGGACATATCCGTGTCCCGACAGACTTTTGTCAGGACTCAGGACACACAACCCCAAATCAGGACTGTCCAGGTAAAACCGGGACGTCTGGTCACCCTACTAGAGACTGAATAGGATTTAGCTAAGTAGCAGTGGTTTTTGCTAACATAGTTAGCTGAAAGTTATTGCTAGCTATGTAGGGATAACATTAGCTCTCTTGTGTCAAGTTAAAAGTGATGGGCAGCACGTGATTTTTTTTTTTGTGTGTGTGTGTGAGTTGTAATAGAGTGTAGCAAATCCCTGATGTGGGTGGAATACTAAAGCACAGCAGGCAGGGAATGTGATTCACACATACCTTTATTTTCATGTTTACTTTGCTTTTCAGCCTTTCACACTCACACACACACACACACACACGGGCTCGAGTTGGGAAAGATCCCTCTCGTTGCTCTTTCCCTCCTTTTCTACCTTTCATCTTTACTGCAAAACACACAGACACAACGTTAATTGACAACAGGTGTACTGACATCGCCACTCACCTTCCCTGATGCTGCCCTCCAATCACAAACTAATGCTTGGACACGCCCTGCTGCCACACACCTCCACCACCTGACTCAGTGCATGAGGGTGTGGAGTTTTGTGCACAGGTCAAGAATGTACTGAATTTTGTTTTTACTCATTGACTGTCCCTCCTCCCAATTTTCCTACAGTACGTCTAAAATGCCCCGTGGTTTTCGGCCATATAATAATTCAAATGGTGAAAATCCCATGGAGGCTTGCGGGACCTCTTGTACTGCAGATAACGGGGCTCAAGCCATTTATCCCAGTTATGTGCATCTTCACTTACAAACTTTTGAATTAAATTGTTAAGGGTTTGATTAAATTGTTCCACTAAGCCATCTGTTTGTGGGTGGTAGACACTTTAATTCCTAATAACCCATACAGCTCACAAAGTGTTCTTGATTTAAACATAGTGCCTTGGTCAGTCAGGATTTCTTTTGGAATTCCAACTTGGGAGATAACAGAAGAGCGCCTCCACAATACTGCATGCTGAAATATTGCGGAGAGGCACTGCTTCAGGATATCATGTTGCATAGTCCACCAGAACTAAAATAAAGTGATATTCTTGTGCTGACCAATCTAATGGCCTGACAAGATCCATGCCAATTCTTTCAAAGGGGGTCTCGATTAGAGGGAGAGTGCACAACAGTGCTTTTGGGGTGACCACGGGATTTACTAGTTGGCATTCGCAGCATACCACACACCACCAATGGACATCCCCACAAATCCCTGGCCAATAGAACCAGGCCATTATTCGGGCTAGTGTTTTATCCTGTCCTAAATGTCCAGCCATTGGATTGAAGTGAGCCGCATGGAATACGAGTTCCCTATGGCTCTTTGGGATTAACACCTGGGTTAACTGTTCACTAGTTTGAGTGTCCTGCATCACTCAATACAGCCTATAATAGTGAAGTATGGGAAGGAGGATGTCACATCTGGCTGGAGAGTTTGACCATCGATTACTCTCTCTTGGTCAGACGCATGATGCAGAGTCTCGTCTCATGACTGCTCTAACAGGAAATCCTCAAGGGAATCCCTGAGAGAGGGAGGAGGGGTGAGCTGCTCCTTGTATCGCTCTGATGCAGTGCTGACGTAGGTGCCTCTGTGACAGCTTCACTAGTTAATGCCACACTGGGATCCCCCCATGATGTATTATCGCAGGACCCACCCCCTACTATGCACTCCATTAAGCTTCCAAACCCTGGCCAATCAGTCCCCAGAATCAGCAAGTGGATGAGACATGGGTTAACCGCAGCCTTTATGCTATGCTTTTCTCCCCAGAATAGAATGTGGATGGACACTAATGGATAATTGTGAATATCTCCATGCACACACACAAAACCTTCACCACTTGTGCTCTCCCCAATGCCTTATCATGCACCAGGCTTTGGTGGATTGAGGTCTGATTACAGCCTGAATCCACCAATGCGTGATACGTATCCCTTTGGACACTCACCAGTATACAATATGGTCCAGCCCAGTCGAGGGCAGTCTCTGGCGTGTTGGGGATCCGGACCCAGCTCCCACCTCCATCAGAGAGCATTGGCCCTGGAGAGGCCCGGGCTTCCCGCAGTGCCAGCATACTGGCCCAGGCTTCACCTCCGCACTGACAAAAGGAGAGTCACTCACCTGGGATGGAGAAGACACAGACATAGAAGAGGCAGATGGGAGGAAGACATCACAGGTGCGGCGGGCTGGTTGTGGGGGAGCCGGCCCCCACCTCCATGGTGGGGGAATGGGGTGGGGATGGGAAGAGGAGGGAGGGGGGAAGGAGAAGGAGGGAGAGAAGAGGTGGAATGTCTGCCTGCTGCCTGCCACCAGAACTTTTGCCAAGTGATCCTCTGCTAACTCGATGGCCTGATCCAGTGATGTCAGGTGGTGGCACTGGACCCACTCCACCGTTCCTTCCAGAAACCAGGCGATGAACTGTTCCAGTATCACCAGGTCGATGATCCCTTTGACGTTGCTGTCTTCTGCTCTCAGCCACCACCTGCAGGCGTCCCGGAGTTATTGGCTGAATGTGAACAGCCAGCTGACTTCCTCCAGCATCAGCATGCATAAACATTGGTGATGTTGCTCTGGAGTCAGCTGACCCACTGCAAGATGGCTTGCTTTAGGTTAGCATAGATGAGCCGATGGTCAGCGGGGAGCTGTTGCGTGGTGAGCTGCACTTCCCCAGTCAGCAGCAGTAGTAGAAGCACCGTGCATTGCTCGACCAGCCACTCCCACGCTTCAGCCGCTTGCTCGAATAGAGCAATGAATGAATGCCTCAGGCTCGTCGTGTGGTCCCATTTTCATCAGCATGGCATGGGTTGGGTCTGCTGTGGTGATGGTTGAGGACACTGCTAATGCAAGCAGGTGCCAGAACACCTGGCGATCTTCCTGCTGGGCCAGCAGCAAGGCTTGTAAGCATTGATCCTGTTCCTTCTGGAGAGTGGTCAGCACTTGGTGCTGACTCTGTTGGGCGGCAGCGAGGGCATGGATTAGATCTTTCAGCAGGCAGGATTCCATGGGGTGAGTTCCTTCAGTATCCTGACTTTTGGCATCACTGTAGCAAATCCCTGAAGTGGGTGGAATACTGAAGCATGGCAAGCAGGGAATGCGGTTCACACAGACCTTAATTTTTATGTTTACTTTGCTTTTCAGTCTTTCACACACACACACACACACACACACACACATATGGGCTCAAGTTGGAAGAAATCCCTCTCGTCACTCTCTACCTCCTTTTCTACATTCCATCTTCACTGCAAAATGCACAGACACAACGTTAATTGAGAACAGGTGTACTGACTTTGCCGCTCACCTTCCCTGATGCCGCTTTCCTTTCACAAACTGACACTTGGCCATGATCCTGCTGCCTTTCTTTCTTTCTTTGCCTATCTTTCCTTGTTTGTTCTGCCTGCCTTGTCTACGTTGTCCAGTTCACCGATCAACTGACCCTCGCCTGTCCCCAACCATGATTCACATCTCACGATTTGGCTTTGTTACTGTTTGTTCCCTGCTCTTCTCTGCAATTACATCTGTCAGTGCCTGCACTGTGACAGGATACTTCACCTACAATGGATGTAGCCGAGGAGGCGAGACAAACCACACTGAACACTCAGGGACGACTGTTGAGAGAACATCAACAGATGCTAGCAGACCTCAACACACGGATGGCACAGCTTGCTTCTGTTATGTCGCAGGCCCCCCTTCCATGCCCTGAGACATCTCCCAGCTCTGCTATCTGGCTTCCTGTCCTGGAGAGATTTGCTGGTGATGCCTCTGCCTGTAAAGGTTTCCTGCTTCAGTGCTCTCTATACTTCTCCACTCTGCCTAATCTATTGGATGAACATAAAATTGCAAAGTTTCTTTCTTTCCTTACTGGTAAGATGCTACAGTGGGCGAGTGCCATATGGATCAGTAGAGGTGATCACACGACTTCTTACGAGCGGTTCCTCAAACTTTTCAAGCAAGTTTTTAAGCAAGCCGAGCATGCCCTCGACTTCAGAACAGTGGCAGCGGCTAGTGGTTGGAATGAACCAGCACTGAAGGCAGTGTTTCACCAAGGTCTCTGTCCTGAGGTACTTAGTGAAATGGCAAGCAGGGATGAACAGTTAAATACCCCTATCCTCTTCCTCTGGTCCCATCTGCCCTAGAACAGCTTCGTTCAGCCAAGATATTTTCCAAGCTCGACCTACATAGCGCTTATAACTTGATCAGAATTAGAAAGGGAGACGAATAGAAGAACGTATTTAGCACTACCACTGGCCATTTTGAATACCAGGTAATGTCATATGGCCTTGCTTCAGCACCCAGTGTATTTCAATGTTTAATTAATGATGTATTAAGATATATGTGAGGAAGGTATGTGATTGCTTACATAGATGATATTCTTATCTACTCCCCTGATGAGAAGAGTCACGTGGAACATGTAAGAACAGTCCTCCAATGCCTACTAGCCAACCACCTCTATGTCAAAGCTGAAAAATGTGAATTTCATTGCAAATGGATTTCCTTCCTGGGGTATATAATAAGTTCAGAGGGAATCAGTACGGACTCCTCCAAAGTCACAGCAGTCACGTCTTGGCCAGTTCCCTCGTCCATAAAGGAGCTTCAGTGGTTTCTGGGCTTTGCAAATTTCTACTGTCGCTTCATCAGAAGCTTCAGCATGATCACAGCTCCCCTAACGGCCCTGCTCAAGAAGGGACCCAAGAAGCTCCAGTGGAACCCGTCCGCTGAAGAAGCCTTCAATCATCTCAAGAGCAAGTTCACATCGGCCCTGGTTCTATAACATTCTGACCCAACTAAACCCTTCACAGTGGAAGTGGATGCTTCTGACACAGGAGTAGGAGGAGTGTTGTCTCAATGTTATGGCGAAAGACAAAAACTTCACCCTGTGGCGTTCTTTTCCAAGAAGCTCACTGCTGCAGAGAGAAATTATGATGTTGGGAACCACAAACTGTTAGCTATCAAGCTTGCTCTTGAGGAGTGGAGACACTGGCTAGAGGGAGCCACTCATCCCTTTCTGATCCTCACAGACCATAAGAATCTGGAATACCTTAAGAAGCCAAAAAGACTAAACCCTCACCAGGATAGATGGGCATTGTTCTTCACACACTTTAATTTCACCATCTCATTTCATACTGGTTCTAAGAACAAAAAAGCAGATGTCCTGTCCTGTACCTTTGTCTCAGATCATCAAGATTCTGCCCTCCACCCAATTCTCCCTTCCAACTGCTTCTTGCAATCCATCACATGGGATTTAGATCAGGAATTAAGGAGGTCCCAACCCAGATCATTGCCAGTCAGTCTTCCACTGGGCCTCCTCTACATACCCAAGCAGCTCTCAGGGCGACTCATCACTTGGGCACATATGTCTCCCACCACAGGGCATCCTGGCAGCCATAGGACTCATCAAATGCTTAAGAGCAAGTACTGGTAGGAGAATATGCTCACAGAGCTCAACCAGTTCATCACATCATGCTCCAAGTGTGCACAAGCAAAGGTTCCATGAACTCCTCCAGCAGGAGAGCTATGTCCACTTCCAGTACCTCAGAGACCTTGGCCACACATATCAATCAACTACATCACTGACTTACCACCATCCCAGAGCAACACCACCATCATGGTGATAGTGGACAGGTTCTCCAAAGCACTGAGGCTCATCCCACTTCCAGGTATCCCCACAGCACTCCAAATAGCAGAACTACTCTTTCAGCAAGTGTTCAGATACTATGGTATTCCTGAGGACATAGTCAGTGACAGAGGTCCCCAGTTCATCTCCTGTTTATGGACATGCTTCATGGAATGACTTAGTGTCTCCGTAAGTCTCACATCAGGCACACATGTCTCCCACCACAGGGCATCCTGGCAGCCATAGGAATCCCCAATCAAATGGCCAAGTGGAATGGGCCAATCAGGAAATCAGATGTTTCTTAAGGATTTTTTTGTATGAGAAACCAGAGGGACTGGTCTCACTTCATCCCATGGGCCGAGTATGCACAGAACTAGCTTAACCTTTTGATGCACAACCTGGGTCAAAAGTGACCAGGCTGAGTTTTTATTTAAGCTGGGTTTGCTTAGCTTGTGCATCAAAGGGTTAAGCATTCAGCCACTCAATTAACTCCCTTTCAGTGCATACTCGGCTACCAACCACCACTGTTCCCCTGGGACGATTCACCCATCCCAGTCCAAGCTGTAGAGGACTGGTTTTCACACAGTCAGGCCATTTGAAAGGAGGTTCACCAGCAAATTGAAACTGTCAACACCAAGTACAAGGAATATGCTGACAAGCACAGAAGTAGCAACCTTGAGTTCTCACCAGGTGACAGACTGTGGGTGTCTACCAAAAACCTCAGAGAACCCAGCACATGCCGAAAACTGCAAGCACGGTACATCGTTCAAGGTACTTTGACCCATAAACAAAGTGTCATACAGGTTAGAACTCCCCCCTCACAGCCAAATCTCCCCTACATTTCACATCTCCTGTCTAAAACCTGCCATTCCAGGTACCCTTGCTGAAAATTCCCTAGTTCAAGTGTACCCAGAACTAAATCTTGAAGGTGAACCCATCTACCAGGTCAACAGGTTACTTAACTCCAGATGCAGAGGAGGTCAGGTTGAATACTTGGTAGATTGGGAGGGCTATGGTCCTGAGGAGCAAAGCTGGGTGGCAGATAAAGACATCTTGGACCCTTTGTTGAAGCAGGAGTTCCATGCTCAACACCCAGACAAACCCACGCCCAGGGTGAGAGGGTGCCCCAGGAAGAGTGCAGCTTCCAGAGGGAACTCCTTGGGTGGGGGTGGGGTACTGTCAGTGTCAGTAGTGAGAATGACAACTCCAAACAAACTACAAATATGGCTGCTCAAGACTACAACACCCATAAGCCACAGCACCCCCTGTCACCAGAGTATTGAACACAGCTAAAGCTCATCATTAATCAGTACCACACTACTTAAACCCCTCTCACTCAAGTACTCACTGCAAAGTATCGTTCTGTGCTCTCCAGTGCATACCAAGCCTTGTTATCCTGACTGCCTACCATTCTTCTGATTCTCACTATCTTTCCTCATTTGTTCTTCCTGCCTTGTCTGTTGTCCAGTTCGCCAACCAACCAACCCTTGCCTGTCCCCAACCATGATTCATGTCTCATGATTTGGCTTCATTACTGTTTGTTCCCCGCTCTTTTCTGCAATTACATCTATAAGTGCCTGCACCGTGACACCTTCACCCCAGCCTTTTCCAGCCACAGGTAGGCTTTTCCCATGTCAGCCTTTTTCTCGGAAAGGGTTTATCCTGCCATGGAAACACCTAGCAATACTGTAAGTAAATAAAGTTTTAAAAACACCTTTATTTAAAACACACCACACACACTTTTCATAAACATATCGATGATGGAGTGATTGTTACCACCCTGAAGTTTTCCTAGAACAGCACATCCCAAAATATTTTCATCCTCTCACATGCTTTATTTCTTAAAGAAAGACACATTGTATTTTTATTTGTCAGTCCTATGGCCTGGCCTGTCCAGGCCCAGCCTGAATGAGCAACACGGAACCACTCTCCTGTGGACCCACCACCCGCAGGAGGTGCCATAAGGGTCTGGTGCATTGTGGATTGGGTGGCAGCCAAAGGCAGAGGCCCTGGCATACTGATCCCCAGCTGACAAAACTGGCTTTTGGGACATGGAATGTCACCTCTCTGGTGGGAAAGGAGCCTGAGCTTGTGCGTGAGGTTGAGCGGTACTGACTAGATATAGTTGGGTTCACCTCAGTGCATAGCTTGGGCTCTGGAACCAATTTCCTGGAGAGGGGTTGGACTCTCTTCTATGCTGGAGTTGCCAAGGGTGAGTGGTGCCGGGCAGGGGTGGGGCTATTGATAGGCCCCCAGTTTGGCACGCTAACATCGGAGTTCTCCCCAGTGAATGAGAGGGTTGTTTCCCTGCACCTTAGGGTCAGGGAACAGTCGCTGACTATCATTTGTGCTTATGCACCAAATGGTAGTTCAGAGTACCCAGCCTTCTTGGAGTCCTTGAGTGGGGTGCTAGACAGTGCACCACGAGGGGACTCCATTGTTTTACTGGGGGACTTCAGTGCTCACTTGGGCAATGACAGTGAGACCTAGAGGGGCGTGATTGGGAGGAATGGCTTGCCTGATCTGAACCCAAGTGGTGTTCAGTTGTTGGACTTTTGTGCCATGCACAGTTTGGCCATAACGAACACCACGTTTGAGCATAAGGGTGTCCATAAGTGCTTGTGGCATGAGGACACCCTAGGCCGCAGATCAATGACTGATTGACTTTGTCGTCGTTTCATCTGCTCTACAATTGTATGTCTTGGACACTAGGGTGAAGAGAGGAGCAGAGCTGTCAACTGATCACTACCTGGTGGCGAGCTGGATCAGATGGTGGAGGAGGAGGCCAGACAGACCAGGCAGGCCCAAACAAGTAGTGAGGGTATGCTGGGAACGTCTGGCGGAGGCTCCCATCTGTTGGATCTTCAACTGTCACATCTGGCAGAGCTTCAACTGCATACCGGTGAGGATGGGGACATTGAGTCCGAGTGGACCATGTTCCGCACCTCCATTGCTGAGGCGGCCATGCAGAGCTGTGGCTGCAAGGTTGTTGGTGCCTGTCGTGGTGGTAATCCCTAAACACGCTGGTGGACACCTGTGGTGAGGGGAGCCGCCAAGCTGAAGAAGGAGTCCTATGGGGCTTGGTTAGCCTGTAGGTCTCCAGAGGCAGCTGACAGATACCAACAGGCCAAGCAGAATGTGGCTCTGGTAGTCACTGAAGCAAAAACTCGGGTGTGGGAGGAGTTCGGAGAGGCCATGGAAAGTGACTTTCAGTCAGCCTCGAAGAGATTCTGGCAAACCATCTGCCAGCTCAGGAAAGGAAAACAGTGCTCTGTCCCTACTGTTTACAGCAAGGATGGAGTGCTGTTGACCTCAACTGGGGACATCATCCAACAGTGGAAGGAATACTTTGAGGATCTCCTCAATCCCACCTTCATGTTGTCCAAGGAGGACACAGAGTCTGAGGGTGCTTGGGAGGACTCGCCTATCACAGGGGCTGAGGTTGTCGAGTTGGTTACAAAGCTCCTTGGTGGCCGGGCTCCGGGGGTGGATGAGATTTGTCCTGAGTTCCTGAAGGCACTGGATGTTGTTGGGCTGTCTTGGCTGACATGCCTCTTCAACATTGCGTGGAGGTCGGGGACAGTGCCTCTGGATTGGCAGACTGGGGTGGTGTGTTCCAATTATAGGGGGATCACACTTTTCAGCCTCCCTGGGAAAGCCTATGCTGGGGTGCTGGAGAGGAAAGTCCGGTCGATAGTTGAACCTTGGATTCAGGAGGAATAATGCAGTTTTCGTCCTGGTCATGGAACACTGGACCAGCTCTTTACCCTTGCAAGGTACTGGAGGGTGCATGGGAGTTTGACCAATCGGTCTACATGTGTTTTGTGGACCTGGAGAAGGCTTACAACCGTGTCCCTCGTGGTGCCCTGTGGGGGGTGCTTCGGGAGTATGGGGTTCAGGGCCCACTACTGCAGGCCATTTGGTCCCTGTATGACCGGAGCAGGAGTATGGTTCGCATTGCTAGCATTAAGTCAGACTCGTTCCCGGTGCATGTTGGACTCCACCAGGGCTGTCCTTTGTCACCAGTTCTGTTCATAGCTTTTATGGACAGAATTTCTAGGCACAGCCAAGGGGCGGAGGGTGTCTGGTTTGGTGGCATCAGGATCACGTCTCTACTTTTAGCGGATGATGTGGTCCTGTTGGCTTCTTCAATCTGTGACTTACAGCATGCACTGAGATGGTTTGCAGCCGAGTGCAAAGTGGCTGTGATGAGGATCAGCACCTCCAAGTCTGTGGCCATGGCGCTCAGACGGAAACAGGTGGAGTGCCTACTCCAGGTCAGGGGGGATTTGCCACCTAAAGTGGAGGAGTTTAAGTATCTCGGGTTTTTGTTCATGAGTGAGGGTAAGGGGGAGTGGGAGTTGGACAGAAGGATCGAGGCAGCACCAGCAGTGATGCGGACACTAAACCGGTCTGTTGTGGTAAAGAGAGAGCTGAGCCAAAAGGCAAAGCTCTCAATTTACTGGTCCATCTACGTTCCTACTCTCACCTATGGTCACGAGCTATGGGTAGTGACTGAAAGAATGAGATCGCAGATACAAGTGGTAGAAATGAGTTTTCTCCTCAGGGTGGCTGGGCTCTCCCTTAGAGACAGGGTGAGAAGCTTGGTCATTTGGGAGAGACTTGGAGTAGAACCGCTGCTCCTCCACATCGAAAGGAGTCAGTTGAGGTGGTTTGGGCACCTTGTTAGTGTAACGGGCATAGCTCTGCCCTGCACTTCGACTACTCTGTGTTGTGTTGTGCACAATGAAAAGCTGGACACGAGAAGACTCTGGAATCACTGACTGGTTTATTCTCTCCACTGGTTTACCACAAACTCCATCTGGTGTCTGTCTGGTGTATAATGAAACATAGGAGAGCAGAGCACACACACGATCATCCTCAAAATGCCTCTCTCAGTCAAGGTTTTAGCGGCAACTGACTTACTGAATGAAGTAACGAGTAACAATTAACCAGGCTGATAGCGTTGGAGTACAGTACACCTTATTGACACATACCTGGTGTATAATGAAACATAGGAGAGCAGAGCACACACATGATCATCCTCAAAATGCCTGACAAAAGAAAACCAACTTAATCATGCAATACACAAGAGTATGAAATGGCGGCATCACACACACACAATGAAAACTTAACTGGACTAGCTCGCTCTCCCCCAAAGTGTCTCAATATTCCCCACAACTGAAAAATACTGTTAGGACTAGGACTGTTTTGGCCTCTAGAGGCCGCTGTTATTTCCTTTTCATGTCGTGTTTATTTTGGCCTCTAGAGGCCGCCACTGTTCCTGTGTCTTGTGTTTGTGTTAATTGCCTAATTATCTTCACCTGTGTCCTTAATTAGTTTGTCTATTTATACCCCTGAGTTCAGTCCTCTTGTCACGGAGTCTTTGTGCTGTTATGTTTATCTCCAGTTTCCTTTGTACTGTGTTTTTTGATCTTCTTAGCGTTTGTATTTTTGCACTTTGCTTTTCTTTTGGATTATACTCTTTGGTTTTTTTTTTGTCTTTTGTTTTGCCCTGTATATAGTGTATATAGTTTAAATAAACCTTTTGATTCTTTTTCTACTTCCGCCTCACGCCTCTGCATTTGAGTCATCCCCCTGGTGGCCTAGTGGGGGTTTGCTGGATTATCACACCAACGAACTAGGTTCGAATCCCAGCAAAACCCTAACAGAAAGACTCCGTCATGACCGACTCAGCAGAGGCTGCTTCAACTGTCTACCCGGCCAACCTTCAGGGAATTATGGCAGCTTTGACACGCTTCGGAGCGACCATGGACGCTCATGGACGTACGCTCACCAGCCAACGTGAGGCCCTCGCTCGCCATGAGGAACTGCTTCAGCAAATTGGGAAAACCCTGGCACAGCTGACATCTCTGCCTGCATCTCCTGCTCCTGATCCAGTTCCTGCTCCTGATCCAGCTCCCACTCCTGCTCCAGTGCCTCCTGCAATGCTGCCTTCTTCACCTCGCGAACCCAGCCTTCCTGCACCACAGAGGTATGACGGCAAGCACAGTGAGTGCCGAGAGTTCCTTACCCAGTGTCAACTCACCTTTGAGCTTCAGCCTACCACCTACACTACAGATCGCCGCAAGATTGCCTTTGTGATCACCTTATTAGCTGGCAAGGCGCGAGCCTGGGCTACTGCTATCTGGCAAAGACAGGGACCTGAGTGCTTTGATTTCCAGCTGTTTTCTGAAGAGATGCTTCGGGTCTTCGATCAGGCAGACATCAGTACCGACGCAGCCCGAAAGCTCATGTCCATCCGGCAAGGAGGAAGCGTCGCAGATTACGCCATCTCGTTCCGAACACTCGCAGCAGTAAGTGGATGGAACGAGACTGCCCTGGTGTCAGCCTTCCACCATGGTCTGTCTGACCCCATCAAGGACGGTCTGGCCTCTATTGGATGCCCAAGTGACCTCGAAACCCTCATCTCACATGCTATTCGTCTGGACAACAGGATGAGAGAACGCCACCAAGCCTTGAGCCCCCCCAGCCTCCCTACCTCTACCTGGAGACCGTCTACCTCCTTCAGTGACTGTCCAGAACCCATGCAAGTGGGTCGTACTCGCCTCTCCGCATCTGAGAGGGAGCGCAGAAGGAGGGACAAGTGCTGCATCTACTGTGGCAAGCCTGGTCACTTCCGAGCATCATGTCCCGAACTCTTGGGAAAAGGACCGCCCCGTCCAGCCGAGGGAGGGTTGTGACGGGGCCTACCCTCTCTCCCGGACTCCCTGGCCAAGGAATCTACATCCCGGTCTCCATCTCCTGGGGTGAGTCTGTCCACTCTTGTCAAGCTTTGATAGACTCAGGGGCGGCTGGGAACTTTATGGATATTCACTTCGCCCAAAGCATCAATATTCCGACTGCACCTCTTGAAGTCCCACTGTCTGTGTCTGCCCTCGATGGCCAAGCGTTAGGTGATGGAAGAGTCACCCAAGTTACTTCTCCAGTTTTCTTCCAGTCTCAAGGTCACAAGGAAGAAATATCCCTGCACCTGATTCCTTCACCTGAGTTCCCAGTTATTCTAGGCCTTCCTTGGCTTACTCGCCACAACCCTCGCATAGACTGGGTAACAAGCCAGGTTGTGGAATGGGGCCCTGCATGCCATGCCTCTTGTCTGCTCTCTAACTCTCCTGTGTCTCCTGCCGAGCCCCCTGATCTCACCGAGTTATCTCAAGTTCCCACAGAGTACTGGGATCTCAAGGAGGTATTCAGCAAGAGCAGGGCCGCCGTTCTTCCTCCGCACCGGGCCTACGACTGTGCCATCGACTTGCTCCCTGGGACTACCCCTCCTCGTGGCAGACTGTTTTCACTCTCTCAGCCAGAACGCAAGGCCATGGAGGAATACCTCAAAGATGCCCTGGTCTCTGGGTTTATTCGACCCTCCACTTCACCTGCTGGAGCCGGCTTCTTCTTTGTCGGCAAGAAGGATGGGGGGCTCCGACCATGTATTGATTACAGGGGCCTGAATAAGATCACTGTGCGCAACCGATATCCCCTTCCGCTGATGTCCACAGCTTTCGACCTGCTCCAAGGCGCCACCGTCTTCACCAAGTTGGACCTACGGAACGCATACCACCTCATCCGTATCCGACAGGGAGACGAGTGGAAGACTGCCTTTAACACCCCGTCTGGGCACTACGAATACCAGGTGATGCCCTTCGGACTCACCAACGCACCAGCTGTTTTTCAGGCCCTAATCAACGACGTCTTAAGGGACATGATTAACCTATACGTTTTTGTCTACCTCGACGACATCCTTATCTTTTCCAAGACCGTGCAGGAGCATCGCCACCATGTCCGCCAGGTTCTCCAGAGGCTGCTACAGAACAATCTGTTCGCCAAGGCCCAGAAATGCGAATTTCATGTTCCCGAGGTCTCCTTTCTGGGATTTATTGTACGGACAGGCCAACTCCAAATGGACCCTGCCAAGACCCTGGCCGTCCGGGATTGGCCTACTCCCAAGTCCGTTAAGGAGGTTCAGCGGTTCTTAGGATTCGCTAACTTCTACCGCAAGTTCATCAGGAACTTCAGTTCTGTGGCAGCACCCATGTCAGACCTCACCAAAGGGACAGGTGGATCTTATGGCTGGTCTCCTCAGGCAGAAAAGGCGTTCAAAGACCTCAAGGACCGCTTCTGCACGGCACCCATTCTGGTTCTCCCGGACACCTCCCAACCATTCATCGTGGAGGTGGACGCCTCGGACAGTGGTGTCGGCGCGGTGCTCTCTCAACGTTCGGAAGGAAAGCTGCACCCCTGCGCTTACTTCTCCCACCGCCTGAGTCCTGCTGAGTCCCGGTACGATGTGGGGGATCGAGAACTGCTAGCGGTCAAACTGGCCCTTGAGGAGTGGAGGCACTGGCTGGAGGGAGCACAACATCCATTCCTGGTTTGGACTGACCACAAGAACCTGGAGTACCTCCAGCAAGCCAAGAGACTGAACCCTCGACAGGCTAGGTGGGCCCTGTTTTTCAGTCGGTTTGACTTCACCCTCTCATACCGCCCCGGCTCCAAGAACACCAAACCTGACGCACTGTCCAGACTGTTCTCTGCCACTAACAGGGAGAATGAAGTCGGGCCTATTATCCCTGTGTCCCGGATTGTGGCCCCTGTCCGCTGGGGTATTGAGGAGGCTGTCCGACGAGCCCAACGCCAGGACCCCGGTCCTGGGACGGGGCCACCAGGCCTCTTGTACGTCCCACATCAAGCCCGGGCCAAGGTTCTCCAGTGGGGTCACTCTTCCCCTCTCACCGCCCACCCGGGAGCTCGGAGGACCCTGGACTTCCTGAAAAGACGCTTCTGGTGGCCTAACATGGAGAAGGAAGTAAGGTCATTTGTCCTGTCCTGTGAGGTTTGCACCAGAACCAAGAACCCACGACAGCGTCCCCAGGGTCTCCTGCATCCTCTGACCATTCCCCGGCGTCCCTGGTCCCACGTGGCAGTCGACTTTATCACGGGTCTCCCTGAGTCACAAGGTAACACGGTCATTTTGGTCTTAGTTGACAGATTCTCCAAGGCCTGCCGCTTCATACCACTGTGCAAACTCCCCTCTGCTCTTGAAACTGCGAAACTTTTGTTTAATCATGTCTTCCGAGTCTTTGGTCTTCCACAGGACATCGTCTCAGACCGAGGGCCCCAGTTCTCCTCCCGAGTGTGGCACGGGTTCTGCAAGGTCATCGGAGCCACTGCCAGCCTCTCCTCTGGGTTTCACCCACAGTCCAATGGTCAGACGGAGAGGCTCAACCAGGACCTGGAAACCACCCTGCGAGGCCTGGCTATGGATAACCCGACATCGTGGAGCACCTGGCTGCCATGGGCGGAGTACGCCCACAACACCCTGCAGTCATCGGCCACCAAGCTGTCGCCATTCCAGTGCCAATTCGGGTTCCAGCCACCTCTGTTCCCGGACCAGGAGGAGGACGCGGGGGTGCCCTCGGTCAACCAATATGTGAGACGGTGTCGCAAGACCTGGAGCAAGGTCAGGAAGACCCTCATACAGACCTCCAGAACCAACCAGACTCAGGCCAACCGCCATAGAAGACCTGCACACGCTTTCCGCCCTGGGCAGCGTGTTTGGCTGTCCACTAAGGACCTTCCACTGCGGGTGGAGAACCGCAAGCTTGCTCCTCGCTACATTGGCCCCTTCAAGGTGGTGCGCAGGGTGAACCCTGTCTCCTACCGGCTCCAGTTGCCCCGGACTCTGAGGATCAACCCCACTTTCCATGTTTCCCTGTTACGGCCCGTACTGACGTCTACGTATGCCCCTGCCCCTAGGAACCCCCCACCCCCCCGCATCTTCCAGGGGCAGACTGTGTTCACTGTGAATCGCCTGCTTGACTCCCGCCGGGTCCGCGGCGGGTTGCAATACCTGGTGGACTGGGAGGGCTATGGTCCTGAGGAGCGCTGCTGGGTTCCTGCTCGGGATGTCCTTGATAAAGAACTATGTCGGGACTTCCATTCGGCCCATCCGGATCGCCCTGGGAACGTCAGGAGACGCTCCTAGAGGGGGGGGTCCTGTTAGGACTAGGACTGTTTTGGCCTCTAGAGGCTGCTGTTATTTCCTTTTCATGTCGTGTTTATTTTGGCCTCTAGAGGCCGCCACTGTTCCTGTGTCTTGTGTTTGTGTTAATTGCCTAATTATCTTCACCTGTGTCCTTAATTAGTTTGTCTATTTATACCCCTGAGTTCAGTCCTCTTGTCACGGAGTCTTTGTGCTGTTATGTTTATCTCCAGTTTCCTTTGTACTGTGTTTTTTGATCTTCTTAGCGTTTGTATTTTTGCACTTTGCTTTTCTTTTGGATTATACTCTTTGGTTTTTTTTTTGTCTTTTGTTTTGCCCTGTATATAGTGTATATAGTTTAAATAAACCTTTTGATTCTTTTTCTACTTCCGCCTCACGCCTCTGCATTTGAGTCATCCCCCTGGTGGCCTAGTGGGGGTTTGCTGGATTATCACACCAACGAACTAGGTTCGAATCCCAGCAAAACCCTAACAAATACTGACAGAAATCTGCACACATACCCCGCTACGCCCCATAAGAAAAGTTCCTGTTTGTAAGTCCATAATAACTTGAAATAAATCTTACTTTCATCCTAACAGTCTTAATACATGCCTCTCTCAGTCAAATTTTTAGCGGCAACTGACAAGAGGTCAGAAATCAACACAAGAAAGCTTATCTGATGGCTGTCACAATAAAAGTCCAAAATAAAAATACATGAATAAATGATAACACACAAAGAAAAATACGCTCTGTTGAAGGGTTTTGGTGAGATTTCAATTTACAAAATAAAATGCAATATTAACCTGGTTACATTAGGATGCCCCCTGGATGCCTCCCAAGGGAGGTTTTCTGGGCATGTCCCACCAGGAGGAGACCCCGGGGCAGACCCAGGACACACTGGAGAGATTACATCTCTCGGCTGGCCTGGGAATGCCTCGGTATTCCCCCAGAAGAGCTGGTGGAGGTGGCCAGGGAGAGGGAAGTCTGGGCTGCTACTCCCGCGACCCGGATCTGGATAAGCGGTAGAAGATGGATGGATGGAGTCCTATGCGCTGTGGCGTGTGCACCTGAAGGCGCGCTTTGAGCTGTGTGCGCATCAAGTGGATGCCAGCATGCACGCCGTTAACGATGTGCACCTGAACTCAATTAAGGAACTATGTGCACACCTACTTAAAGACTGTGTTGATGCACAAACAGTGCAAAGTATTATGTTACATCTGTATGCATTACCAAGTCTTTCTACCCATGTTCTTGATTTCCTGGTTTCTTGATTCCTGTTTCTTGTTCTCGTTCTCACTTTGCCTCTGATATCCTGTTTGATATCACCTCATTGTCACCTCGCATGACCATTTTGCCTATTATCACGTTTTTGATCTTGCCTGCCAATATGGACTGTTTGCCTGTGTGTGTTTTACACATTTGTGTGTATATGTGTATATATAGTCACTGTTATTATTAAACTGATTTACTTCTGCACTTACATCTGCCTCCCTCATGTACCTGACAGAATACTTTGCCATACTATGGATGTAGCAGACGTTTTTCAGTACATGATTCCATGCCGCTTCTGGGTTTCCCTGTCTTTACCTCTAGCCTCGTTTTTCTGCCAGCGTACCGGTGCTTACACTCCTACACCCTACAATGGAGAGGATCACCTGTGTGGATTCCGCAACCAGTGTGGCATCTTCTATGAGGGCCTCCAAGAGTCCAAGCCACCCGAACCCATCTGGGTAAGCTTCATCCTAATGTTTATGTCTGGACGAGCACGCCAGTGGGTGGATTACTTGATCAAAGTCGAGCACCCATGCCTCTGGAGTTCACAGACTTTCTTTGCCATGCTCAAGTTAATTTTTGAATCTTTGGAAAAGGAGGAATCCCATGAAAAATTTTTTTGGGGGGACAATCATTCTGATGACTGATGCAGCAGAGGAGGCTATAGCTCCAGCGCTCCCTCCAGTGGCTGACACAGCGGGGGAGGCCGTCGCTCTAGAGCTCCTTCCAGTGACTTATGCAGTGGGGGAGGCCATCGCTTCAGAGCTCCCTTGAGTGGCCGATGTAGAGACAGCAGAAGAGGCTGTCTCTCTAGAGCTGATTTCTCAGCCAGAACCAGCACCTGAATAAATGCCTGAACCACAGTATGTATCAGAACCCATGCCTGAACCTGAGCCGATGCCAGCATCAGTTCCAGTGCCAGCATTCATTCTAGTGCCAGTGTCCATTCCAGCACCAGCGTCTGCTCCAGAGTCAGTGCCAGAGCCAATGCCAGAGCCAATGCCTGCTCCAGAACCAGTGCCAGAGTCAGAGTCAGCACCAGTGTCAGCTCCAGAACCAGTGCCAGAGTTGGAGTCTGAGTCAGCACCAGTGTCTGCTCCAGAACCAGTGCCAGCAACAATGTCAGAGTCAGCTCCAGTGCCAGAGCCAGCATCAGAGCCTGTGCCAGTGTTTACTCCAGAACCTATGCCAGTGCCAGTATCAGAGTCAGCTCCAGTGCCTGCGTCAGAGCCTGTGCCAGTGTCTACTCCAGAGCCTATGCCTGCATCAGTGTTTACTCCAGAGCCTGAGCCCAGGTCAACCAGAGCATCAGAGCCTACACCAGAGTTGGCACCTGCGTCAGCTTCAGTGCCAATGCCAGAGTTAAGGCCAGTGCCAGTACCTGAGCCTGTTCCAGAACCTGTGTTGGAGGACATCGGAATGACCTTTGCCTCAGCTGGCTATGAAGATGTTGTCATCCCGCCACTTCCTGGTTATGAAGATGTTGTCATCCTGCCACTGCCCGGCCATGAAGAGGTCATCATCATCCTGCCGCCAGGTCCTAACCAGAACCTAAGCAATGCACTGATAGAGTTTGAGCCCATGCCTGAGTCCAGTTCCAAGTCTAAGCCAAGTACAGAGTTCAAACAAGAGCCAAGTCCTGAGTTCAAGCTTCATCCAGAGTTCAAACTAGAGCCAAGTCATGAGTCCAAGCTGCACCCAGAGTTCAAACTAGAGCCAAGTCCTGAGTCCAAGTCAACTCCACAGCACAAGTCTAGTACACAGCTCTACTCCATGCCTGAGCCAAGTCCAGAGTTCAAACGAGAACCAAGTCCAGAGTTCGAATGAGAGCCAAGTCCACAGTCCAAGCCAAGTCCAGAACTCGAGTCATCCCCAGAGCCTGAGTCCTCTACTGAGCCTGAATACAGCCTGGAGCCCGAGTCAAAACTTGTTTACAGCCTTGAGCCCAATTCATCTTCAGAACTCGAGCCCAGCCCTACGTCCAAGCCAGTTCCAGAACTCCAGCCTGAATCATCTCCTGAGCTGAAGCCAGAGTCCAGCCCAAAGCTCAACTCATCTCCAGAGCCCGAATCCAGTCCAGAGCTTGAGTCCACCTTCAGTCCTGGATCCAAGCCAAGTCCAAGACCCAAGTTAGGTCCAGAGTCTGAGCATGATTCTGGCCCAGAACCCAAGTCAAGCCCCCAGCTCAATCCCACTCCTAGTCAAGAATCCAAATCCTGTCCTGAGCCTGAGCCCGAACCCCCACCGGGGCCAAGTATGATGGATTTTCGCTCCTGGTGGGAGCTCTTTGGGATGGGGTTCTGTCAGTCCTGCATGCTGTGGCACGTGCACCTGAAGGCGCGCCCTGAGTGCTTGCATGTTGAGCAGACTCCAACATGCACACCGTTAATGATGCGCACCTGAACTCGATTAAGGAACTATGTGCGCACCTATTTAAGGATTGTGCTGATGCACAAACAGTGTGAAGTATTACATTATGTCTGTACGCATTACTGAGCTTTTCTACCCGTGTTCTTGATTTCCTGGTTTCTTGATTCCTATGCCTGTTTCTTGTTCTCGTTCTCGCTTTGCCTCTGATATCCTGTTTGCACCTTGCCCAACCCTTTTGCCTGTTATTACATTTTTGATCTTGCCTGCCAATTTGGACTGTTTGTGTGTGTTTTAAATGCTTGTGTGTATACTGTATGTGTATATATAGTCACTGTTATTATTAAACTGATTTACGGGGGCGCCTGAGAGCAGCTAATGGAGTAGGACGCATATTTAGTAGCTCCCGCTGACTTTGTTTAAAATCCTTTTTAGTCGGCCATAACTCCTGACTCTTTTTGATGCTACGGTGTGTTTTTCTACAAGTTTACTGTAGCTTTCCCTAGGTGTGGGTGGAGCACAGAGGACGGCAGGACAGAGATCAGGTTCAACAAACAGTTTTATTGTTCCACTTTTCAGGGAACACAATAGGTTTAACGCAGACACACGCACACACACACATCAGGTGTCTGGTTCGGGAGAGATCTCCTCTGCTCTCGCTCTCCCTCCCTAAATAGGGCGCGGTCCCTGGGAAGACACACAAACACAGGTTAATTGCTCTCAGGTGAAGTGAATCTGCCACTTACCTTCCCTGACTCCGCCCTCCTGTCACAGACCGGTGCTTGACCACGCCCCCGCTGCCACATACCCCCACTGCCCGACTCAGGCCGGGCAGCCATCCGGCCCGCAGCCGACTCCCCCCCCCCTTGACGGGAGAGGAAGTCCGCCACGACCATCTGCGCCCCCGGCCTGTGGACCACCTTGAAATTAAAGGGTTGGAGCGCCAGATACCAACGGGTGATCCGCGCGTTGGCATCTTTCATGCGGTGGAGCCACTGGAGGGGCGCGTGGTCCGAACAGAGGGTGAAAGAGCGCCCCAGCAGGTAGTACCGGAGGGCGAGGACCGCCCATTTGATCGCCAGGCACTCCTTCTCAATCGTGCTGTAGCGCCCCTCACGCACTGACAGCTTCCGGCTGATGTATAGGACCGGGCGATCCTCCCCCTCCACCTGCTGGGACAAAACGGCCCCCAGCCCTCTGTCCGACGCATCCGTCTGTAACATAAAAGGGAGAGAGAAGTCAGGGGAGTGTAAAAGTGGCCCCCCACACAGTGCAGCCTTTACCTCAGAGAAAGCCCGCTGGCACTGCTCCGTCCACTGGACCGGATCTGGCGCCCCCTTTTTAGTGAGGTCAGTCAGCGGGCTGGTGACGTCCGAATAATTAGGTATAAACCTACGATAGTAGCCAGCCAGCCCCAGGAACTGTCTCACCCCCTTTTTGGTCTTGGGCCTCGGGCAGGCCGCAATCGCTGCTGTCTTATTAATTTGGGGACGCACCTGCCCGTTGCCCAAGTGGAAGCCCAGATACCGTACTTCCACCCGCCCAATCGCACACTTCTTTGGGTTGGCCATGAGTCCCGCCCATCTCGGCGACCTAAGGACGGCCCTCAGGTGTTGCAGGTGCCGCTGCCAGTCGTTACTATAAACGATAATGTCGTCCAGGTAGGCGGCCGCATAGGTGGCGTGGGGCCGGAGGACCCGGTCCATCAGCCGCTGAAACGTAGCGGGCGCCCCAAACAGCCCAAACGGAAGTGTGACGAACTGGTGTAAGCCGAACGGTGTGGAAAAGGCCGTTTTCTCCCGGGATAATGGAGTCAAGGGGATCTGCCAATATCCCTTCGTTAAATCCAGTGTCGAGTAAAAGCGAGCCGTGCCTAGTCGATCGAGCAGCTCATCAATACGAGGCATTGGGTACGCGTCGAATTTAGACACCGCGTTGACTTTTCTATAGTCCACACAGAACCGGACCGAGCCGTCGGCCTTGGGAACCAAGACCACCGGGCTGCTCCAGTGGCTGTGGGACTCCTCGACGATGCCCATTTCAAGCATGGCCTGAAGTTCTTCCCGAACCACCTTTTTTTTGTGTTCGGGTAGTCTATAAGGGCGGCTACGCACTACCACCCCCGGGGGTGTCTCTATGTGGTGTTCTATGAGGTTAGTGTGACCGGGCAGGGGCGAGAACACATCCGAAAACTCGGCCTGCAACTGGGCGACCTCCGTGAGTTGGGTCGGGGAGAGGTGGTCTCCACAGGGGACCGGAGAGGTACGTGATGCCAAATTCCCTTTTTGAACCTCCGGCCCCAGCTCCGCCTTCTCCGGAACTACCGACACCAACGCCACGGGGACCTCCTCGTTCCAGAGTTTGAGCAGATTGAGGTGGTAAATCTGTAGCGCCCCACCCCTGTCTGTTCGCCTCACCTCATAGTCGACGTCCCCGACTCGCCATGTGACCTCAAAGGGTCCTTGCCACTTGGCGATTAATTTGGAGCTCGACGTGGGCAAGAGTACGAGTACTTTATCTCCCGGTGTGAACTCTCTAAGGCGCGTACCCTTGTTGTACAGGCGGGCTTGCCGTTCCTGGGCCTGCCGCAAATTCTCCTGAGTTAGGTGGGTGAGCGTGTGGAGTTTTGCGCGCAGGTCCATAACGTACTGAATTTCATTCTTACTTTGTGAAGGTCCCTCCTCCCAATTTTCCCGCAGCACGTCCAGGATGCCGCGCGGCTTACGCCCATATAATAATTCGAACGGGGAGAACCCCGTGGAGGCTTGAGGGACCTCTCGCACTGAGAACAGCAAGGGTTCGAGCCACTTATCCCAATTACGTGCGTCCTCACTTACGAATTTTTTAATGATATTTTTGAGGGTGCGGTTGAACCGTTCTACTAAACCGTCCGTTTGTGGGTGATATACACTGGTGCGGATCGGCTTAATCCCCAATAACCCATACAGTTCGCGTAGTGTTCGTGACATAAACGTAGTGCCTTGATCAGTCAGAATCTCTTTCGGGATTCCAACTCGGGAGATGACGCGGAAGAGTGCCTCTGCAATACTGCGTGCTGAGATATTGCGCAGAGGCACTGCTTCCGGGTATCGCGTTGCATAGTCCACTAGAACTAATATAAAGCGGTACCCTCATGCTGACCGATCTAATGGCCCGACGAGATCCATCCCAATTCTTTCAAACGGGGTCTCGATTAACGGTAGAGGGCGCAATGGCGCTTTTGGAATGGCCGCTGGATTTACTAACTGGCATTCGCGGCATGCCGTACACCACCTACGGACATCGCCGCGAATCCCCGGCCAATAGAATCGGGCCATTATTCGGGCTAGTGTTTTATCCTGCCCTAAGTGTCCAGCCATGGGATTAAAGTGAGCCGCCTGGAATACCAATTCCCGGCGGCTCTTTGGAATCAAAAGCTGCATGACTCGCTCTTTAGTTTGAGTGTCCTGCGTCACTCGGTATAACCTATCCTTCATAATCGCGAAGTAGGGGAAGGACGGGGTGGCGTTCGGCGGGAGCGTTTGACCATCGATTACTCTCACTTGGTCAAACGCATGCCGCAGAGTCTCGTCTCGCGACTGCTCTAATGGGAAATCCGCGAGGGATTCCCCAATAGAGAGAGGAGGAGCCGGTGGCTCCTCACCCTGACGCGGAGATGACGTAGACGGCTCCGCGACAGCTGCTCCCGCCAAAACGACACCGGGACCTCCCCCTGTCAACTGGCAGGACCCACTCTCTACTAGGCACGTCATTAAACCCCGAAATCCCGGCCAATCAGTCCCCAAAATTAACGAGTGGGTAAGGCGAGGATTAACCGCCGCCTTCACTATAAATTTTTCCCCTCTGAAAATAATATGGACCGACACCAAAGGGTAGCTGTGAACATCCCCGTGCACACACAAAACCTTCACCCCTTGTGCTCCCCCCAATGCCTCGTTTTGAACCAGGCTTTGGCGAATTGAGGTCTGATTACAACCAGAATCCACCAATGCCTGATATGTAGCCCCTTGGATACTCACCGGTATGCGATACGCTCCGGCCCGATCGAGGGCGGCCTCTGGCGCGTCGGGGATCTGAACCACCGCGCCCACTTCCATTGCTGTGCACTGCTGTTGAAGGTGGTCTGGTTCCCCGCAGCGCCAGCAAACCGGCCCGGGCTTCCCCTCTGCACCGGTGCTCTGGGGCTCACTCACCTGAGGTGGGGGAGAGACAGACACAGAAGGGAGAAATGGGAGGGCACCGCGGGTGCGGCGGGCCGGCAGGGGTGGTGCCGGCCCCCGCCTCCGCGGTGGGGGAATGGGGCGAGGACGGGACACAGAAGGAGGGGAGAGAGAGAGAGAAAGAGAAGAGGAGAGAAGAGATGTCGACATCTGCTGTCCTGCCGCCGAGACAGCCGCCAGATGATCCTCCGCCAGCTCGACTGCCTGATCCAGCGACGCCGGGCGGTGGCACTGGACCCACTCCGCGGCTCCTGCTGGTAAGCGGGCGATGAACTGTTCCAGTACCACCTGATCGACGATTCCCTCGGCGTCGCGATCTTCGGCCCTCAGCCACCGCCAGCAGGCGTCCCGGAGCTGCTGGCCGAACACGAAGGGGCTGCCGACTTCCTCCATCCGCAGCGCGCGGAAGCGCTGGCGCTGCTGCTCCGGCGTGCGCCCCACGCGCTGAAGGACAGCCCGGCGAAGGTCGGCGTAGGCCAGCCGGCGATCGGCGGGGAGCTGTAGTGCAGCCAGCTGTGCCTCTCCCGTCAGGAGGGGGAGGAGGCACGCCGCGCGCTGCTCCATCGGCCACCCCGAGGCTTCAGCGACCTGCTCGAATAACGTGAAGAAAGCCTCGGGGTCATCCTGCAGGCCAATCTTAGTTAAGGTGAGGGGAGACGGGCCCGCGGCCGGAGCGCTGGTGGGCCCCGCCGACGCGAGGAGACGCCAGAACGCCTTGCGATCTTCTTGCTGGGCCAGCACCAGGGCATCGAAGCGCCGCTCTTGTTCCTTTCGGAGTGTGACGAGCGCCTGGTGCTGGCTTTGCTGAGCCGTGGCGAGGGCGTGGACCAGGTCGGTGAACGGGGAGGATTCCATGGGGCTGTTGGGTTGGTGCTCCATTTCCCGGGTTTCGGCACCACTGTAGCTTTCCCTAGGTGTGGGTGGAGCACAGAGGACGGCAGGACAGAGATCAGGTTCAACAAACAGTTTTATTGTTCCACTTTTCAGGGAACACAATAGGTTTAACACAGACACACGCACACACACACATCAGGTGTCTGGTTCGGGAGAGATCTCCTCTGCTCTCGCTCTCCCTCCCTAAATAGGGCGCGGTCCCTGGGAAGACACACAAACACAGGTTAATTGCTCTCAGGTGAAGTGAATCTGCCACTTACCTTCCCTGACTCCGCCCTCCTGTCACAGACCGGTGCTTGACCACGCCCCCGCTGCCACATTTACAAATTTCAGCACTTTTGACTGAGTTGATAATGCTGAAAGAGTCCACCAAGCTTCGTAAAACTTTTCGGCAGATGCGGCCTGCTGCACACAGCAAGAACCCATGCTCAGGTACCTCGGCTTCACCTGGTGACCCCACCCCTTCCGATATGGAGGCACTGAAGCTAGAAGTACTAGCATCATTGAGGCTAGACATCATGGCCATTTTTAAGGTTGAACTCCGTGAAGCATTGGGCAATGACCTGACCGCAATAAGAGCTGACCTTCAATCAGTGAAAACGCAACTCGAGATCGACAAGGCTGCTACGAAGGCCGACACTCAAAGGTACTGTGGGGGATATCAAGGTGTCTCTTTCCAGCTGCGTGGATGATGTTGTTCAGGTTAACACTAAACTTGAGAATTTAGCGGCTCAGGTTTCCAAACTGGAAAGTAAATGTGAACTTGAATCTAGGTCTTGTAGGAATAATATAAGGATCATGGGCATCACTGAAGAGATGGTTGTTAACCCCACTGCAGTTGCCGTGCTGCTCAAGGAGGCATTTAAGATGGAAAAAGAACCACTACTTGACCGTGCACACCGAATCACCCAGCCCAAGCCATGACCAGGAGAGAGGCCGCGTCCCATCATCGCCAGGTTCCATTACTACAGCAATTGTGTGGCTGTACTGCGGTGCGCCAGAGAGGCTCAACGGATTTCTGTTGGCAACACGAGGCTCTCCGTGTTCCCTGACCATACTGCTAAGGTAGCCAGGGCCCGTGCAGTGTTCACTGAAGTCCAAAAGCTACTGTGCGGTATGGAGGGGGTCCGTTATGGGTTGTTCTTTCCAGCTCGACTTCGGATCAGCCATAACGTGGTGGTTAAGGACTTTGTTTCAGCAGAGGATGCTATGACCTACGCCAAGAAGCTGAACACTGCCTGACATTTTTACTCTACAAAGTGTAGTACTGTCACGCTGGGCCGCAGGCCTTCAGGCCATTTGTTTACCTGTGAACAGTATTGGCCTGACGTTGTTTGTGTATGAGTATGTTATTAATAGGTCTTCTCCTTTGTACAGTATTTATAAATATTTTGTTTACTTAATATTTTGCACTGATAATATACTATGCCGCAAACCTTAAAAAGTCAGGACTTACTAAGCTGCAATGTTCTGGATGTTTCTACTGTGTATCATATGCTACCTCATATGATATACTGGCATGTTCACTTATTGAAATATGGTACACTATATTGCCAAAAATATTTGCTCACCTGCCTTGACTCACATATGAGCTTAAGTGACATCCCATTCCTAATCCATAGGATTCAATATGACGTCAGTCCACCCTTTGCAGCTAGAACAGCTTCAACTCTTCTGGGAAGGATGTCCACAAGGTTTAGGAGTGTGTTAATGGGAATTTTTGACCATTCTTCCAGAAGCGCATTTGTGAGGTCACACACTGATGTTGGACAAGAAGGCCTGGCTCTCAGTGTCTGCTCTAATTCATCCCAAAGGTGTTCTATCGGGTTGAGGTCAGGACTCTGTGCAGGCCAGTCAAGTTCATCCACACCAGACTCTGTCATCCATGTCTTTATGGACCTTGCTTTGTGCACTGGTGCACAGTCATGTTGGAAGAGGAAGGGGCCAGCTCCAAACTGTAAAAACAGTCTGCATGCCTAGGTGGCCATGGAAGTGATTGGAACACCTGAGTCCGATAATTTGGATGGGTGAGGGTAGCGGTTCTTGCACAAGGGTGGAGCACAGAAGACGGCAGGACAGAGTTCAGGTTGATATAGTGTTTTTATTGCTACACTTTTCAGTCTAACAACTATGAAATGTACAGACACACACACTGGCATCTGGTTCGGGGAAGAGCTGCCTCTGCTCTCGCTCTCCCTCCTTAAGTAGGGCGTGGTCACTGGGAAGACACACAAACACAGGTTAATTGCTCTCAGGTGTAGTGATTCTGCCACGTACCTTCCCTGACTCCGCCCCCCTGTCACAGACCAGCGCTTGACCATGCCCCCGCTGCCACATACCCCCATCACCCGACTCAGGCCGGGCGACTGTCCGGCCTGCAGCCGACTCCCCCCCCCTTGACAGGAGAGGAAGTCCGCCACGACCATCTGTGCCCCTGGCCTGTGGACCACCTTGAAATTAAAGGGTTGGAGTGCCAGATACTAACGGGTGATCCACGCGTTGTCATCCTTCATGCGGTGGAGCCACTGGAGGGGTGCGTGGTCCGAACAGAGGGTGAAAGGGCATCCCAGCAGGTAGTAACGGAGGGCGAGGACCGCCCACTTGATCGCCAAGCACTCTTTCTCGATGGTGCTGTAGCGCCCCTCACACACCGACAGCTTCCTGCTGATGTACAAGACTGGGCGGTCCTCCCCCTCCACCTCCTGGGACAAAACAGCCCCCAGCCCTCTGTCTGACGCATCTGTCTGCAACATAAAGGGGAGAGAGAAGTCAGGGGAGTGTATAAGTGGCCCCACACACAGTGCAGCCTTTACCTCAGAGAAAGCCCGCTGGCATTGCTCCATCCACTGGACCAGATCTGGTGCCCCCTTTTTAGTGAGATCAGTCAGCGGGCTGGTGACGTCTGAATAATTAGGTATAAACCTACGGTAATAGCCAGCCAGCCCCAGGAACTGTCTCACCCCCTTTTTGGTCTTGGGCCTCGGGCAGGCCGCAATTGCTGCCATCTTATTAATTTGGGGACGCACCTGCCCGTTGCCCAAGTGGAAGCCCAGATACCGTACTTCCAATCGCACACTTCTTTGGGTTGGCTGTGAGCCCTGCTCGCCTCAGCGACCTAAGGACGGCCCTCAGATGTTCGAGGTGCCTCAGCCAGTCATTACTATAGACGATGATGTCATCGAGGTAAGTGGCCGCATAAGTGGCGTGGGGGCGGAGGACCCTGTCCATCAGCCACTGAAACGTAGCAGGCGCCCCAAACAGCCCAAAAGGAAGTGTGACGAATTGGTGCAATCCAAACGGTGTGGAAAAAGCCGTTTTTTCTCGGGATAGTGGAGTCAAGGGGATCTGCCAGTATCCCTTTGTCAAATCCAGTGTCGAATAAAAGCGAGCCGTGCCTAGTCGATCGAGCAACTCATCAATCCGAGGCATTGGTTACGCGTCAAATTTAGACACGCATTGACTTTTCTATAGTCCACACAGAACCAGACTGACCCATCAGCCTTGGGTACCAAGACCACTGGGCTGCTCCAGTCACTGTGGGACTCCACAACAATGCCCATTTCGAGCATGGCCTCGAGTTCTCCCTGAACCACCTTTTTTTTGTGTGTGTTTGGGTAGCCTGTAAGGGCGGCTACGCACTACCACCCCCGGGGGCGTCTCTATGTGGTGCTCTATGAGGTCAGTGCGCCTGGGCAGGGGCGAGAACACATCCGAAAACTCGGTCTGCAACTGGGTGACCTCCGCGAGTTGGGTCGGGGAGAGGTGGTCTCCACAGGGGACTGGAGGGATACATGACGCTATGCCCCTTTTTGAACCTCCAGCCCCAGCTCTGCCTTCTTCGGAACCACCGACACCAATGCCATGGGGACCTCCTCATTCCAGAGTTTAAGCAGATTGAGGTGGTAAATCTGTAGCGCCCCACCCCTGTCCATTCGCCTCACCTCGTAGTCGACGTCCCCGACTCGCCGTGTGACCTCAAAGGGTCCTTGCCACTTGGCGACCAATTTGGAGCTCGATGTGGGCAACAGTACGAGTACTTTATCTCCTGGTGCAAACTCTCTAAGGCGCGTACCCTTGTTGTACAGGCGGGTTTGCCGTTCTTGGGCCTGCCGCAAATTCTCCTGGGTTAGGTGGGTGAGGGTGTGGAGTTTTGCGCGCAGGTCCATAATGTATTGAATTTCATTTTTGCTTTGTGAAGGTCCCTCCTCCCAATTTTCCCGCAGCACATCTAGGATGCTGCGCGGCTTACGCCCATATAATAATTAAAATGGGGAGAACCCTGTGGAGGTTTGGGGGACCTCTCGCACTGAAAACAGCAAGGGCTCGAGCCACTTATCCCAATTACATAGTCCTCACTTACGAATTTTTTAATTATTCTTGAGGGTGCGGTTGAACCGTTCAACTAAACCATCCATTTGTGGGTGATACACGCTGGTGCGGATCGGCTTAATCCCCAATAACCCATACAGTTCGCGCAGTGTCCGTGACATAAACGTGGTGCCTTGGTCAGTCAGAATCTCTTTCGGGATTCCAACTCAGGAGATAACGCGGAAGAGCGCCTCTGCAATACTGCGTGCTGAGATATTGCGCAGAGGCACTGCTTCCGGGTATCGCGTTGCATAGTCCACCAGAACTAATATAAAGCGGTACCCTCGTGCTGACCGATCTAATGGCCCGACGAGATCCATCCCAACTCTTTCGAATGGGGTCTCGATTAATGGTAGAGGGCGCAAAGGCGCTTTTGGAATGGCCGCTGGATTTACTAACTGGCATTCACGGCACGCTGTACACCACCTACGAATGTCGCCATGAATCCCCAGCCAATAGAATCGGGCCATTATTCGGGCTAATGTCTTATCCTGCCCTAAGTGTCCAGCCATGGGATTAAAGTGAGCCGCCTGGAATACCAATTCCCAGCAGCTCTTTGGAATTAAAAGCTGTGTGACTTGCTCTTTCGTCTGAGTGTCCTGTGTCACTTGGTATAATCTATCCTTCATAATAGAAAAATAGAGGAAGGACGCGGTGCTGTTCAGCGGGAGCGTTTGACCATCAATTACTCTCACTTGGTCAAACGCATGCCGCAGAGTCTCGTCCTGCGACTTTTCTAATGGGAAATCCGCAAGGGATTCCCCGAGAGAGAGAGGAGGAGCCTGTGGCTCCTCACTCCGATGCGGAGATGACATAGACGGCTCTGTGACAGCTGCTCCCGCCAAGGCGACACCGGGACCTCCCCCTGCTGATGTATGGCAGGACCCACTCATTATTAAATGGCTCATCAACTCCCCAAATCCCGGCCAATCAGTCCCCAAAATGATCGAGTGGGTGAGGCAAGGATTAACCGCCGCCTTTACTATAAATTTTTCCCCTCGGAAGAAAATGTGGACCGACACCAAAGGGTAGCTGTGAACATCCCCGTGCACACACAACACCTTCACCCCCTGTAATCCTCCCAATGCCTCATTTTGCACCAGGCTTTGGTGAATTGAGGTTTGATTACAACCGGAATCCACCAATGCCTGATATGTATTCCCTTGAATACTCACCGGTATGTGATACGCTCCGGCCCGATCGAGGGCGGCTTCTGGCACATCAGGGATCCGAACCACCGCGCCCACCTCCATTTCCGTGTACTGCTGTTGGAGGTGGCCCGGCTCCCCGCAGCGCCAGCAAACCGGCCCGGGCTTCCTCTCTGCACCGGTGTTCTGGGGCTCACTCACCTGAGGGGGGGGGAGAGACAGACACAGAAGGGAGAAACGGGAGGGCACCACGGGTGCGGCGGGCCAGCTGGGCTGGTGCCGGCCCCTGCCTCCGCGGTGGGGGAATGGGACGAGGACGGGACACAGGAGGAGGGGGAGAGAGAGAAGAGGAGAGAAGAGAAGAGACTGTCTGCTGTCCTGCCACTGGAACAGCTGCCAAATGGTCCTCCACCAGCTCGATGGCCTGATCCAGTGACGCCAGGCGGTGGCACTGGACCCACTCCGCGGTTCCTGTTGGCAAGCGCACGATGAACTGCTCCAGCACCACCTGGTCGACCATCCCCTCGGCATCACAGTTGTCGGCCCTCAGCCACTGCCAGCAGGCGTCCCGGAGTTGCTGGCCAAACGCGAACGGCCGGACGACTTCCTCCAAGCGCAAAGCGTGGAAGCGCTGGCGCTGCTGTTCGGGGGTGCGCCCCACACGCTGGAGGACGGCCCGGCGAAGGTCCGTGTAGGCCAGCCAGTGGTCGACGGGGAGCTGTAGCGCGGCCAGCTGCACCTCTCCCGTTAGCAGGGGGAGGAGGCGCGCCGCGCGCTGATCCATCGGACACCCCGAGGTCTCCACGACTTGCTCAAAGAGCGTGATGAAAGCCTCGGGGTCATCCTGTGGGCCCATCTTTGTCAGGGTGAGGGGGGACGGGCCCGTGGTGGGAGCGTCGGTAAACCCTGCCGACGCGAGGAGGTGCCGGAATGCCTGTCGATCCTCTTGCTGGGCCAACACCAGGGCCTCGAATCGCTGCTCCTGCTCCTTACGGAGCGTGACTAGCGCCTGGTGCTGGCTTTGCTGGGCCGTGGCGAGGGCGTGGACCAGGTCGGTGAATGGGGAAGACTCCATGGGGCGGTTCAGCATCTGTGCTCCAGATCCCGGGTTTCGGCACCACTGTAGCGGTTCTTGCACAAGGGTGGAGCACAGAAGACAGCAGGACAGAGTTCAGGTTGATATAGCATTTTTATTGCTACACTTTTCAGCCTAACAACTATGAAATGTACAGACACACACACACTGGTGTCTGGTTCAGGGAAGATCTTCCTCTGCTCTCGATCTCCCTCCTTAAGTAGGGCGCGGCCACTGGGAAGACACACAAACACAGGTTAATTGCTCTCAGGTGTAGTGATTTTGCCACTTACCTTCCCTGACTCCGCCCCCCCGTCACAGACCAGCACTTGACCACGCCCCCGCTGCCACAGTGAGCAAATACTTTTGGCAATATAGTGTACTTTAGTATTTGGTCAGTGTTGGCCACTGTTATTTTTATTTGGCTTTTCATTTTTACTTTTAGTCTGCGGGAGGCCGTTTGTTGAGGTTTAGCTCAGGTTTTCTCCGAGTTGTTGTCATGGTTCTGTGGCAACAATGGTCTTTTTGCCTTTTTCACTGTGTTCTCCCTTTTAGAGCCACAATTTTTCCTTGTTGTGTGTTTGTGTATATGTGTCGGGTGGGGGGTTGGGATGGGAGTTTAGTCCACTTTGGATCTTTTAAATTGTTTCTGGGGATCCCTTATTTCTTTACACACAAATGTGTTCAGCTAGCTTGAACTCCAGCACTTCTGACATGGGTAAGCCAATTCGTTTTCTTACTTGGAACGTATGTGGTTTGGGCAGTTCTACTAAAAGGTCTATGGTCTTTAGTCAACTTAAATGGTTTAATTCTGACATTATTTTTTGCAGAAGACCCATCTTAGACATAAAGATCATTACAGGCTCCAGTCTCCCTGGATAGGGCAGATGTACCACTCTGATTTCAACTCTAAAGCTAGAGGGGTTGCTATTATGTTCAATAAACATCTTCGATTTCAGTCTACAGACATCATTGCTGATAAGGATGGCAGATATATTATAGTTGCAGGTACACTAATGCAAACAAAAGTGGTGATGGTTAATGTTTATGCACCAAACTTTGATGATGTTAATTTCTCTAATAGATTACTTAGCAATATACCCCATTTGAACACCCACATGTTGATTCTTGGAGGTGACCTGAATTGCATGTTTGACCCTGTACTGGATCGCTCTACTCCCCGCTCTATACCCCTTTCGGCCATGGCTAGGTCTTTTCTGATTTTATGACTCAAAGTGGCTTGGTTGACCCTTGGAGAGTCCACAATCCCCTAGCAAAGACATTTTCTTTCTTTTCCCCAGTACATCAGTCGTATTCGAGAATAGACCACTTTTTTGTAGATAATTGACTTAATTCATGTGTTGTTTCCTCTGATTACTCAAGTATTCTAATATCTGATCATGCGCCTTTGTATCTAGACATCCAGTTCTCCATGCTTAAACCTATACCTCCCCTCTGGAGGTTTAACTCTCTATTACTTGCAGATAATTCATTTTGTGAGTTTATTACCAAATCTATTGATGACTTCCTGTCCTTTAATCAAAATGAATCCACATCTTATTCATTACTTTGGGAGTCTCTAAAAGCCTTTCTTAGGGGGCAGATTATATCTTTTTCTTCTTATTCTAACAAGAAACGGAATGCTAGACTTATAGAGTTAGTCTCTGCTATTGATGACCTTGATCGGGAATGTGCAAAGGAAAAGGAATTGGACACTTCTCTTTCCCTTGAGGAATTAAAATCGTCAATTGAAGCAATGCAATCTAATAAGGCCCCTGGTCCGGATGGACTCCTTATCGAGTTCTTTATGTGATGCAAAGGCTACACCTGCAAGATGGCACCAGTGTGTCTGTCAGCCTGCCGTCTGCTCCGTGAGCTCTTACCTGTCCAATTGTTGTTTTGTCTGTACCTGCTCCTCTCCCTGCTGCACTGGAAATACTCCACTGCTTTTCAGATTTACGATCGCCAGACACTGCTACATATTAAGGACTCCCTAGAACTTTTCACCAGTAGTAGTCCTACTGCTCACAATTGGCATCATCATACGTTTGCTCACCTTCCCACAGAGTGCATTCACTGGCTTACCTGTTGCACTGTCCACCGCAAGAGGCGTCGCAAGCCCCAGGGCAAACACGGAGGTTTTCGGGTGAAGATCAGGAGCTGGGCAAGTTCTGCCCTCTCACAACCAGGGCACACGGGGTGGGATGATCTCTTCCTGACCTGGCGTTCGTGGGACCAGAATTACTCTTGTCATGTCTCCATTGCTCCACTGACAGCCCAGTTCGATCGAGGCCACGTTCTATGCTCGACAGCTCTGCTCGATCGAGGCCACGCATCCGCGGTAGTGGGGTAAATCCCCGGAACATTCGTAAGTTGGAATACTCTCATTGTCTTCAGGATGTGGCTCATTCTGTGGCTAGGATGGTGCTAGTCAACAGCAGGTTGGTGGTGAACAAAACTTTTATACTGAATGACTTTTTCTCCCATCATGATCTGGACTTACTGTTCCTAACTGAGACCTGGATCACTGCTGGAGTTGGTGAGTCTTCTGCCTTTGGTGAACTGTGCCCTATAAACTGTTCCTTTATTAGTACTCCAAGGCACATTGGAAGAGGAGGCAGAGTAGCTCTTGTTTACAAAAATGTCTTCAAAATACAGTCGCTTCCTGTAGAGACATTTTCTACTTTTGAACTTCAGTGCATAACAGTGGAATCTAAAACCAACCCGTTGGTGTGTGTATTGATATACAGACCCCCAAAGCCAGATAAAGATTTTATTGCTGAATTTTCAGGCTTTCTTTCTTATTATGTGTCAGTGCATGACCGGTTATTAATATTGGGTGATTTTAATATTCATGTTTGCTGCCCAGACAAACCCTTAGTAAGGGAATTCTGTGATGTATTGGACTCTTTTGGCTTCACTCAACACATAGATCAACCCACCCATACACTGGGTCACACCCTTGACCTCATTTTGTCATATGGTTTCACTGTAGATAACATTATTATTGAGGAGGCTACTTTCTCTGACCACACACCTATCCTATTCAACACAATCCTTCCCAATCCTGTGCAGACTGTCAGAGCTCTTGGTTGCTACTCTAGACACATAAACTCACTCACTACAGCTCAGTTCTCAGACTGTTTTCTCAGTAAGGCTGTTGCTACTACTTTGTCTACAGCTGCATCTGCCTCATCTTGCCCAGATGAACTGATTGCTTTATTCCATTCCTCCTGCACATCTATTCTCAATTTAGTGGCTCCTCTCAGTTACAGACGACCACATTTCAAATCTCAGGTCAGATTAGATGAAGCTACCCGCTCTCTTAGGCAGGCCTGCCGGAGAGCTGAAAGAAAATGGAGGAAAGATGGTCTCACTATCTCCTTCGAAATTTTTTAAATCTTCACTAAAATCCTTTCAGGCAGCTGCCAAAGCTGCCAGAGCTAAGTATTTCTCTGATATTATTAATCAGCATTCCAACAGACCTAAAATTCTGTTTAACACTATAAACTCAACCATAAACCCAGCACTCTCACCAGCTCCTATCACCAATACTGATGCTTGTGAGAAATTCTTGGAATTTTTCATTGACAAGATTGAGAAAATCAGAGCTCAGTTCCCCCTCCCACCGCCAACCCCTCTTTATGTCTCCCCTGGCCCTATACCTAGTTTCAGTCAGTTCCATAATATTCCCCTTGCAGATTTAAAGGACCTAGTCCTACGCATGAAACCAACCTCCTCTCCTGGTGATGCTGTCCCCTCTCATATTATTAAAGAAGCTTTTGATGTAGTTGGTCCCTCCATACAGGTAATTATTAATTTGTGTCTGTCATCTGGTGTTGTTCCTGCGTGTTCTAAGCATGCGGTTGTCCAACCCCTGCTTAAAAAGCATAATCTGGATGGTAAATGCTTGAGTAATTATTGCCCTATCTCTAAGCTTCCTTTCATTTCCAAGGTGCTGGAGAAAGTCGTGCTGTCTCAGCTGCTTCCCTTCCTGTCTGAGCACAACATTCTAGAGCTGTTCCAGTCAGGTTTTAGAGCACTCCACAGTACTGAAACGGCTCAGCTCAAAGTGACTAACGATCTACTGCTCACTCTAGACTCAGGTGAGAATGCAATCTTGGTCCTATTGGACCTTAGTGTGCCCTTTGATACTGTGGACCATGACATCCTCCTTTCTCATCTTGAGGAGGGGGTAGGCATTAATGGGACAGCACTGCATTGGTTCAGATCCTATTTAAAACACAGAACCTTCTTTGTATCTCTCGGTCATTTCTCCTCTTCCTCAGCCCCAGTCTCTTATGGGGTCCCACAGGGCTCTATTTTGGGTCCAGTACTCTTCTGTTTGTATATGCTCCCCCTAGGTAACATTATTAGAAAGTATGATATCTCCTTTCACTTCTATGCAGATGATACACAACTGTACCTCCCTTTTAAATCTAGGGATTCCATACAGCCACTATTGGATTGTCTTGAGGACATTAAGTGCTGGATGACCAACAACTTCCTCCAGCTAAATAACGACAAAACTGAGGTTATCATTTTTGGTCCTCCCAAATCTAGATCCTCAGCGGCTGACAAGCTTGCTCATCTCTCTCCATACTGTACGTTAAGTAATATGCTAAAAACCTAGGTGTCACTCTTGATTCAGAACTCTGCTTTAAAAAGCAGATTAGTACTGTTATTAAGAATAGCTTCTTCCAGCTGAGAATGATTTCCCATCTCAAACCTTCTTTATCCTTTGAAGACCTAGTAAAAGTCATCTATGCTTTCATTACATCCTGGCTAGATTACTGCAATTCCCTCTATCTTGGTCTCCCCCAGTCTCAATTAATGCGTTTACAGTTGGTGCAAAATGCAGCTGCTAGACTGCTGACAGGTACCAAGAAGAGAGAGCACATTACCCCTGTCCTGGCTTCTTTACACTGGGTCCCCATTCGTTTTAGGATCCAATTTAAAGTCCTACTAATAGTCTACAAGGCGCTGCATGGTCAAGCCCCCACTTACATCTCAGATCTTCAGAAACCACCCCCTGCACCTAGGTCCCTCAGATCTGCTGATAAAGGTCTCCTCCATGTGGGCCAGACTCACCTCAAACAAAAAGGTGAGAGAGCATTTGCAGTAGCAGCTCCAAGTCTGTGGAACTGTTTGCCCCCAGACATTAGATTCGGCCCCTCTATTTCCTCTTTTAAATCCAGTCTCAAAACTCACCTCTACTCACTGGCTTTTGCAACCTCTTACCATAGCTGCCCATTCCCTAGTTCTTTTTATAGTGGGTGTTATTCAATGTTGTTGTTCATTTGTTGTTTGTGTAATTCTGACCTCTTTGTCTATCTGTCAATCTCTGTGTTTGTAATGTGTACTTTTTTGCAGCTATTAATGCATTTTTTCTTTTGTGTTGTGTTTATGTTTGTGCATTTTACCTCTGATTTCTTAGCTACCCTATGTACAGCATTTTGGTCAGTGAAAACTATTTTAAACGTGCTTTATAAATTAAATTTACTTACTTACTTACTTACTTACTTACTTACTTAAAGAAATTTATCGATAAATTGTCCCCTTTACTTTTGTCAATGTTTAATGAATCTTTTGAAAATGGCTCGTTACCACCTACTTTGATCCAAGCTTTGATTTTTCTTCTTTTAAAAAGTGAGAAGGACCCCACTTTGTGTAGCTCTTATAGACCCCTGTCCTTACTCAATGCTGATGTGAAGATTTTTGTGAAGGCTGTTGCCAGTTGTTTAGAGAAGATTTTGCCTAATATTATCTCTGAGGATCAAACAGGTTTTATCAAAGGTCACCATATATTTTTTAATACTCATACTCTTTTTGATATCATTTATTCCAAGCCCTCTGACAGCCTACCTGAAATTGTGGTCTCTATGGATGCTGAAAAGGCATTTGACAGGGTGGAGTGGGGGTACCTGTTTGCAGTTCTGGAAAAATTCGGTTTTGGCGATAAATTTATTAGATGAGTGAGATTATTGTACACCTCACCACAAGCCAGTGTCCATACTAATGATGTTCGCTCAGATTATTTCATGTTGGAATGTGGGACACGCCAGGGGTGCCCTCTATCTCCATCTCTCTTTGCTTTGGTGATTGAACCTTTGGCTATCTCAATACATTCCTCCACATCACTAAGGGCTGTTATCCATAATGGTGTTGAATATCATCTGTCTCTGTATGTGGACGATTTGTTGATGTATGTTACAGATCCTGTATCTTGCCTTCCAAATGTCCTATCCATCTTAGATAAGTTTAGCTCATTCTCAGGTTACAAGGTAAATCTTAATAAAAGTGAATGTTTCCCTATTAATGCAGTTGGTTTGCTTCTCCAACAAGCCGATTTGCCTTTTAAAATCAGTCCTTCTGGATTTAAGTATCTTGGTGTCTATGTGACTCACACTTTTTCTGGACTCTTTTCTGCTAACTTCACCCCACTTGTAGCTCAAGTTAAATCTGATCTTCAGAGATGGAATAATTTGGCTCTCTCTTTGGTAGGAAAGATTAATGTTGTGAAAATGAACATTCTCCCAAAATTTCTTTATCTGTTTCAATCAATTCCTTTATTTTTACCTAAATATTTCTTTGACTCTTTAGATAAGGTAATTGGCTCCTTTATTTGGGGTGTGCGATCTCCAAGGGTCCGTAGATCATTATTACAGAAATGCAAGTTTAGTGGGGGTCTTGCCATGCCAAATTTTCTATTTTACTATTGGGCAACCCATATTCATAAAATACTCTGTTGGATTTATTTTCCTAATTTAACTTGGTGCAAACTAGAAGCTCAATTTTGCTCTAATTCATCCTCTATATCTGCTCTTATATACAGTGGGGCAAAAAAGTATTTAGTCAGCCACCAATTGTGCAAGTTCTCCCACTTAAAAAGATGAGAGAGGCCTGTAATTTTCATCATAGGTACACTTCAACTATGAGAGACAGAATGGGGGGAAAGAATCCAGGAAATCACATTGTAGGATTTTTAATGAATTAATTGGTAAATTCCTCGGTAAAATAAGTATTTGGTCACCTACAAACAAGCAAGATTTCTGGCTCTCACAGACCTGTAACTTCTTCTTTAAGAGGCTCCTCTGTCCTCCACTCGTTACCTGTATTAATGGCACCTGTTTGAACTCATTATCAGTACAAAAGACACCTGTCTACAACCTCAAACAGTCACACTCCAAACTCCACTAACTCCAAACTCCACTAACTAAACTCCACAAACTCCACAAGACCAAAGAGCTGTCAAAGGACACCAGAAACAAAATTGTAGACCTGCACCAGGCTGGGAAGACTGAATCTGCAATAGGTAAGCAGCTTGGTGTGAAGAAATCAACTGTGGGAGCAATTATTAGAAAATGGAAGACATACAAGACCACTGATAATCTCCCTCGATCTGGGGCTCCACGCAAGATCTCACCCTGTGGCAGAGATGGGACCAAGTCACACATGTGCAAGTCTCAAGTAAGTCTCAAGTCTTAACCTTCAAGTCCCAAGTAAGTCCCAAGTCTTTTTTGTCTTGGGCAAGTCAAGTCAAGTCAAGTCACAGGCTATGTCAAGTCAAGTCAAGTCCTATAATAAGTCAAGTCAAGTCCAAGTCAAGTCACCTTAGGCGTATTGGCGTAATTTTAGCAGCAGAATATGAATTTAATACATTGAAAAGGCAATACATAAGTAAATGTCAGTAAACATCCCTGGCACATGTGCCCAACCTGTTAAATATTTGCATTTTAAATACTCATGTTCTGTAAAATACATCATGGAATAAAACAAAACAGTAATAATGTCACAAAGTTATTTATTGATGGCAAAATTGATTGCAAGATTGAAAGCCAACTAAGTTTCTCACATTGTCATCAGCCAACAAGAAAAATAAACAGACAAAGTGTTATAAAAACATATTACAATAGGAGTCATTTTGAAGGAGTAATGTATTTTGAACTTCTTGGCTTGCTATGATAAAGTCAGAGGTATCGATGCCAGGTACATAGTGTAAACACGCTACCATGTATTCCTATTCACAACTTAAGCCTAGTTGATTGACCTTCCTGTTTTGTTTTTCTTTTTTTTACTGCTTTAACTTGTTATAAGTATTATGTTTCATAGTTCACTCTCGCCTGCACAACAGATTCCATGATGCCTTGCATCACAAATTGCAGGTCTACACACTGCTGCCTCATTCATTAATTTTTATATTTTATTTATTTCTGATCAGTGATGGGAATAACAGCAGCCGCTACTAACACCTTTACTTGATCCAGTAACAGGCCATCTAATTAATTATTAGGGATGCACCGAAATGAAATTTTGGGGCCGAAGTCGAACACCGTGTCTAATGCCGTACACACTATGTTTACTGTAATTGTACACCCTGAAGTTTAAGAACAGCAAAGGAAGATGAAAAATTCAGGGAGCTGTCTGTCTCATTTTTCACAATAAAATAAAACTAAACAATATATAAATAAATACATATAAATAGTAAATGCAAAAATTAATGAAAAAAAGCACCCCATTATGGTAGCCTACTCATGCAAAGAATTGGCATTCTGTTATGTGCATAGTTAAAAGAGGGTAGGACGACGCCTTGGGTTAACAGGGGCATGAGCTCCTCCAATCTCTAATCACGTCAGATGAGATGATTATTATTAATAAGATACACGTGGAGAAACCTGAAGTGACTTTGATGTACGTTTGCGCCAGTAAAAAAAAAAACCCCAAAGGATAGAGAAATGTGTCAGACATAATTTAGGTCTCAAAAAGAAGACCTGTTCGCCCGTGCAAAAGTGACATCATCTTACCCCATATGACAAGCTCCAGAGGTGTGTGCAAAAGCGCTCTCTTGCTCTCTCCCTCTCCGAGGCTGCCTCAGCCTGTGCGAAGTGTAGACATACGACTTTGGCGCAGGAGTCTTGGTTCCCGCTATAATAGATTGTTACGAAAATAAATGTTAAATGAAATATGCATCCCGCGCGTTCCTTTCCACAGGAACTTTGCTCACAACGTTTCAGTCGTGGCTAACGCACTGTCCTCCTTACCACAAGTGCAACGTTTCGGGAACAATACGGAAAGGACAGTGCACGGGATTCATCTTTCCTTGAACAATTACCCAGAGACTTTTTAAATTACCTCACTGGGAAATATCCAGTGCACCTGTTCAGTTACAGAGTTGTGCTCTCTAAATTGTAGTCATTCAAACCATTGTTTTGGCAGCCTGGTAGCCTGATATACTAAATGTAAATTCATGGTTTGGATGACTGCACAATTTATTTTCGTAACACTGTGTTACAGCGGGAACCGAGACTCCCGCGCACAGTCAGCCTATTTTGCAGAGTTTAGTATCGCTGCTAGCCTGTATTCAAACAGCGAGTGGCATGCCGGTGAATCCAAATCGTGGCGCTTTTTTCAATAGTGCATGATAGGCAGTGGGACGGAGTTTTCTTTTCTTTTTTGATCGGGTAGTGTGACGAAAAAATGTGCAGGTTGCTGCACTGCTATTTCAAACGGCTATGATAAACTCCCCTGCCTCTATGCCCTATGGACAGTCTGGCTAATGTACACGAACACACTTACATGAATTTGTACTGCTCATGAACGTGTACATGTTCACAAGCTGACCATTAGCTTAACCCTGAAACAGAACAACAGGGTAGGAAGCTGCTTATGTTATTCAGCATCACGACTGCAAAGTGCACAATCAACGTACTACTACTGATATACAGTATCATTAAACTTGACGTAACTACATTGCTTACCAGCATTTATATAAGAATTTCACAATAATAAACTGAATCCCTAGCTACATCTGCAATGGCTAAAATCCTCCTACCGCTCACTCTCGTGGCTAACATTGGCTAACGAGGAGTTTAGCTGCTATCACCAAATAACAACGCATTAATAAACTTACTGGGCAGAATGGATCTTCAAATGCCGGACGAAATTGGAGGTCGTGGTCTGGCTGTCAGAAATCGTCATGTTGCAAATCTTGCACTGCGCCGTTCGTCGTTTACCTTCTAGGCAGTAGCCCTTGAAGCCGAAAGTGATTACTCTTGGGATGGCTGACATGATGATATGATGTGAAATCTGTGAACACATCATGGCGTGGGGCGTGGTATATAGCCCACACAGACAGCGTGCCTGATGGACAGGGCGGTGACAATGCAACAGCAGTGCAATCAAAATTATTGAAGTATGTGCATATTACATTTTATTTTCACAATAAAAACACGATGGAAATAACACTCAAGTCACTCAAGTCATCGTGTGTCAAGGCAAGTCAAGTCCCGAGTCTTAAACTTCCAAGTCCGAGTCAAGTCTCAAGTATTTTCATGTTTTGTCAAGTCAAGTCACAAGTCATGAAAACAGTGACTCGAGTCGACTCGAGTCCAAGTCTCAAGTCCCCACCTCTGCCCTGTGGGGTCAAAATGATCACAAGAATGGTGAGCAAAAATCCCAGAACCACACGGGGGGACCTAGTGAATGACCTGCAGAGAGCTGGGACCAAAGTAACAAAGGCTACCATCAGTAACACACTACACCGCCAGGGACTCAAATCCTACAGTGCCAGACGTGTCCCCCTGCTTAAGCCAGTACATGTCCAGGCCCATTTGAAGTTTGCTAGAGAGCATTTGGATGATCCAGAAGAGGATTGGGAGAATGTCATATGGTCAGATGAAACCAAAATAGAACTTTTTGGTAAAAACTCAACTTGTCGTGTTTGGAGGAGAAAGAATGCTGAGTTGCATCCAAAGAACACCATACCTACTGTGAAGCATGGGGGTGGAAACATCATGCTTTGGGGCTGTTTTTCTGCAAAGGGACCAGGACGACTGATCCGTGTAAAGGAAAGAATGAATGGGGCCATGTATCGTGAGATTTTGAGTGAAAACCTCCTTCCATCAGCAAGGGCATTGAAGATGAAATGTGGCTGGGTCTTTCAGCATGACAATGATCCCAAACACACCGCCTGGGCAACGAAGGAGTGGCTTCGTAAGAAGCATTTCAAGGTCCTGGAGTGGCCTAGCCAGTCTCCAGATCTCAACCCCATAGAAAATCTTTGGAGGGAGTTGAAAGTCCGTGTTGCCCAGCAACAGCCCCAAAACATCACTGCCCTAGAGGAGATCTGCATGGAGGAATGGGCCAAAATACCAGCAACAGTGTGTGAAAACCTTGTGAAGACTTACAGAAAACGTTTGACCTCTGTCATTGCCAACAAGGGGTATATAACAAAGTATTGAGATGAACTTTTGTTATTGACCAAATACTTATTTTCCACCATAATTTGCAAATAATTCTTTAAAAATCAGACAAGGTGATTTTCTGGATTTTTTTTCTCATTTTGTCTCTCATAGTTGAGGTATACCTATGATGAAAATTACAGGCCTCTCTCATCTTTTTAAGTGGGAGAACTTGCACAATTGGTGACTGACTAAATACTTTTTTGCCCCACTGTATTCTTCTCTTCCAGTTAAGATTTCAATGCATATTAAAAACCCTGTTGTGCTCAATACTTTTAAGATCTGGTTTCAATTTCGGAAATATTTTAAATTTTCTGCTGCATCTCCTCTGGGTCCACTATGTAATAATCACTTGTTTTCCCCCTCATGTATAGATTCTGCTTTTTCAGTATGGCATAAAAAAGGTATCCATTGCTTTTGGGATATGTATTCTGATGGTATTTTCCATAGCTTTCCCAGTTTGTCATCATTGTATGGATTACCTGCAAACCACCTGTTTTGGTATTTTCAAAATAGACATTTTGTCTCTAAATGTTTCTTTTCTTTCCCCTCTCTACCCCCCCAGCAATCTTGGGAAGACTTGCTTACTCTCAAGACGCCGAGTAGGGGGGTTATTTCAGTGTTATATAACTGTATACTGGGCCTCAGTGATCACTCCAACTTGAAAATTAAGGCTGCATGAGAGGAGGGGATAGGTCTTCAAATCATTGATGACTGGTGGAATGGAGTGGTTAGCAGGTTGGGCACTGTCTCATCCTGTGCAAGTTTGGCACTTATTCAGTTTAAAGTGATACACAGGGTGCATTTTTCTAAATTGAGGTTATCTCACATTTTCCCTGAGGTACAGGACAAGTGTGACCGTTGTTCAAATTTACAGTGTCATCTGAGTCATATGTTTTTCTTTTGCCCTCGCCTACACAATTATTGGTCCAGTTATTTCAATATAATATCCACCATAATGGGAATTGACATACAACCCTGTCTTTTTATTGCCATTTTTGGAACTCCTGCTGAGCCAAGGCTATTCAATTCTGTTCAACGAGAAATTATTAATTTCACCTCTTTGATAGCCAAATGCCGCCGCCTCCTCCTCCAGTGGAAGTCTTCTAACACCCCCCCCCCCCCCCCCGTGTCTCAGTGGCTTACGGACGCCATGTTCTTTCTCAAACTTGAGAAAATTAAATACACAATGAGAGGGTGTACCCATACAGTAAGTTCTTTTCCAAGTGGCAATCCTTTATTTCGTATTTTAAGAGGTTGTGGGTCCTGCTAGATTAGATGCTGGTTTGTTAAATATCCATGTTTGTGATTTCTGCCTCAGCCAGAGTGGGATGTGTGAATGTTGGGATTAATTTGTTAATTTTGTTTTATTAATTTTATTTTTGTGGCTGTTGTTGTTAATGTTTCCTTTATCTACCGTAGTTGTCTGTCTGTTCTTTAAAAAAAGAGAAGTATTTGGTAAGTCTGTACTGCAGTTTCATCATCATTCTTATTTTTGACAAAAATATTTTGAAAAAAAACTGATTTACAGTACTTCTGCACTTACGTCCGCCTCCCTTGCATACCTGACATTATCCATTTATAGCTACATTTAAATACATTATGGAAGGTCTATGAAACAAGTTATTTTTTGTTATCTTGTATATTATAGCAGCTATAAACAACTGTTCCTTTACCAGCCTGATTTTTCTGTCTCTTGCAGTTACTAAGAGGAAAAATGCAGCATTTGTCTGTCCTGTGATTGAAATCCTAAAGTTACAGCTTTACCTCTGACTGTTACAAAACACAGACATTGGAGACTCCTTACATAAATGTTTAATAAACATTTCCTTACAGAAAAGTTTACCATATCAACAATTACGCAACTCAATTTTAATCTATGTAGTATGTTCATAGCATGCATTTTGTTAATCAATTCAACTTTAAACAACATTTAGCAGATTGGCACTACTCATACATTATTGTTTGCCAGTTTGTAACGTGTTTAATCTTGTCAAAGTGATACACATGACACATTCACATGATTCCAAAACCCAAAAGAAAAAAAAAAGATATATAATCATGAGAAAAAATAACTGGAACTGTAATGATAAACATTCTCTTGTTATGCTCATGGCATCAAAGAATTACTCAGGTCCATATCATTAACTGTCACAGGTAGAATATTCGCCACAGGCACAGTAAGGAGATAAATAAAGTCATAATTTACTTTTCAGCAGTTCTCATCTCATTATCTCTAGCCGCTTTATCCTGTTCTACAGGGTCGCAGGCAAGCTGAAGCCTATCCCAGCTGACTATGGGCGAAAGGCGGGGTACACCCTGGACAAGTCGCCAGGTCATCACAGGGCTGACACATAGACAACCATTCACACCTACGCTCAATTTAGAGTCACCAGTTAACCTAACCTGCATGTCTTTGGACTGTGGGGGAAACCGGAGCACCCGGAGGAAACCCACGCAGACACGGGGAGAACATGCAAACTCCGCACAGAAAGGCCCTCGCCGGTCACGGAGCTCGAACCTGGACCTTCTTGCTGTGAGGCAACAGCGCTAACCACTACACCACCGTGCCACCCCCTTTCAGCAGTTTCCGTGGAAAAATGTTTCAAGGCTTATTCAACAGTCAACTAATTTGGCCACATGGATTTACAAGCAAAGCTCCAGGTTGAATTAAAAAGGAAAATTTTTCAAGACTGACATTGCTATTGAAAATCAGTGTGTGTGGGTGTGTGTGGGTGTTTATATACTGCTGAGGACACTATCTGCAGATGTCCCCACAAGGATAGTAAAATCTGACAATTCCAACCTTGTGGGGACATTTGGATGATCCCCATAAGGAAATTCTTATTATTGTGTGTGTGTGTGTGGGGGGGGGGTTTCTACAAAAGTAAAAATAAATAAATAATTTTAAAAAAGATCCACAAAGTTTCCTTTTCATGACTGAGGTCAAGGTTAGGTTTAGGTTTAGATGCAGGCACAGCATTAATTAACTGCATTAATAATTATGTCAGTGGAAGGTCCCCACAAGGATAGTGAGACGTGTGTGTGTGTGTGTGTGTGTGTTAGAGACTCCTTAAAATTTCTTTCAAAGTTCAAAGACAATAGACAATACCCAAAATTGTTGAAAGAATGACGTCATATTTTTTATCCACTTACAGTTACATTTAATGTTGTGGGACATCTGGAAAGCAAGTTATACATTATAGCAGCTAGAAACAGTTGTTCCCTCACCAGCCTCTTTTTCTCTCTCTTTTCTCTCTCTCTATCTTTCTTCCTCTCTCTCGACAGCTTGAGAATAAGACAGCTAGTCATTTTACAAAGTACTGTAACCACAAAACTTAAACTCCTCTGTCCAGAGTCTGAAAACGTAAACTTTTACTGAACTGATTCAAATCAAATTTAATTTGAATCATATCTGTGCTGAACCAAATCTGGTCTGATTTTTCCAAAAGCATTGCCACACAAAGATCATTGTTAAATAGTAGAGTGAGCAGCTCTCTGAATGCTCTCTCTCCCAGTTAAGATGCTCTTAGTGTTAAGAAGCTTTGGGGAAACCTACCCCTGATCAGATCAGTAGTGAATTGAAATCACGGGCGCAGATAGAGGGGGGGACGGGGGGGATTCGTCCCACCCAGATTTAAATTCACCTCGTTCGGCCCCCCCACACACACACACTTATAGGGAGGAAAAAACATCTATGCTGTCTTTCTTTGCATAAGGCAAACCTCACGGAAAAATCAAAAGACTAATTACCATTTGGTTTATTGAGGTGCACAGCAGTACATACATAGTTGCAACTGCGCAGACTGCACAGGTTGCGAGCTCGAGCTTGGTTGCTATGGTTACCCATAACAAGTTTGACAGGCATATCAGGGACAGCTCCTCCTAGTTCAGGACCCCAACACGGCATGATGAAGGGTGCCAAAAGGCAGAAAATGATTGCATCGTTTTTTTTTTTTAAAAAAACGACTGTAAGTAAACTGTGCCTTACTTTATCATATCACCTTGCAATTTTTTGATAGTCTGTTCAAAGTAATGTCGTAGTGAAAGTAAAATTGTACGGAGTAGAGATGCCTTTCTGGTAGCCTCCTTCTTTCGGTGGCAGCCTGTAGATACAGTGCTCAGAAGGCAGTTTTAATGTTTAATCTGGCGTTCCCTGCCATAATTTCATCGAGCATATTGTTTCATAAGGAAACTTTGCGAAGAGTTGTTGACTAACTGCCGCTGACACAACACACAGGCATAGTTAGAAAGTCAGGATGCACTGGTTTACACTTTACACACACACACGTAGCCCAGCCTCTCGCTATGTTTAACAGTTGGAACTTAGCGGTTTTAAAACTAGTTTTGCAATTTCTGTGCGTGATGATAATGTGTAAACTTTGGATTTCCATAGGCTATGTTAAAATGTTATCATTGTCCTGGCCTGCAGGTAGTTCCTGGTGATGGCAGTGAGGGAGGTGAAATAACATGTATACACACTACCGTTCAAAAGTTTGGGGTCACCCAGACAATTTTGTGTTTTCCATGAAAAGTCACACTTTTATTTACCACCATAAGTTGTAAAATGAATAGAAAATATAGTCAAGACATTTTTCTGGCCATTTTGAGCATTTAATCGACCCCACAAATGTGATGCTCCAGAAACTCAATCTGCTCAAAGGAAGGTCAGTTTTATAGCTTCTCTAAAGAGCTCAACTGTTTTCAGCTGTGCTAACATGATTGTACAAGGGTTTTCTAATCATCCATTAGCCTTCTGAGGCAATGAGCAAACACATTGTACCATTAGAACACTGGAGTGAGAGTTGCTGGAAATGGGCCTCTATACACCTATGGAGATATTGCACCAAAAACCAGACATTTGCAGCTAGAATAGTCATTTACCACATTAGCAATGTATAGAGTGGATTTCTGATTAGTTTAAAGTGATCTTCATTGAAAAGAACAGTGCTTTTCTTTCAAAAATAAGGACATTTCAAAGTGACCCCAAACTTTTGAACGGTTGTGTGTGTGTGTGTATATATATATATATATATATATATATATATATATATATATACACACACACACAAAATATATATTTATATATACACAAAATGGAATCATTTGCTGACAGCTCAGTCCCCCCCAGTTCAAAAATCCTATCTGCGCCCCTGATTGAAATAGATTGATTTCTTGCATTCTTTTTGTGGCTTACATAGACACCCTGTGTTTTACCCTGGAATTTTTATCCTGAAAGAGTGAGATTCATGCCGAGAGATGCAGGAAGGCAGTGAAATGATCGACTCAGACAGTGTTGATTCATTTTCTATAACAGCAACTCAGACAGTAGTTATGAGTGTAACATAAATCACAGGTTTTTACATACTGTATGCTATTGTTTCTATAGTAACAGCTTGTTAACATAATCTAAACCTCAAAACAATCAAATATATATTTTTTAGATGTTGATTTACAAAGAAAACTTCTTAATTGTTGATGTGGTGAAGTTTTCTGTCAGGAGATGTTTATTTACCAATGACTACTTCCTATTATAGATCATGTTCTAAATAGTCATTCTGTCACCAGGATTTTCTTTTCAATCTCGCTTGAAGTTAATGAGACAAAAAAAAAAAAAGCATCTTGTCAGGTTCAAACCCAGACCTTCTTGCTGTGAGGCAACAGCACGAACCACTACACCACCATGCTGCTCTATTATTATTACAGTTGCAGTTAAAGGAATTCCGAAAGTGCAGTGTGTCTTATTCACACCCTTTCTATTGTTATTTAGTAATGCACAAATGGACAAATTTGACTCTGTCCATGACACCATGCTAACCCTAGCTCTTAAAGATTAAATTTTGCTTTGCTACACCCAAGAGTATGCACCAAACCATTAAGCAGAGTTTGACTGATGAGCTATTGTGATTAATGGTACCAGGTTGGAAGCAGACTGGTCCTGCAGACAGCTGGCCTCCTCATGGTCCTCCTGGAACTCTTTGGGAAGTTAAGCACTGTGTTCATCACCATCCTGGAGCTGGTGATTGGAGGCATGTTCCTGGTTATGTTCGGGATGGTGGCTGCTGTGGGAATATCAAACCTGCAGGTAAATGGAGGTGTTCACATCACACAGTGACTGATACATTAAATACATTCACTTGAGAGAATGGAGAAAGATCTGATGGCTGTATTGTGATGCAGAACTAAAGAGTGCTGTAAAAATAGCTGAAATACAGTATATAGCACTGGGTTGTCAGGTGTTGTTGTTTTTTTTGTTTTGTTTACTCTTTGGCAATTCATTAGCTTTGAAAAATATTTTAACACTCACTAAATTCATTCTCATCTCATTATCTCTAGCCGCTTTATCCTTCTACAGGGTCGCAGGCAAGCTGGAGCCTATCCCAGCTGACTATGGGCGAGAGGCGGGGTACACCCTGGACAAGTCGCCAGGTCATCACAGGGCTGACACATAGACACAGACAACCATTCACACTCACGGTCAATTTAGAGTCACCAGTTAACCTAACCTGCATGTCTTTGGACTGTGGGGGAAACCGGAGCACCCGGAGGAAACCCACGCGGACAGAACATGCAAACTCCACACAGAAAGGCCCTCGCCGGCCCCGGGGCTCGAACCCAGGACCTTCTTGCTGTGAGGCGACAGCGCTAACCACTACACCACCGTGCCGCCCCTCACTAAATTGTTACCTCACATTTGAAAACCTCGCAGATTCAAAGGGATTAAGCTGAGATACACGCAGCAGAACAGGTTTGTGACAAATAATAATTATTAAGCAATATTTTATCTCTGTGGTGTCAGTCATGCTAGATCAAAAGAATGATGGCATTGAAGATTTCCCTTTCCCACCATGGTATATTTATCAGTGTTGTTTTTCTCACAGTGTTGTTTGTCAGTATGTTGAAATGTTATTCATGAGTAATTTCACTAAAAGTGAGTGTAGGTTTGCAATATGAAGACAAAGTACAGTGTCCATCCATCCATTATCTGTAACCACTTATCCTGTGCAGGGTCGCAGGCAAGCTGGAGCCTATCCCAGTTGACTATGGGTGAGAGGCAGGGTATACCCTGGACAAGTCGCTAGGTCATCGCAGGACTGACACATAGAGACAAGCAACCATTCACACTCACAGTCAATTCAGAGCCACCAATTAACCTAACCTGCATGTCTTTGGACTGTGGGGGAAACCGGAGTACCCCCACATAGACAAAGGGAGAACATGAAATCAAATTTCGTATTGATTATAAAATACTACTATTGACCTTTAAAGCACTGAATGGTCTCGCACCATTAGCATTACAGTGGGTGGAAGACATGAGACCAACATGTGTCGCTCTGATACGTTCTAACAGGAATGCCATGGCATGGTGGCATCTTGGAAGCAAGATGGCCGACACTGAGGCAAGATGGCCAAGACTGAGGTTACCTGTGTTCCTGAGCTTACCCGTATAGCTCATTTGAGACGTCAACCACCCTGCCGCAGCCACCACCAGCGATCATAATAAGGTTTGTGAATCGAAAACACAAAGCTGAGTTATTGAAGCAGCGCAGCAAGCTGAAAGGGACAGGTGTTTAGCTGAATGAGCACCTCATGATAAAAAATGCTGACAGCGAGAGAAGCCCGCAGACTCAAGAAAGACAAAAAGATCAAGGCAACATGGACAAGGAATTGTAAAGTGTTCATATGACTCAATAGAGCATCACCGGAGGAAGAGAAGGTGCTTGTCATAAGAGAAATTAATGAATTGGAGTAGTATGAGGAACTATGAAGGACTGCCTGTCGGCCACTGCAGTAGACCTACTGTGGGGAACATCAAATGGATTATAATATTTTGTTGTAGGCCTACGGACTGTGTCTTTGGCAGTGACTGGACTTTATGGACCATCACCACTGAACAGTCAACAGTAGCTGGATGCGGAGTGAGCCCAGCCCTGCGCTACAGACGACTGACTGACAGATGGCTTGCTCAGAGGGATCTGGGTCTGTTCGGTCAGCAGTGTGGTTTTTCCAAGCACCACGTCAAGCCGAGACTGACCAATGACCTGCTCTCCAGGTATAGATCTTCTTTTTCTCTATGTCTTCCAGTGACTTACTCCCCATAAACATCGGGGCGATCGCCCCTACTGACTCTGATTTATTAGCATTCACTCCCTTTGAGCTCAATACGGACAATGACGGAATCTATGAAACTTTCTTTAATCCTGATGTGATTTATATTGACACAAACTCTGCTAAACTGTCATGTAATTATTTCACTGAAAATCAGTTTAATAATTTGCTTCATGCGGCTGCATGTCGAGATGCTTTTTTTACTTTCCACCTGAATGTACACAGTTTGTCTAAAAACTATGATTGTTTGAAAACTTATTTATCAACTCTGATACACTCCTTTTCAGTTATAGCTTTTTCAGAAACATGGTTAAACAACGATATTCTCAGTCTTTATCCTTTTTTGAAATATAATGCCATTCATTCTTGCAGAAACAACAAAACAGGAGGAGTTTCATTGTATGTGTCGGATAACTATAATTTCATCAGTAGAAAGGATCTGTGTGCTGATTTTGACATGACGCTTGTAGAGTCTGTATTTATCGACATTCCATCCTGTCCATCCCTCAGTAGAAAAGGCATTATAGTTGGATGTATTTATAGGCCACCCGACTCTGATATAAATACGTTTATTGATGCATTATATTCTACTTTAGAAATCATTAACAAGGAACATAAATTGTGTGTATTACTTGGTGATTTCAACATTAATTTGCTCAAAGATGATCTGACATCAACAAAAGACTTTCTGAATACTCTTTATTCTGTAAATTTCTATCCCTTAATAACAAAGCCATCTCAAATTACTAGATCATCAGCTTCATTAATCAATAACATCCTATTCAAGTCCCTAGACTTTGAAATCACTTCGGGTCTATTGATGTGTGATGTCTCAGATCATCTTCCGGTTTTCCAGATTTTACATGCTACTGACTATCCAAACTTTAAATGCACTAATTCTGCTTATGGACAAATGAAATATCACAAATTCACTAGAAATAATTTAGTATCTTTTAAAACAGCCAGCAGTTACGTCTCCTGGGATGAGGTTCTCGGGTTACAAGATGTTGATGAAGCCTATAACTCATTTCTTTTTTTTAAAGATATTTTTTGGGCTTTTTTCACCTTTATTGGATAGGACAGTGTAGAGACAGGAAATGAGTGGGAGAGAAAGACAGGGAGGGATCGGGAAATGACCTCGGGTCGGAATCGAACCTGGGTCCCCGGATTTATGGTATGGCGCCTTACCCACCTGAGCCACAATGCCCCCGTATCACTCATTTCTAGTACAGTTTAATTCTGCTTTAGACTCATCTTTTCCCTTGATCAACTCAAAATACAATATTAATTCTTCTAAGGGGAAACCTTGGATTTCAGATGAACTGAAGAAACGCTCCTGCAAAAAAACAAGCTTTACAGGAAAGCTCTCACAAACCCCACTCCAGCAAACATAAAAACCTATAAGAAATATAAAAACATATTCATAGGTGATATAAGAAAAAACAAAAAAAGTACTATGCAGATAAATTCACTTTTTTTTTTACTTTTGCCACTCACAGATATGTAATATTGGATCATTTTCCTCAATAAATAAATGACCAAGTATAATATTTTTGTCTCATTTGTTTAACTGGGTTCTCTTTATCTACTTTTAGGACTTGTGTGAAAATCTGATGATGTTTTAGGTCATATTTATGCAGAAATATAGAAAATTCTAAATGGTTCACAAACTTTCAAGCACCACTGTATGGATGCTGTCAGTCCCCCACTCGCTTGCTCACTCGAGTTTGTTGACGGTGTAGTGGCTGCTGCTTTATGTCCCGGGGCTCCCTCATGCCTGTGTTACCTTCTGACTCTCCCCTTTTAGTTATGCTATCATAGTTAGTTTTGCCAGAGTCCCTGATTGTACTCAGTGCAATATGTATACTGTTCCTACTTATTCATTGGGCATACCTAACAACCTGTGTTTTCTTCCCCCAAATCTGTACCTCTGAGTTACATGTCAATCCTGAGATCGAGATGCTGACCTCTTCTGCTCCTCGGACCTGCCTGATCCATCCTGGTGCCCTGTGTCTGGTTGGAGTCTCATCACATCGCTCCTGTGGAGGACAGCCCCATATGAACAGTTGAAAGTAACACTTGGAAGACGCTCTGGACACTTACAGTAATGCTTTTATGGCTGAGGACTACAGTTGACTTGCTAACTTTAGGACTGCAGTTGTCATGAACAGTTTTGCATTCAAGTTTCTATTAATGAAGAGTTATAACATCAACGAAACTGACTTCATGTTAAAACTGTTAATGTTATAGTCATGTTGTCTGTTGTTGCCCAAATGAGGATGGGTTCCCTTTTGGGTCTGATTCCTCTCGAGGTTTCTTCCTCATGTCGTCTGAGGGAGTTTTTCCTTGCCACCATTGCCACAGGCTTGCTCATTGGGGATAGATTAGGGATAAAATTAGCTCATGTCTAAAGTCACTCAAATTCTGTAAAGCTGCTTTGAGACAATGTCTATTGTTAAAAGCAATATACAAACAAACTTGACATGAAAACTCCACGCAGAAAGGCCCATGTCAGCCACTGGGCTTGACATACATGTCAACCTTTGGTCAATCAAACCTGTATAACCAACCTCCAAAATCCGTATTTCCCTTATAAAATTCGTATAAGATGCAAATTAAAATAATTTACCTAAAATTTGAATGATAATTAACAATGATATATCCCAGTTACTTTTTATTAAATATTAATAACAATAAACCTTCAGAATGAATACAAAGCTCCAATGTTTGACAAAAACACAAGTGTTATCAGCGTAGTTACAAAGGAAATACTTCATTGTTTGGAGACAGGTTTCACCGAGCGGCTATTATGCACGAGACTTCATATTAGCCACAAAGTCAGGAAAATCTCATCTCATTATCTGTAGCCGCTTTATCCTGTTCTACAGGGTCGCAGGCAAGCTGGAGCCTATCCCAGCTGACTACGGGCGAAAGGCGGGGTACACCCTGGACAAGTCACCAGGTCATCACAGGGCTGACACATAGACACAGACAACCATTCACTCTCACATTCACACCTACGCTCAATTTAGAGTCACCAGTTAACCTAACCTGCATGTCTTTGGACTGTGGGGTAAACCGGAGCACCCGGAGGAAACCCACGTGGACACGGGGAGAACATGCAAACTCCGCACAGAAAGGCCCTCGCCGGCCACGGGGCTCGAACCCGGACCTTCTTGCTGTGAGGCGACAGCGCTAACCACTACACCACCGTGCCGCCCGTCAGGAAAATCTGTTCGTAAAATTACGTTATAATGACCAAATACAATGAAAAGTATTTTTCCAGTCTCACTTGTGAAAGGTAATCCCATGTGATCTCGTTTGGACGGTAAACCTGTTGGTACAGTTAAACGCAGCACATGAATGAGGCATCTTTATTCTTGGCTACTGTCTAGATGCTATACCAGAGACGGTTGAAGAATCTCCACTTTGCCACATCCAATATGGCGGCAAGGATGACGTATGATTCTACGCAGAAGGCGGCGTCTATGTTTATATGTCTATGACTTCACGGTTGGTGGGATTCTCGCAATGTGGTGTGCGCATGATCAAAAGTGGAACGAAGTCTCGCTACCACAAGATAACGCGCAATTTCATAAGACTTTACTGGCTGTCTGTGGTGTACAGTACGTTTGTAAATGTTATGCGCTCTTTTATCATCGTGAGAATTGATTATAGCTCTAAATAAATATTGAAGTTTTTTAAAGAATCCGTATAACTTTATTTATACACCCGTATACTATGTTTATTGAATCAAATCCATACAGGTTGATATGTATGGCTTGAACCTAGAATCTTGTCACTGTGAGGCAACAGTGCTAGCTACTACACCACCATTCCACCCACGAAGTAGACTACTTTCCCTTAAACTAGTAGTCATTACCCGTGAATGCCTCTGCCACAGCTCAACTTAGAGGTCAGCAAGCCAACCTCCAATGCCATGCTCCAGTCTGAGGTCAGTGAGGCGACCTCCAGCATCACTAATGATGAACTTGCTAACACGCTCCCTGCTGCATGCCCCCTCGGCCTCAGCTATGTACTGACACAACTTTGGGGAAAACTCATCATGTGGGCTCACACCACACTGGCTACTGGACACCCAGACACACTGAGAATGCACAGTATGTTCAATGCTAAGCACTGGTGGCTGAATACAAGATCCAACATCCATGAACATGTTGCATCATGCCCATCCTGTGATCAGACCAAGGTGCACTGTACAGTACATTTCCCACTGGGAAACCCATACCCATGTCTGAGTTCATGCCTAAGTCCAGGCCCATGCCTGAGCCCTTGTCCAGGTCCATGTCCTTGTCCATGCTTGAGTCCAGATCCATGTCCATGCCTGTGACTGAGTCCATACCCATGAGCCCTGTCATGAGGTTCTGACGTGAGCCCTCCATTGCTCTGGGTGCCATGCTCTGCGATCCATGGCGTATTAGCATAGCATAGCATATTATGTCTTGGTGTATAAAAAGCCTTAGTTTCATTATGGTTGTTGTCTCTTTTTCGTTATTTTGGTTACCATTCTCTCATGATATCTCGCTATTGTTTTTTTCTCATCCTTGTTTTCTGATTTTGCTTATGCTAAGTCTCATTTTGTTCCTTGTTCCTGAAGTGTGATTTATGTTTGTTTTTTGAATAAAGTTCCTGTGATTGCATCCACTGTATCCACAGTGGAACAGATGTGTGTTTATTCTGATTGCTCATTCAATTGCTTTGCTTTCTTGCAGTATGTGGACTTAAACTCCTCCAGGAATCTGCTAATCTGTGGTGTTTCTGTCTTCACTGGACTTGTGTTGCCATCATGGTTTCATTCAAACCCAGACACCATCAGCACAGGTAAGAGTGATGTAGCAAGAGTCTGCATCTTCCATGTGCAACAAGTGCTTTACAAAGCATACAGTGTTACTAAATACAGGAAATTTGGGGTGTATTATAGAGTTAGAGTACAAAATCATGGATATTTAGAGTACATGGATATTTAGAGTACAAAATTATGGATATAACATTTCATACAGAAATACAATTCAGAGTGCTTAAAATAACTAAAAGCAAAAAGAACATGAATTAGATATTTAAATATTTAAAGCTAGACTGCCTTTCAGATTTTTCAAGTATGGGACATAAAAATAATTTTCTCTGACACCCAATTATTTTTGTTTAGGGGACCGAAAGCTACTGAATTCGAATCACAGACTTCCCATGTTTTTAGTTTTTTGTGTTTTTTTTTAAATAGAACAATTAATGAATTTAGAGCCACATGGCCCTAAACTCTCCACTATTTTTTCCTGCTTCACAATTACCCAATTCAAGATACGATGTCATGCATCACGTGGTGGGCTTTCCCCATTCATGCAAGGCATTGTGGGATACTGTCAGTCCTGCATGCTGTGGCGCGTGCACCTGAAGGCGCGCCTCGGGCTGTGCACACGCGTCAAGCGGTCTCCAGCATGCACGCTGTTAACGAAGCGCACCTGAACTCTATTAAGGAACTGTGTGTGCACCTACTTAACACATTACCAAGCCTTTCTACCCATGTTCTTGATTTCCTATTTCCTGATTCGTGTCTGTTTCTCGTTCCCGTTCTCTATTTGCCTCTGATATCCTGTTTGTGCCTCGCACGACCCTTTTGCCTGTTTTCATGTTTTGATCTAGCCTGCTGTTTTGGATTGCTTGCCTATGTGTATACTGTATATATTCACTGTAAATAAACTGATACTTCTGCACTTACATCTGCCTCCCTCACGTACCTGACAAAATACTTCACCATACAATTGATGTAGCAGAAGTTTTTCAATATGCCATTCCATGCCGCTTCTGGGCCTCTCTGTCTCAGTCCCTCACCTCATAATTTTGACTGAAGTCTGACTGGAGTCCCCTGGCATCCTACTACAGAATATATCACCCTAGAGCAGGGGTCTTCAATCCTATCCACAAAGGGCCAGTGTGGCTGCAGGCTTTCATTCCAACCAAGTAGGAGCTACACCTGATTTCACTTGTTTAATCATTTCACCCTCGTCTCCAGTCAACAATCAAGTGAGCCTCCAATTTGGCTGTAATGAAAGCCTGCAGCTACACCGGCCCTTTGCGGATAGGATTGAAGACCCCTGCCCTAGAGGATTCAATCTTCAGTATGAGTTCTTCTATGAGGACCTCCAAGAGCCCAAGCCATCTGAACCCATCTGGGTAAGCTTCATCCTAATGTTTATTACAGGATGAGCACACAGATGGGTGGATTACCTGATCCGAGTCAGCACCCATCACAGCTCACAGACTTTCTATGCCATGCTCAAGTTCATTTTTGAATCATTGGAAAAGGAGGAATCCCATGAAAATTTTTGGGGAGGGGCAATCATTCCAGTGGCTGACTCAGTGGAGGAGGCCTTTGCTCCAGAGCTCCCTCCAGTGACTGACTCAGTGGAGAAGGCTGTCGCTCCAGAGCTCCCTCCAGTGGCCGATGTAGAGACAGCAGAGGAGGCTGTTGTTCCTAAGCCCCTCTTAGAGGCTATCTCTCCTGAGCTGGAATCTCAGCCAGAACCATCACCTGAATTAATGCCTGAACCAGTGTCTGTAACAGAACCCATGCCTTAACCTGAGCCAGCACTAGCGTCTGTTCCAGTGCCAGCACCAGCGTCTGTTCCAGTGCCAGCGTCTGCACCACAACCAGTGCCAGAGTCAGAGTCAGTGTCAGTGTCTGCTCCAGAACCAGTGCCAGCACCAGTGTTGGAGTCAGCTCCAGTGCCAAAGCCAGCATCAGAGCCTGTGCCAGTGTCTACTCCAGAACCTATGCCAGTGCCAGTATTGGAGTCAGCTCCAGTGCCAGCATCAGAGCCTGTGCCAGTATCTACTTCAGAGCTAGTGCCAGAGCCAGCTCCAGTGCCAGGGCCAACGTCAGATCCTGTGTCAGTGCTTACTCCAGAGCCAGTGGCAGGATCAGCCAGAACATCAGCGCCTACACCAGAGTCAGTACCTGCGCCAGCTTCAGTGCCGATGCCAGAGTTAAGGCCAACCCTAACCCTAGGGTGCATATAACTTCTACCCAGATTTGCTTATTTACAATTATTAATTAAGTTATGGACTAATTAAGCCTTAATGAGCAGTTCAACAAAAGTCACTTCTTCTCGGTCAATTCCTCACTGTTTTGGATTCTTTCTGGCAAATAGGTTGGTATTCCTAGGGTGGCTTCTATATATAGCTTGTATATAGTGTATAGCTTGTAACATTTATTGCGCAAAGTTGCCCACTTTAAATTGTTCCTTCGGGACTAGACAAAGGAGGAGTGAGCTACGCCGTCATTGACGGTCTCATTGTTTTTAAAGTAACAGCTTACATGGTTTTATGTCACATTTATGGAAGGAGTCTCCAGTGTCAGTGCTTTGTAACAGTCAAAGGTAAAGCTGTAACTTTTAGATTTTCTACATCCTCAGAACAGACGAGTTTATGATATTTTGTGTGTGGATTTTTTTTTTTGGGGGGGGGTTGTTAACATGAGCTTCGTATTTATTTTATGCATGTTTTGTCTTATTATTTTCAAGAAATAGAAAAAAGAGAGGGTGGTGACAGAACAATTGTTTAGAGCTTCTATAACATAAGTGAGAGCTTGTTTTGTGGATGTTCCACTAAAGTCAGTGTAACTATAAATGGATAAAAAAGTACATGCCATGATTTAATAAATAAAAATGTGTAATCATTTGGAGAATGTTGAGAGGACTAAAACACTTCAGGACATGCTGTTATTGAAAAATAATGTCCTTCAGTCCTGTTAACAACATAATCGACATGATTGATTTTTTTTTTTTTTAAATACCAAAACAAAGGCCATACAATACAACAAAACAAAGACAATAGACAAAGACAACAGTGCACAGACAATGAACACAAGATGTACAACCAAGAGAAGAAGTAGATTTTCAAAGTGCAAATTAAATCCTTAAATGATTTATACAGTATCAGTGATTTGTAGCATACATGCCATACCAGTCAAAAGTTTATACACCCCTATTCATTCATAGGTTTTTTTTGTTTGTTTGTTTTGGGGGTATTTTTGGGGTCTTTTTTGTATTACCATTTTCTACACTGCAGAACAATACTGAAGACACAAAAAATTTGAAACAACATACCGTATGGAACACACACTGAACTATGTGACATACAAAAAGTATTTTAAAAAACCCACAGGCTACAGGAATGACAGACCACGTAAAAGCAAGGGGATACAAAAAATTAGCAGAACAGAGACAATAGAAACAAAAGAGCAATGACAAGAAAGGCAAAAAGTAGAAAAGATAAACCCAAAAACAGATTTAAAAAAAAATGGTTGATTATTTTCCAAGGGCTGCACACCCCTGAGGATTTTATTCCGTATCCCTACCTCTATTAAAACACACACAGTGAGTGATCGAGGCACAGCGTAAAGAAGAAGTTAATCTTCTATTAAGTGCTTTGTGGGAAATGAATTATAGATAAATAAATGAGATAAAGATTTCAGGAAATAAACTCAGCGACATTCTGTGGGATGTCTTGATGGATTTTATGCATCAGCAAGTATCTTTTAACAAGAAAATCTTTTAAAATCTAATAAGTTGTCTCTATTAAGCTTCCGGAAGTGGACTGCTCGTAAATAAATGAAAAATATAAGCCTACTGAAATACAAGCTTCCTGGACAATGTCTCTCTCTCTCTCTCACTCACACACACACAGCATCGTAATATCTGAAAACATTCACTCAGCATTTAATTCCAGTCCACTTTGATTTGACAAGCAGTTGAATTCTTGACTCTGATTGGTCAGAAGCTGTGCACAGCTCGGATAGTAATTCCAGCTGTTTCTGTAGTAACAACTCATTCACAGGGATGTGTATGGAGGATGTGCCATAAAGCTAAGAGACGTTTATTTAACATTTATGTGTGGAGTCTCAGGTGTCAGTACTTTGTAACAATCACGGTCCTTTGCAATGTTACTCAGAATGGAAAAGTCTTCAGGACAGAAGACTTAAAATTTTCTGGTCTATCTGTAAAATGACAAGCTGACTTTCTTTGAAAGAGAGAGAGGACGAGAATGAGACAATGACTGTTTAACACAGCTGTGTAATGTAGGTGAGAACAAGAACTTGTCTCTCAGACATTTCACAACATTTAACTATTAAAAAGTGCAACACATCATTCACGAATAAATTAAACATTGTTAGCGTTGGGGAAATCCTTCAAATTTCCATATTTCTGAAAGAAGATGTCATGCCTACCTCTACATTTATAACCTAATATATTAATGGAAGAACAGCTTCTTCTTCTTCTTTTGGCTGGTCCCATTAGGGGTCACTACAATGGCTCATCAATCAACATTTGATTTGGCATAGTTTTTCATACCAGATGTCCTTCCTGACGTAACCCTCCCCAATCTATCTGGGCTTGGGACTGGCACTAAGTATGCACTGGATTGTGCAACCCCACTCACTCACTCTGTCAACTCTTGCTGTTGGGCATTGATGATGGTTCTCCAAAAACATCTGTCCTGCATGCTGGTTTCAATCTCCTGGATCTCATAGCCCATGTCATCCTATTGTAGGTCAATGTAGGTCTTCATGGGACACCCTTGAGTTCTTTTCCCTTGTGTAGACTGCCATGTAACCAATTTTGACACCACACTCCCTTCTGCCCTTTTACAATGTAGGTCTCTTGGTAGTGATTTTAGTTGTGAGATGAGGTATGTCACCATGTAGTTCTTTGTTGGTCATATGTGATTTCCAGCTCACATTTGAAACTGCTCTCAACATTCTGGTGTAACACCTATCCAAGGCTTTCCTGATTTTCTTTGTAATGGTCCAGGTCTCACAACCATATAGCAGCACGCTTTCAACTGTGGCTTGGAATAGCTTTACTTTCAGGAGCCTTGGGAGGTTAGACTTCCATATTTTATTTAGTTTGTTGCATGCCTTATGAAAGACATTAATGATATGCAACCCCAGAAGCTGGGTATTTTACCTAATCTGCATGTCTTTAGACTGCGGGAGAAAACCGGAGCACCTGGAGGAAACCCATGCAGACAACATGCAAACTCCACACAGAAAGGCCCCCTTCAGCTGTGCAGTTCAAACCCAGAACCTTCTTGCTGTGAGGCAACAGTGCTAACCACTACACCACCATGCTGGAAGAACAGCATTGCTGAAAAATTGTGAAGAATTATAAGTTTATAACAGGAAATAAATTCTCACTTTGATTCTCAGCATCATCTGCATCAGTCTCCATCTCATCACCTGAGATAAAAAAAGTCAATCATGGCATTGATGGCATCAAAGGCCATCAGAGAGGCAAAGCTGGCCTATGCAAATAAGTTGTCCGACCACATCTCAGATAACAACCCCAGGCAGGTATGGGAGGGCCTGAAACATATCACCAACTACAAAGGTAATGGGACAAGCACAGGAAACATAGACTTCTCTCTAGCTGAAGAGCTAAACCACTTCTTTGCTCGCTTCAAAAAGACTGTAAACATCCCTACCACACACACACACCTCTGTTCATAGCCTCCCCTGAGCCCAGTTCACACACACTTACCCTCCAGGAACACCAGGTTCGCAGTGTGTTCAGGGCAGTGAACCAGAGGAAAGCTGCTGGCCCAGACGGTATACCTGGCAGTGTATTTAAGGCCTGCACTGACCAGCTGTCTCCTGTGTTCACCAGGTTATTTAGTCTCTCTTTGTCACTAGCCACCGTCCCCCACTGCCTGAAATCGGCAACCATAGTTCCCGTCCCTAAGTCCACCACCATTAGTAGTCTCAATGACTATAGACCCATTGCACTAACACCTGTGGTGGCAAAATGCTTCAAAAAGCTGGTCCAAAAACACATCAAAGATTGCCTCCTCCCCAGCTTTGACCTTCACCAGTCTGCCTATAAAGCGAACAGGTCTACTGAGGACGCCATCTCCACTGCCCTCCACACTGCCCTGCACCACCTGGAGAATCCTGGGACCTCTGTAAGAATGCTCTTCATCGACTTCAGCTCAGCCTTTAACACCATCATTCCAGACATCCTCATAGCCAAGCTGGTCAACTTGGACTTCCTCCCCACCATGTGTGCCTGGATCAGAGATTTCCTCACCGACTGCCCACAGTCTGTCAGGATTGGTAACAGGAGCTCATCCACCCTGACACTCAGCACTGGCTCTCCACAGGGCTGTGTGCTGAGCCCTCTCCTGTACACCATATACACACATGACTGCACACCCACACACCCCTGTAACATCATCATAAAATTCGCTGATGACACCACTCTGGTAGGACTCATCACAAAGAATGATGACTCTGCTTATAGAGATGAGATCCAGTGACTGACAGAGTGGTGTGACAGCAACAACCTTACCCTCAACACCAGAAAGACCAAGGAGGTGGTCATGGACTTCCATAAGAGCAAAGCCGACTCCCCCCCCCCCCCCCCCCCCCCCCCGCATAAAAGGCGACATAGTGGAGAGAGTTCCCACCTTTAAGTTTCTGGGGACCCACGTTTCTGAGGACCTGTCTTGGGTGGCTAACACAACTGCCCTAGTAAAGAAAGCCCAGCAGCACCTCCATTTTCTGAGGGTCTTGACACGGAACAGGCTGCAAACCGACTTGTTGGTCTCATTCTATCGGGCCACGATTGAGAGCGTGCTGGTGCACGCCATCCCAGTGTGGTACGCTGGCTGCACAGTGGCTGACAGAAAGAGGCTACAGAGGGTCACCAGAACTGCAGAGAGGGTGATTGGCTGTCCACTCCCCTCCCTGGATGCAATCGCCAGCTCCAGGTGTCTCACCAGAGCTAAGGCGATCATAAAAGATCACTTTCATCCCAACCATCACCTGTTTAGTATGCTGCCCTCTGGGAAAAGGTTTAGTTCCTTCAGATGTAAAACCAACAGATTCAAGAACAGCTTCTTCCCTTGGGCAGTCAGAACTTTAAATGCACTTTAATAAAAAAAAACAATAATAATAACCTGTACTCGAGTTGAGGGGGGATGCCATCCCCCCTGGAATAAAAAATGGTCAAAATCATCCCCCCTCTAAAACGGGCATCCCCCCTCCCTTCCCTTGAGCAATTTTATCAATAAATGTGGACATTACTTCTATTTAACATTGGAATTAGAAATGCCATTCCACGTAGCTTTGCTGAAACTGAGCATACAATAAGCTACCGCGAGAGAGGGCACACGCAAGTGAAGTGTTTGAGGAGGTGACATTCAGTTGGGGTTCCGTTATTTTTTTATTTCATTCGGTGTCAGTGACAGCAGCGGATTGCAGCATCATGGCCAAGCGGAGTGGACAGCAAGACCTAAGCAAGTTCGGATTTAAGATCACAAGAAAAAACATTTCAAGAGGTAAGTCAAGAGTTATGAATATCAAATCAAATCAAATCAAGTTTATTTGTACAGCGCTTTTAACAATAAACATTGTCGCAAAGCAGCTTTACAGAATTTGAACGACTTAAAAGATGAGCTAATTTTATCCCTAATCTATCCCCAATGAGCAAGCCTGTGGCGACGGTGGCAAGGAAAAACTCCCTCAGACGACATGAGGAAGAAACCTCGAGAGGAACCAGACTCAAAAGGGAACCCATCCTCATTTGGGCAACAACAGACAGCCTGACTATAATATTAACAGTTTTAACAGGTATAACCCTCAACTGTCCTCATGGGGCCGTCCTTCACAGGAGTGGGGCGATAAAACTCCGACCAGACACAGGGCACCAGGATGGATCAAGCAGGTCTGAGGGGCAGAAGAGGCCAGCATCTCAATCCCAGGATCAACATGTAACTCAGAGGGACAGATGGGGGGGGGAAGAGAGAGAAAGAAAACATGTTGTTAGGTATGCCCTAAAAATGACAAGTATTAAATCTGTGTGGTAGGCTCGCAGAGACGAGAGTCTTTACATCAGGCATGACACACAATGGCATGTTAATATGGTAAAAAAATATATCATGACCTGCTCTGGCTGGATGCTTGATTGGGTGATGGGAGCACACTCCTCAGCAATGATGAGATGCAGATGGGACCCTTAGGCCTGGCCAAGACAATTCAGTTACATTTCACCGGGTCTGGGACATGCGACAGAATGTCTGACGGCCGATTCCCTGCAGGCTACGATAGCCAGTCGAGGTCCCCACCGTCTCCACCAAAAGATTTCCTGTTGACTCCATGTAACTCAGAGGGACAGATTTGGAGTGGGGGGGAGAGAAAGAAAACACAGGTGGTTAGGTATGCCCAATGTCACCTGAATAAGTAGGAACAGTATACATATTGCACCGAGTACAAGCAGGGACTCCGGCAACTAACTATGACAGCATAACTAAAAGGAGAGAGCCAGAAGGTAACACAGGCATGAGGGAGCCCCGGAATATCAGTCACACTTTCTGTGAGCCCACTATCATGCTGTAAAGTTACCAATATATGTAGCCTAATTTGTGGGCGGCGGATAACATCACAGCTATCATAATGAATGTTAGTTTGGAGTCTAGCCAGCTATCGATAGCTTACTCAGGTTCATGTTAGCTTTGATTTCTTGTATAAGGCCATTAATTTAATCAGCCTGGACGTTCGTTTGTTATTCTTCAGGCAACAAAAAGTGTTATTCAAGACAGGAAGGCTAAAATAAATGACACTAGCAGTTTTGAAGGCTTCATTGCCTCATTAGAGAGCTGGTCACAACATGTAAGGCAGAGCAGGATTGGTGTAGGACTCGACAAAGTGTCTGCTAAAATGCAGCTTTCTTTTTCTTCATCATAGGCTCTTCTTCTGTCTCCTCAATGGGCCTTTTCCCCTTTCCAAAGAAACTTTCCAAAGATCCCTGCTTTTAACTCATTTTGCTAGCTTGTATCCAGTATGTATCAAAGTGCTGGTATGTATCGAAGCAAAGTATCAAAGTATCCAAGGCAGCTCCTTGGTAACTGTCAACATTAAGGTGTCACGTGACCTAGATAACAGCAGGAATCAACGTTACAGAAAGAATCCGGTCATTTTTCAAAGCTCAAATCCTCGTTCAGATAATAAATAAATCAGAAATAACATTATAAGTACTTTTCTTTCCATTAAAATAATAACCGGTATGGACATGTATAATTTGCATTACTCATGAGAATAAACATAATAATAACAAAAAGGAAAAAACAAAAAAATGCATAATGCCTCAAACATCTTTTAGGAAGTTTAGTCTGATTTACAATTTACTGTTGCTTGTTTTAGCTTATTGGTTCCCTACCTACCTCTGTATTTAACTCAATGTTCCCAATGTTCAGCTTTGAATAAAAATTCTATTGACTTGGTATGAAAAGATTCAGTTGTTCATTACATTGCCTGCTGAGGTTTTAATAAATTATTTACCAAACGATTTTAAAGGAGCCTACCATGACTATGAAGTTACACTTCAAATTTGTCCTCTGCCTTTCACCCTAATATGGAGAATGTGGTAGGTATGTCAGCCAGGAGACTGACTAAATATGACACATGACATCCACACTGTGCATGTTTTACAGTAAAATATCAGTGTATTATGGTTTTTTTACAACAATAAAAAGGGTACACAGTGTGTACTACACACTTTATCAGCACAAAATACTGTATGTCTGGTAAATGAACAAGGTCCACAGACCTACGTTGTGTGCAAACCCTCCTAAAAGCAAACCAGTTTCCCACCAACGGACCGACCGATGGGTCGACACGCGACTAAAAATTTCACCATCCCCCCTGGTTTGATTTTACAACTCGACCACTGATAATAACTAACAAACAAACTGTTTTTACAGGCTGCTATGAGTGAGCGTGTGTGTGTGTGAGTATGGGACACCACACTACCATTATTGATTGATCGTGTGTGTGTCTGTGAGTGTGTGTGTAGGTCACCACACTGCTGCTTCTGATCATACCCATATCATGTGCAATACTAATGTGCAATATCTACCTGCCTACCTCTATTTTTTTTCATTTATTTTATTATTATTACTAGTATTACTTTTTATGTTGTTGTATTTATTATCAATGCTTTTTATATGTTCTCTTTGTATCTTCTATATGTTTTATATCTTCTCTTTTATATGCACCTTTGTGGCCATGCTGGCTAAATTTCGTTGTTCAGGCAACTGCTCAATGACAATTAAAGTCTTGAATCTTGAATTGATCCATTACTGCTTATCCTGTGCAGAGTCACAGACAAGCTGGAGCCTATCCCAGCTGACTACGGGTGAAAGGCGGGGTACACCCTGAACAAGTCGCCAGATCATCACAGGGCTGCACATAGATACAGACAACCATTCACACTCACATTCACACCTATGGTCAATTTAGAGTCACCAGTTAACCTAACCTGCATGTCTTTGGACTGTGGGGGAAACCAGAGCACCCGGAGGAAACCCACGCGGACACGGGGAAAACATGCAAACTCCACACAGAAAAGCCCCCGTTGGCCACTGGGCTTGAACTCAAGACCTTCTTGCTGTGAGGTGACAGTGCTAACCACTACACCACTGTGCCACTCAGTCAGTCATGGCATTTTAAAAGGATAGTTCGGGATTTTTTACATGAATCTGTATGGCATCCCCATCAATAGTGTCGTGCAAACACACTGACTTACCCCTGACAGCATCCTGTGAGTCCAGTTCTTGTCCAGTTTTGGTCCAGACGAAAGTAGTCCGGCAAGTTTGTTGGGGTCACGAAAGTAAAACGTTTTTCATCTCAAAACAGTATGTGTTCAAAAGAGTGATATATTTGCATCACAAAACCGTTGCCAAATAAAAAGTCAGACCTCGAAATCGCTTGGCACTATTTTCTCTCCCTTCTTATCACTGCGCGCTGCCGCCAGGTGACAGCCACGGCTGTTTCATTCATTGTTTACTAGTGATGGGAGTTTCGGCTCTTTTTCGTGAGCCGGCTCTTTTGGCTCTTCTTACTATAAGGAGCCGGCTCTTTCGGCTCCCAAACGGCTCCTGAGATTTTATTTTTGATTTAAAGGAATACGCCACCCCCAGATGAAATTGAGTCAGTCCCTGCAGTCCCTAGAGTTGGATGAGTGAGCCAAAGCGTTTTGTAGCCGACCCAGCCATTGTCCTGATCTATAAACGCCCCGGTTAGCTTAGCTTAGTCGCTGTAATCCGGCGTGTCCAGCTAGCATTGTCGTTGCAAAAGTGAATTAAATAACTCAAGATTTTTTATAATTATTTCTCATGACTTGTACATTCACATCGAGTACACATATCAATGCGAATTAACACGAAGGGATTTACTAGACCAATTTATATCTGGAACTATTTTCGGCCACAGCACAGGCAAAGCACCGCTGCAGGCGCAAAGACACCGCACAGCACCTGAAAACGGGTGCGCAGCGCCTGAAAACCCGTTTTCAGGCGCTGCGCGGTGTCTTTGCGCCTTCCTTTTCCTACCTATTCCTTTAATTGCTGCAATTAACGAGTTAATTCTGATTCTATTTCTCCTCTCAGTTATAATCTGTCCTGCTTTTGAAAAGATCCTCTCTGGGGGGACAGATGCTGCCACTATACACATCCTCCGTGCCATCACGTGTGTAAGCCGTGGATAGAGTGCAGCCTTGGTCTCCCACCAGCTTAGTGGGTCTGCGTTTCGCTGTCACCTGGCGGCAGCGCGCAGTGATAAGAAGGGAGAGAAAATAGTGCCAAGCGATTTCGAGGTCTGACTTTTTATTTGGCAACAGTTTTGTGATGCAAATATATCACTCTTTTGAACACATACTGTTTTGAGACGAAAAACGTTTTACTTTCGTGACCCCAACAAACTTGCCGGACTACTTTCGTCTGGACCAAAACTGTACAAGAACTGGACTCACAGGATGCTGTCAGGGGTAAGTCAGTGTGTTTGCATGACACTATTGATGGGGATGCCATACAGATTCATGTCAAAAATCCCGAACTGTCCCTTTAAAAAAAAAGTCAATCACAGCGTTTTTTTTTGTTTGTTTGTTAGTTTTTTTTTTGGGGGGGGGGGGGGGCGTGTTCACTCAATTTTGAATTTTCTTGTTATGAAATTTGTTTTTAAGGTCATTGAATCATTTTTAAACTTTGTCCACTGTCATCTGTTCAGACTATCTAAGCGCTCTTCTATGTCTTGATGATAACTTGTCCAATTTGATCACTTCATAAGGAAATCACACTTAGCAAGCTTTTAGACATTTTTACACAGACTGTTTTTAACTCTGTGCTTGTAAAACTATGATCTTACACAACACAATCTTTTCAGGCAGAAGTCAAGAAGCCAGTAAAAATATTTCCACATCGTTTTGGTAAAATATGTCGATGTTTTCTGAAAGTATACATGTTAAAGATTATTGTTTGCTACAACGCCGATTCCAAAAAAGTTGGGACAAAGTACAAATTGTAAATAAAAACAGAATGCAATAATTTACAAACCTCAAAAACTGATATTGTATTCATAATAGAACATAGACAACATATCAAATGTCGAAAGTGAGATATTTTGAAATTTCATGCCAAATATCGGCTCATTTGAAATTTCATGACAGCAACACATCTCAAAAAAGTTGGGACAGGGGCAATAAGAGGCTGGAAAAGTTAAAGGTACAAAAAAGGAACAGCTGGAGGACCAAATTGCAACTCATTAGGTCAATTGGCAATAGGTCATTAACATGACTGGGTATAAAAAGAGCATCTTGGAGTGGCAGCGGCTCTCAGAAGTAAAGATGGGAAGAGGATCACCAATCCCCCTAATTCTGCACCGACAAATAGTGGAGCAATATCAGAAAGGAGTTCGACAGTGTAAAATTGCAAAGAGTTTGAACATATCTTCATCTACAGTGCATAATATCATCAAAAGATTCAGAGAATCTGGAAGAATCTCTGTGCGTAAGGGTCAAGGCCGGAAAACCATACTGGGTGCCCGTGATCTTCGGGCCCATAGACGGCACTGCATCACATACAGGCATGCTTCTGTATAGGAAATCACAAAATGGGCTCAGGAATATTTCCAGAGAACATTATCTGTGAACACAATTCACCGTGCCATCCGCCGTTGCCAGCTAAAACTCTATAGTTCAAAGAAGAAGCCGTATCTAAACATGATCCAGAAGCGCAGACGTCTTCTCTGGGCCAAGGCTCATTTAAAATGGACTGTGGCAAAGTGGAAAACTGTTCTGTGGTCAGACGAATCAAAATTTGAAGTTCTTTATGGAGATCAGGGACGCTGTGTCATTCGGACTAAAGAGGAGAAGGACGACCCAAGTTGTTATCAGCGCTCAGTTCAGAAGCCTGCATCTCTGATGGTATGGGGTTGCATTAGTGCGTGTGGCATGGGCAGCTTACACATCTGGAAAGACACCATCAATGCTGAAAGGTATATCCAGGTTCTAGAGCAACATATGCTCCCATCCAGACGACGTCTCTTTCAGGGAAGACCTTGCATTTTCCTACATGACAATGCCAAACCACATACTGCATCAATTACAGCATCATGGCTGTGTAGAAGAAGGGTCCGGGTACTGAACTGGCCAGCCTGCAGTCCAGATCTTTCACCCATAGAAAACATTTGGCGCATCATAAAACGGAAGATACGACAAAAAAGACCTAAGACAGTTGAGCAACTAGAATCCTGCATTAGACAAGAATGGGTTAACATTCCTATCCCTAAACTTGAACAACTTGTCTCCTCAGTCCCCAGACGTTTACAGACTGTTGTAAAGAGAAAAGGGGATGTCTCACAGTAGTAAACATGGCCTTGTCCCAACTTTTTTGAGATGTGTTGCTGTCATGAAATTTAAAATCACCTAATTTTTCTCTTTAAATGATACATTTTCTCAGTTTAAACATTTGATATGTCATCTATGTTCTATTCTGAATAAAATATGGAATTTTGAAACTTCCACATCATTGCATTCCGTTTTTATTTACAATTTGTACTTTGTCCCAACTTTTTTGGAATCGGGGTTGTACTTTTGGCTTGTTTTCCAGTATTTAGCTGCAGGTGTATTCCCACACCTAGTCAATAGCAGACATTGTTTCTGATCATAAAACTGATCCTGAACTAGCAGGTTCATGACACATTTCTCTTTCTCTCTTTCATTAACCTGGGAGGAGAAAGACAGATGATGAAAAGGAATTTCCAGAGCACATCCTCTGGCGTTCCTATGTGTTGAAGTGAAGTTATTTGTTCTGTTTTTTTTTCCTATAAGTGTTTTGTTCCTTTGACAGCACAAAATTTGGCAATGAGCACAATTTTTTATTTTATTAAACAACAAAATGTCACACTTCTTATCCATTTACAGTTAGGCATATCAGATGCTCGCTGGTCGTGCTGTGAAAATTGTCCATGCAGACGCTCATCTAAGTTTCCAAATCTGTCATTACTTCACTCTATCATGAATACTATCATGGGCAGCACGGTGGTGTAGTGGTTAGCGCTGTCGCCTCACAGCAAGAAGGTCCGGGTTTGAGCCCCGTGGCCGGCGAGGGCCTTTCTGTGCGGAGTTTGCATGTTCTCCCCGTGTCCGCGTGGGTTTCCTCCGGGTGCTCCGGTTTCCCCCACAGTCCAAAGACATGCAGGTTAGGTTAACTGGTGACTCTAAATTGACCGTAGGTGTGAATGTGAGTGTGAATGGTTGTCTGTGTCTATGTGTCAGCCCTGTGATGACCTGGCGACTTGTCCAGGGTGTACCCTGCCTTTCGCCCATAGTCAGCTGGGATAGGCTCCAGCTTGCCTGCAACCCTGTAGAACAGGATAAAGCGGCTAGAGATAATGAGATGAGATACTATCATTAAAAATCTCATAATCTCTGCTTTCCAAAGAAATGTATCTGGTTTAGATCTGTTCAGTACTTTGGGAGTGACGACAGGTTGAAGTCTGTACAACAGAGTAAAACCTCTGCTCGCGTGACGTCAGGAAACTGCCGGTGCTTTTCTTTTTGAGTCATGGGAAAGCGGTCAGGCTCTCTCTCTCTCTCTCTCCTGATCGGTTTCCCACAGAATTACTCATGAATATCAATCTGATCACTTTTATAAGGCTGTTCTCTCACTCTCACTGTTTCTGATGAAGGATTCAGCCTAATTTTCCATCTGCTAGTTTTGATGTTCTGATTAACAGGAGACTTTGAAATTAGTTTTCAGAGCTTTACCTACTTATGTTTTCAAATCAAACTGATTCCTGTAAATAAATAACTATTTTAGAATATAACTGGAGTTGTTTTGATGAAAAATATTGAGAGCTTAGTGGTCGGAATGAGATTTTTAAAAACCAGAAGTCAGAAACACGAGTGTCAATTTCAGTTCAGTTAATGTGAATTGTTTATTGGATGTGGATTAGACAGTGGTTTCAAGGTTTGCCTTGAAAGCTGTGAATATTAATCTAAATAATCATTTATATTCTTTCACATAAACACTAGTAGGCCCTACGTTTGAGAACTACAAAGCCCTACAGAGCACAAAGAGGGGATTAGAAATAATCTTTTATGACTTTTATATTTTGATAGAGAATGGTAGATGTGAGACATTCAGTGCTTATTTATGTACATTTTATAACTAACGTTGATTTCTCCTTCTTTGTGATGTATAAATGAGAGTTAATATCAGCTTTATATTGCACAAATAAAGCCATTTGGTGAAACTTTGAAGAAGAGAGTACACCAATTTAACTTTTTTTTACCTAATTAGCATAATGAATACTAATTAACCCTTTGGTGACTGACCCCTTGAACATGGTTCCTCCAGGAACAATGACGTTTCAGTCGTCAAGACAACGGAAAAACTAAAATACAAGAGCATTTTGTTTTGTGCACAAGAGCATTGTGACGTATCTTTCTGTTTTTGTATTTTAGTTCTTCTGTTGTCTTGACAACTGAAAAGTCATAGTTCCTGGAGGAACCATTTTCAAGGGGTCAGTCACCAAAGGGTTAAATACTAATTTACATTATTTGTTTTTACTAATTTTTCAAACTTTGTATTCAGTATACAACCATCTATGTTCCTGCCATTTTCCATGTAAATATCTTGAAAAATTGAAAAGTTATGAAGAAAAAACCATTTGATCTCATTGGTTAATGAGGCCCATTTTGGACCATGTGATCCTCATACAGAATATTACAGCCGTTTTCTAAAAATTAAGCCATTTCTTCAATTTTTTTATTTGTAAAATCTCAAGAACGGATAAACATATTTTAATTATGTAAAAAGTATGTTGTTCAGCATTCAATTATAAATTCACTGAGAGCAGTTTCAAGCAATTTGGATTGAATTTGAATTTTCAGCTGATATGCCTACATTTAATGTTGTGGGACTTCCAGGTTCACGTACAAGTTCATACGTCATAGCAGCTGGAAACAGTCATTCCATCACCAGGAGACTCCTGAACATCCTGAACATGTCTTAGAGTTACAGCTTTACCTCTGACACTGGAGACTCCTTCCATGAGTGCCTTGTTACAAGAAACCTTCTGTAGAGCGTTCTCTGTATGAGTCCCTGTGTTGCGATAGAAATTAATTTAAGAACAAGGGATTTAAAATAAACCAAGATTTGCAGCTGCGCTATACTTTCAGAGCTACTGTTATAGGAAATTAATCAACCAATTGGATTCAAGGACTCAACAGCACTGTGGTAAAAATAGCAGCAGCATCACGCCTTTGATGATGTATCTTGAGGCAGGCTGCAGCAGGAGACCGTGGTGGTGGTGATGGTTAATGATGGGTGCATGGAGGGTGCATGCAGGGATTATCTGCAGGAGTGAACAGCATTGTCTGGGCTCTTAAGGTCAGACCTGTTGATCTGTAAATCCTCCTTGGGCTTCTGTATGAGCATAATCTCTTCATGTTACTTGTGGGGTAGATTGAAATTCACTGGGTGTAAAAGTAACTCCACTCTACTACAACCCCAATTCCCAAAAAGTTAGGACACTGTAGAACAAACAAAAACAGAATGTGAAGATTTGCAAATTATGGAAACCCTATATTTCATTGAAAATAGTACAAAGACAACATATCAAATGTTGAAACAGAGATTTTATTGTTTATATATATATATATATATATATATGCACATTTTAAACAATATCTCAATGAACACAAACAATTTCCAAAATGTTGACAAGACAAAGTTTAATATAACATCTGTCTAACTTATAACATGAAAGTAAGGTTAATAATATAACTTAGATTACACATTTTTCAGTTTTACTCAAATTAGGGTGGTGCAAAAATGAGTACACCCCACAACAAAAACTACTACATCTAGTACTTTATATGGCCTCCATGATTTTTAATGACAGCACCAAGTCTTCTAGGCATGGAATGAACAAGTTGGCGACATTTTGCAACATCAATCTTTTTCCATTCTTCAACAACGACCTCTTTTAGTGACTGGATGCTGGATGGAGAGTGATGCTCAACTTGTCTCTTCAGAATTCCCCATAGGTGTTCAACTGGGTTCAGATCAGGAGACATACTTGGCCACTGAATCACTTTCACCCTGTTCTTCTTCAGAAATCCAACAGTGGCCTTAGATGTGTGTTTAGTCATGTTGGAAAAGTGCACGACGACCAAGGGCATGGAGTGATGGTAGCATCTTCTCTTTCAGTATAGAGCAATACATCTGTGAATTCATGATGCCATCAGTGAAATGCAGCTCCCCGACACCAGCAGCACTCATGCAGCCCCACATAAGGACACTGCCACCAGCATGTTTCACTGTAGGCACCATGCATTTTTCTTTGTATTCCTCACCTTTGCGATGCCATACAGTTTTGAAGCCATCAGTTCCAAAAACATTTATCTTGGTCTCATCACTCCAGAGTATAGAGTCCCAGTAGTCTTCATCTTTGTCAGCATGGGCCCTGGCAAACTCTAGGTGGGCTATTTTGTGCCTGGGCTTTAGGAGAGCTTCTTTTGTGGACGGCATCCATGCATGCCATTCCTCTGCAGTGTACGCCATATTGTGTCACAGGAAATAGTCACCCCAGTTTGGCTTTCTACTTCTTTAGATAACTGCAGTGAACTTGCATGCCGATTTTATTCAACCCTTCTCATCAGAAGATGCTCCTGTCGAGGTGTTAACTTTCGTGGACGACCTGGACGTCTCTGTGAGATGGTTGCAGTTCCATCTTTCTTAAATTTTTGTACAACTTTTGCTACAGTATTCTGACTGATAAGTAAAGCTTTGCTGATATTCTTGTAGCCTTCACCTTTGTGGTATAAAGAAATTATTTTCTTTGGGGAATTCTGAAGAGACAAGTTGAGCATCACTCTCCATCCAGCATCCAGTCACTAAAAGAGGTCATTGTTGAAGAATGGAAAAACATTGATGTTGCAAAATGTCACCAACTTGTTCATTCCATGCCTAGAAGACTTGGCGCTGTAATTAAAAATCATGGAGGCCATACAAAGTACTAGATGTAGTAGTTTTTGTTGTGGGGTGTACTCATTTTTGCACCACCCTAATTTGAGTAAAACTGAAAAAATGTGTAATCTAAGTTATACTATTAACCTTACTTTCATGTTATAAGTTAAACAGAGGTTATATTAAACTTTGTCTTGTCAACATTTTGGAAATTGTTTGTGTTCATTGAGATATTGTTTAAAATGTTACTTTTCAAAGGGGGTGTACTCATTTATGCTGAACACTGTATATACAGTGCCTTGAAAAAGTATTCATACCCCTTGAACTTTTTCACATTTTTCCACCTTACAACTACGAACTTAAAAGTTTTTTATTGAGATTTTATGTGATAAACCAACACAGAGTAGCACATAATTGTGAAGTGAAACGAAAATGATAAATGGTCTTCAAAATTTTAAACAAATAAAAATCTGAAAAATGTGATGTGCATTAGTATTCAGCCCCCCTGTGTCAATACTTTGTAGAGCCACCTTTTGCTGCAATTGCAGCTGCAAGTCTTTTGTGGTATGTCTCTACCAGCTTTGCACATCTAGACACTGAAATTTTTGCCCATTCTTCTTTGCAAAATAGCTCAAGCTCAGCCAGATTGGATGGAGAGCGTCTGTGAGCAGCAAGTTTCAAGTCTTGCCACAGATGCTCAATGGGATTTAGGTCTGGACTTTGACTGGGCCATTCTAACATATGAATCTAAACCATTCCATTGTAGCTCTGGCTGTATGTTTAGGGTCATTGACTTGCTGGAAGGTGAATCTCAGAATCAGAATCACTTTTATTGCCAGGTATGCGAACACACACGAGGAATTTGACTGCAGTACCACTTAGCTTTCATAGTACAACACAGATAAAAAGCGTACACACAAAACAAACAAAACAAAGGAATGGTGCAATAGTAGGGAATAATAGGGAATACAGAGAGAGAGTCTAACTTCAGTGATCTTCAGGGGAAGCTTGTTGCTCCAGCAACGACCTTGACCAGGCAGTGCTGGCTGAGAGAACAGAAGATAAGATTGGAATTTGTTTAGGCTTAAAACGGGTAGACGTGGCAGACTACCCCGCTCATCTATTCTGGTCACTAAAATGATCCATATCTCTCTGCTAAGCCATCAACTTCTCCAAGATGGAATCCACAGAGCGGCTCAAGTTCTGAATAGCCACAGTCTGAGTGCCGACAGCTCTGCCCACCGCTTCAATCATGTCGGGCAGCTTTATGGGGCTTTGAACAGCTGTCACCATTTTCTGATTTCCTCGATACACCAGGGCAATGCTTAGTCCAATCAGCAAAAGTCCTGTGATCATGGTTCCGAATAGGTAAATATCCTCAATGTCCTCCACAGAAAGAACCACCAGGCACATGAAACGCCACTTCTCCCAAGCATCCCTTGTGTATCCAGCTGCGAACATTCCAGCAGGACAGGCTGGTTCCCTCGAACCCAGGCTTCTCGTCGAGAAGATTGTGTCAATTGCGTGAAGAGACCAGTTTATCAAATCCATGACTTTTGATTTGAAGAACAATGCAGAAAGGGTCTCTCAGACAAGACGAGTCAGCAGAGCAGAAGCAGGAAAGCTCAGAGGAGGAGAGGCAGAGAAATGTGAGATGAGAGGAAAAAAACACCTCCGCATTATGCTCCTATCAGGAGCACTACGTGGAAACATTTAAAAAAAACCTCAGCACAGTAGCCATCCATGAAAGCACGGAGAAGAATTAACACAACAATTACACAAAACATAGAAAGTACGAAAGAGCGAAGTCCCGAGGCAGCCGTCCGCGGCGCCATCTTGGATTATTCCCAGTCTCAAGTCTTTTACAGCCTCCAACAGGTTTTCTTCCAGGATTGCCCTGTATTTAGCTCCATCCATCTTCCCATCAACTCTGACCAGCTTCCCTGTCCCTGCTGAAGAAAAGCATCCCCATAGCATGATGCTGCCACCACCATGTTTCACAGTGGGGATGGTGTGTGCAGGGTGATGAGCAGTGTTAGTTTTCCGCCACACATAGCGCTTTGCATTTAGGCCAAAAAGTTCAACTTTGGTCTCATCTGACCAAAGCACCTTCTATCACATGTTTGCTGTGTCCCCTACATGGCTTCTGGCAAACTGCAAACGGGACTTCTTATGCCTGTCTTTCAACAATGGCTTTCTTCTTGCCACTCTTCCAAAAAGGCCAGATTTGTGGAGTGTACGACTTATAGTTGTCCTGTGCACAGATTCTCCCACCTGAGCTGTGGATTTCTGCAGCTCCTCCAGAGTGATCATGGGCCTCTTGGCTGCTTCTCTGACCAGTGCTGTCCTTGCTCGCTCTGTCAGTTTAGGTGGACGGCCAGGTCTTGGTGGGTTTGCAGTTGTGCTTTTTTCCATTTTTGAATGATGGATTGAACAGTGCTTCTTGAGATGTTCAGAGCTTGGGATATTTTTTTATAACCTAACCCTGCTTTAAACTTCTCCAGAACTTTATCCCTGATATGTCTGGTGAGGGGCGGCACGGTGGTGTAGTGGTTAGCGCTGTCGCCTCACAGCAAGAAGGTCCTGGGTTCGAGCCCCGGGGCCGGCGAGGGCCTTTCTGTGCGGAGTTTGCATGTTCTCCCCGTGTCCGCGTGGGTTTCCTCTGGGTGCTCCAGTTTCCCCCACAGTCCAAAGACATGCAGGTTAGGTTAACTGGTGACTCTAAATTGACCGTAGGTGTGAATGTGAGTGTGAATGGTTGTCTGTGTCTATGTGTCAGCCCTGTGATGACCTGGCGACTTGTCCAGGGTGTACCCCGCCTTTTGCCCGTAGTCAGCTGGGATAGGCTCCAGCTTGCCTGCGACCCTGTAGAAGGATAAAGCGGCTAGAGATAATGTGATGTGATGTGTGATGTCTGGTGAGTTCTTTGGTCTTCATGATGCTGTTTGTTCTTCAGTGTTCTCTAACAAACCACTGAGGCCTTCACAGAACATGTGTATTTATGCTGAGAGTAAATTACACACAGTAGGACTCTATTAACTAATTAGATGACTTCTGAAGGCAATTGATTGCACTGGATTGTATTTAGAGGTACAGGTATCAGAGTACAGGGGGCTGAATACTACACACCACACCACATTTTTCAGATTTTTATTTGTTTAAAATTTTGAAGACCATTTATCATTTTCGTTTCACTTCACAATTATGTGCTACTCTGTGTTGGTCTATCACATAAAATATCAATAAAAAACTTTTAAGTTCGTGGTTGTAAGGTGGAAAAATGTGAAAAAGTTCAAGGGGTATGAATACTTTTTCAAGGCACTGTGTATATATATATATATATATATATATATATATATATATATATATGCTCATTTTGAATTTGATGTCAGCAACACATTTCAAAAATGTTGGGGCAGGGGCAACAAAAGACTGAAAAAGTTGTGTAATTCTAAAAAAAAAAAAAATTTGTTTAATTGGTAACAGGTCAGTAACATGATTGGTGATTGAGTATAAAAAGAGCATCCCAGAGAGGCAGTCTTTCAGAAGTAAAGATGGGGAGGGGCTTTGTGAAAGACTGTGTGGGCAAACAGTGCAACAATTTAAGAATAATGCAACATTCCTCAATATAAAATTATAAAGAATTCGGGGATCACATCATCTATGATCCATAATATCATTAAAAGATTCAGAGGATCTGGAGAAATCTCTGTATGCAAGAGACAAGGCTGAAAACTGACACGAGATGCCTGTGATCTTCAGGGCCTCAGGAGACACTGCATTAAAAACAGACATGTGTCTGGTGGAAATCACTGTATGGGCTCAGAAACACTTCAGAATATCATCATCTGTGAAAACAGTTCATTACTGCATCCACAAATACAAGTTAAAACCAGATATAAACAATATACAGAAACAGCACCACCTTCTCTAGGCCCGAGCTCTTTTATGATGGACTGAGTTGAAGTGGAAAATTGTCCCAAGATCTAATGAATCAAAAGTAAAAATTCTTTTTAGAAATCATGGACACCACGTCCTCCAGGCTAAAGAGGAGAGGGACCATCCTGAGATTGAGATGCTGACCTCTTCTACTCCTCGGACCTGCCTGATCCATCCTGGTGCCCTACTTCTGGCTGGAGTCTCATCACATCGCTCCTGTGGAGGACGGCCCCATATGGACAGTCGAAAGTTGCGCTTGGAAGATGCTCTGGACACTTACAGTAATGCTTTTATGGCTGACAACTACAGTTAGCTTGCTAACTTTAGGACTACAGCTGTGATGAACAGTTTTGCACTCAAGTTTCCATGAATGAAAAGTTTATAACTTCGGGCAGCACTGTGGTGTAGTGGTTAGCACGGTCACCTTACAGCAAGAAGGTCCTGGGTTTGCGGCCGGCGAGGGCCTTTCTGTGTGGAGTTTGCATATTCTCCCCATGTCTGCATGGGTTTCCTATGGTTTCCCCCACAGTCCAAAGACATGCAGTTAGGTTAACGTGGGGTGGCCTTGGGCTGAAGTGCCCTTGAGCAAGGTACCTAACCCCTGACTGCTCCCCGGGTGCTCTAGTGTTGCTGCCCACTGTTCTGGGTGTGTGTGTGCACACGTGTGTTCACTGCTTCAGATGGGTTAAATGCAGAGGATGAATTTCACTGTGCTTAAAGTGTGCATATGAAAAATAAAGTTTTTTTTCTTCTTCTTCAACAAAACAGACTTCATGTTAAGACTATAATGAATTTCCTGGTTTCACAGATGTACTTGTGACTCTATAGGACACTGTTATAGAAGCAAGTTATTTATAATCACATTATCTGTCATCACCCAAATGAGGATGGGTTCCCTTTTGAGTCTGGTTCCTCTCAAGGTTTCTTCCTCATGTCATCTGAGGGAGTTTTTCCTTGCCACCGTTGCCACAGGCTTGCTCATTGGGGATAAATTAGGGATAAAATTAGCTCATGTTTAAAGTATTTAAATTTCTGTAAAGCTGCTTTGTGACAATGTCTATTGTTAAAAGCGCTATAAAAATAAACTTGACTTGACCACTTGTTATCAATGCACAGTTCAAAAGCCAGCATCTGTGATGGTATGAGGGGGCATTAGTGCACATAACATGGGTAGCTTGTACATCTGGGAAGGCATCATTAATGCTGAATGATATATACATGTTTCAGAGCAGTATACTGCCATCTAGACAAAATCTTTTTCATGGAAGGCCTTCCTTCTTTCAGCAAGACAATGCCAAACTGCTTTCTGCACATATTAAAACTGCACAGCTCTGTAATCAAAGAGTCCAGGTGCTAAATTGACCTGCCTGCAGTCCAGACCTGTCTCCCGTTTAAAACCTTTGGCACATTATGAAGTGCAAAATATGACAAAGGAGACCCCGAACTGTTGAGCAACTGAAATCATATATCTGGCAAGAATGGGACAATGGTTCTCTTTCAGAACTACAGCAAATGGTCTTCTCAGTTCCCAAACATTTACAGAGTGTTGATAAAAGTTTCCAGTTGAGAGTACGTCATGCGCATTCTGGCTGTCGCTTCTCACGGGAGCTTTTTATTTTATTTTCTCTCCTTTTTTCTTTTTTTCTTTTTTGTGTGTTTGTGTAGTTTGAGGTTTGTTTTTGTTTGAGTGTTTTTGTCCACCGGTGGTGGTGTAGCTCTGGACCCAGTTTTGGGCATCAGTTCCCTCCAGGCCTTGGTTCACCATGGGTGATGTCTGTGCTCCCAGCTATGGACTGCAGTGAGCTTGTTCCTCATTTTAACATCGTGGTTGTCCAGCGCTCTGTGCTGCGGTGCTTTAGTGCTTAGCGTGATCTTCCGAGTGATGTTGCTTCGTGGTGTCACGGCAGCTGTGCAGGTGGTTTGGGACATGCCAGCGCTCTGCATGGCGGTGCTTCTGTGCTCGCCTTGTGGATCCATGGCATGGTGTTCAGAGTGATGTTGCCCGGCGGAGGCGCAGCAGCTGTGCTGGCAGTGTGGGACTTGTTTTCATGTGCCTTTTGGTGGGACTGTGGCTGCTACACCATTGGAATGGCATCCTGGCCTCTATTTGGAGGACTTTTTTCCCCTATAATTGTAAAGCAACCTTGGGTTTTGAGAAAGATGCTATACAAATTTAAATTATTATTATTATTATTATTATTATTATTATTATTATTATTATAAGTAGAGGTGATGTAACACAGTGGTTAACATGTCTGTGTTCCAACTTTTTTGAAACATGTTGCTGACATCAAATTCAAAATGAGCATATATTTTTCAAAGAAACAATAACATTTCAACATTTGATATGTTGTCTTTATACTATTTTCAAAGAAATATAGGGTTTCCATGATTTGCAAATTATCTCTTTCTTTGTTTTTTTTTTGTTTGTTTGTTTTTTTACAGTTTACCCAGTGTCCAGACTTTTTTGGAATTGGGGTTGTATATTAATTTCTTCCTTAGCAAGAGTCCTTCAAGGAGAAAAGCTTCACTGTAAACAAACATGTCCTTAATACAGGCAGCTTAAGCATATTACGTCCAATCATCTGGCTTTAGCATGTTAAGCTGGCACTTTGAACTCCTGGCCAATTGAGCGCATGTAGGCCTGGTCTGAGGAACAATAATCAGGGAACAACATACTCAGATCCACAGGCATTTTCTTCATCACGTAAGGTTTCTGTATTCGATACTCCATGCACATTAAATGCTGTGTGTGTGTCTTGTCTCCACTATGTGTTTTTACAGGTATAACAGAACTTGATCAGCTCATCACAGTGCTCTTCACCACCCCTATGTTTATAAGTGGCTTTTTGAGATTCATCTTGGATAATACTATTCCAGGTTTGTCGCACAAGCAAGACTGCAGTTATACTGAATATCATATTACAGCCATGCTGATATCCCAAAGAACAAAGAACTACAGACCAGAGGTTTAAGCTGTGACATGTGGAAAGTGGGGTGAATACATCACATGGTAAGTGGTAACGCCAGTCTGACGGAACATGGGTTGATTACCTTGCTGATGAGGAAGGGTCCTAGGTATCTGGGGGCCAGCTTGCGGGAGACGGTTCTGAGTGGCAGATGGCGCATGGAGAGCATGACTCGCTGCCCCACCCGGTAAGTGGGTGCCTTAGAGCGGCGTTTGTCGGCCTGCCTCTTGGATGCTAGGGCGGAGCGAATGAGTCTTCTTCGGGCCAATGCCCACGTCCTCCTGCAGTGGCGTATGAAGGTCTGGGCTGAGGGTATGGCGACCTCTTCCTCTTGGTTGGGGAAGAGTGGTGGTTGGTAACCTAGGGAGCACTGGAAGGGCGAGAGACCTGTGGCAGATGAAGGGAGAGTGTTGTGAGCATACTCGACCCAAGGTAAGTACTCACTCCAAGAACCGGCATCCCTGGACGCCATGCACCTGAGTGCCACCTCCAACTCTTGATTCACCCATTCCGCCTGGCCATTGGTTTGAGGATGGAACCCTGAGGAGAGACTACAGGAGGCTCCAGTGAGTTTGCAGAAGGCCCTCCAGAACTGTGCAGTGAACTGAGGACCCCGGTCGGAGACGATATCAGTGGGTAGTCCGTGTAGAGCAGTTGTGGGTTAGGTGCCTTGCTCAAGGGTACTTCAGCCATGTATGTAGAGGGAAGGATTCACTCCCCCCCACCCACACATTTTCCTGCTGGTCCAGGGAATCAAACTGGTGATCTTTTGGTCTCAATAGCTGCTTCTCTAACCTTTAGGTCATGGCTTTCCAAAGTATGGGTCAAGGTATGATCCTTGGGGATTTGTTTGCCTCTCTTACCATCCTTCTCACTGTACATGGGGGCAAAATAACCCTGGGTCCTCTATAATCCCTTTGAATGAACTGTTACTATAGAAATGGTAACATATTAGAACATCACATTGATGTAAATGTTATGGAAGAAACAGAAACCACACTACACTATAATAAACCCTGTAATAATTCTCTTCATGCTTACAGGAACAGATGAGGAACAAGGGATGAAGCATTGGAGGAAAACCATTGATGGCAGTGCTTCAACTACAATTAGTACATTATGTTACGATCTACCTCTCTGCATGAACTCCCTTCATAAGTTCTGGTTCCTCTAGAACCTTCCATTCCTCCCACCTGTTAAGTCTCTCAACTCATCAGGAACGTGCCTGTAAAAACTTTAGCATTTTTAAAAGGGTGTTTAAATCATTCATCATTGTTACTGGATACAATGACAATTTACTGTTATTTTTAATCACACACTTCATTTACTAGGCTTTTTGTACAGATATTTCCTGTAGCCACAATTTTGTTCTTTAAATATAAAGCAACTGTGGTATTAACACATAATTACAGTATGAACTAGAGTAAGAAAAAAATGAAAACATGCATTTTGGCCAAAATAAATATAATGTCTTACCATATTTTACAGTTGGGATCAGGTTCTTTTCATTATAGCCATCCTTCATTTTACACCAAACCCACCACGAGTGTTTACTGCCAGAAACTAGGGCGTAATTTTGGGTAGGGATGCTCGGGACATGTCCCTACCAATATTCAGCCGCTACTGTGTAATCACGATCAATAAAGCCAATGTCCTAACCTGAGCAATGATTATATGGCACACAAAGGGTTAAATGTATGACACTGCTAATAATCCCCCCTCTAAAGTAGATATCATTCTCTGATTAGCTACCTGTTTTTCGCTAACTTGCATGGTTGGCTATCCCAGCTGTCACTCCATCTGCTGTAAAAGCAGCACACTTCCCACAGCAGCCGTGACTACCCGCCCATCAACCCCCCGTATCTCACACGTGTGCACACACAACCATGGATGGAGATGTAGGATTTGAACCTGCAACCCTAGGATCCAAAGACCAACTTCCTAACCATTAGGCCATGGCTGCCCTCATTAACCTATAAGATCTGCATGACATGAAATTATGATTGCTAATGGAAAAAAACCCACCTTTCGGAAGCTCTGCCTTGGATCACTTTTGTGTCCCCACCAATGTCAAAATCAAAGTTACTCCCTTGGCCAGAAAGCTCCATTTTTGTTTCATCAGACCAGAGAACACGGTTCCAAAGTTGTCGTAGCGTTTCACAAAATTCAGGTGCTTATGACTGTGGTTAACTGACAGAAGAGGCTTTTTTCTGGAACCTTCCAAATAATCTGTTGGCATGGAGGTGGAGTCTGATGGTGGTTTTGAAGACTTAGAAACCACAAGATTTTACTTTTTCTTGTAACTCACCAACAGTGATCCTTAGGGATGTTTTGCCTCTCTTACCCTCCTCCTCACTGTACATGGGGGCAAAATAAACTTGGGTCCTCTTCCAGGAGAGTTTATAATAGTTCCAGTTACAACATTAGGTGGAAAAACGACAAAGTCCCAGCTTTTGGTTTTGCCAAGGGCCAGTGCATCTTGGAGCCCGTGATGGAGGGTTTTAATCCTGCCAGGGGGTAGAGGGCTTAAGAGTAGGTGCCCATGCACGGCTGGTGCGCCAGGTTCGGGTTCCAAGTGGGTTTCACTTTTTTATTATTGCCCTAACAGTAGAAATGGACATTTTCAGGCAAGTAGCTGGTTTTATATAATATAACGATTCCTTGACTAATGAACATCAACACACTTCTCCCTCATTTGGTTTGTGTTTCTCTTATCTTTCCCATGTTGATGTTGAGGGAATTTGACCTCTGTGTCACCTCATATTTGTTCACCAGTTAATCAGGAAGTCATGGATTACAGCTTGAAAGTTCCTACACACTCCAATCAACTCAAACATGTACAATTTAAATGGGAAATGTGCTTCAGTTACATTGTGTTCACTATGATTTCCGGGGTGCCAATAATAGTGGCATACAGTGGTGCTTGAAAGTTTGTGAACCCTTTAGAATTTTCTATATTTCTGCATAAATATGACCTAAAACATCATCAGATTTTCACACAAGTCTGAAAAGTAGATAAAGAGAACCCAGTTAAACAAATGAGACAAAAATATTATACTTGGTCATTTATTTATTGAGGAAAACGACCCAATATTACATATCTGTGAGTGGCAAAAGTATGTGAACCTTTGCTTTCAGTATCTGGTGTGACCCCCTTGTGCAGCAATAACTGCAACTAAATGTTTCTGGTAACTGCTGATCAGTCCTGCACACCAGCCTGGAGGAATTTTAGCCCATTCCTCTGAACAAAACAGCTTCAACTCTGGGATGTTGGTAGGTTTTCTCACATGAACTGTTCACTTCAGGTCCTTCCACAACATTTGGATTGGATTAAGGTCAGGACTTTGACTTGGCCATTCCAAAATATTAACTTTATTCTTCTTTAACCATTCTTTGGTAGAATGACTTGTGTGCTTAGGGTCGTTGTCTTGCTGCATGACCCACCTTCTCTTGAGATTCAGTTCATGGACAGATGTCCTGACATTTTCCTTTAGAATTCACTGGTATAATTCAGAATTCATTGTTCCATCAATGATGCCAAGCCGTCCTGGCCCAGATGCAGCAAAACAGGCCCAAACCATGATACTACCACCACCATGTTTCACAGCTGGGATAAGGTTCTTATGCTGTAATGCAGTGGTTTCCTTTCTGCAAACATAATGCTTCTCATTTAAACCAAAATTCTATTTTGGTCTCATCCATCCACAGAACATTTTTCCAATAGCCTTCTGGCTTGTCCACATGATCTTTAGCAAACTGCAGACAAGCAGCAATGTTCTTTTTGGAGAGCAGTGGCTTTCTCCTTGCAACTCTGCCATGCAGACCACTGTTGTTCAGTGTTCTCCTGATGGTGGACTCATGAACATTAACATTAGCCAATGTGAGAGAGGCCTTCAGTTGCTTAGAAGTTACCCTGGGGTCCTTTGTGACCTCGCCGACTATTACACGCCTTACTCTTGGAGTGATCGTTGTTGGTCGACCACTCCTGGGGAGGGTAACAATGGTCTTGAATTTCCTCCATTTGTACACAATCTGTCTGACTGTGGATTGGTGGAGTCCAAACTCTTTACAGATGGTTTTGTAACCTTTTCCAGCCTGATGAGCATCAACAACGCTTTTTCTGAGGTCCTCAGAAACCTCCTTTGTTCGTGCCATGATACATTTCCACAAACATGTGTTGTGAAGATCAGACTTTGATCGATCCCTGTTCTTTAAATAAAACAGGGTGCCAACTCACACCTGATTGCCATCCCAATTGATTGAAAACACCTGACTCTAATTTCACCTTCAAATTAACTGCTAATCCGAGAGGTTCACATACTTTTGCCACTCAGAGATATGTAATATTGGATTATTTTCCTCAGTAGATAAATGACCAAGTATAATATTTTTGTCTCATTTGTTTAACTGGGTTCTCTTTATCTACTTTTAGGACTTGTGTGAAAATTTGATGATGTTTTAAGTCATATTTATTCAGAAATATAGAAAATTCTAAAGGGTTCACAAACTTTCAAGCACCACTGTATGTGTTTATGTTGAAAATAATTATTTCTTGAGGAATATGTTTTTCTCTGAATAAATGTATTTCAGTTAAAGGCTGTAATTTTCTCTTTTTTTCAGTGTGAGATGAAGTGACTTCACCAAAAGGTTGAATTTTTTAACCTTTTTACTAATCTTTAGCAAAAATAATTGTAGAGGGCACTGTAGTTCTGATGTAAATGATCTTCAAATGTTGATAAACACAAAATCATGTTTCTGTTAATGCCCCTGTTCTCAACGCTAAAACCAAATTGGGTTTTTCAACCAGAAGCCAAGAGCCTGAACCACTGGCATACACACTTATAGCTTTTAGAAATAAACAGTGCCAGGCCAACGTTCTGAACACTCCAAAGTACTAAAGTTCAAGAAAGAGGTTTATGTTAAATACTGTAGAGTTTTAAAGTCTAAGCAAGAAATAGATACGTGTTTGTGACCTTTTAATTTTATTGGGGAAAAACCTCTACATGTAACTGGAAAAGTGTGATCTGGATCATGCTGGTTAGTCACTTGTAGCAGATAAACATATTTGTGTTACATCTGAAAATCCGTGAAAATAAACTCTAAGACTCTGAGCACTTTTAGTCTCACCAAACATGCACATCAAGCAGGGGGTGATTTAGTCATTTTGGGTCCGACGGCAAACACAGGCATGGGGCCTTCCACATTCTATGTTCTCTCCCTTTTCAATCCTTATTTGTGTAAGAAATACTTACTTGTGGCTAATTCTCTCCATCAGTCTTCACATAGTAATGATGTCCAGATATCTGGAAAAACACACATTTTTAAATTTTATTTAAAAAGACCAGTCAAGAGCACAGTTGTCAGGATTTCACTAAATTGCCTGTGCATTGTCTGATTTATTTTTCACCATCATTACTATGATTGGATGTAAAATTCCATCCATCCATCCATTATCTGTAACTGCTTATCCTGTGCAGGGTTGCAGGCAAGCTGGAGCCTATCCCAGCTGACTATGGGCAAGAGGCGGGGTACACCCTGGACAAGTCACCAGACCATTGCAGGGTTGACACATGGAGACAAACAACCATTCACATTCACACCTACGGTCAATTTATCCATCCATCCATCCATCCATCCATCCATTATCTGTAGCCACTTATCCTGTTCTACAGGCTCGCAGGCAAGCTGGAGCCTATCCCAGCTGACCATGGGTGAGAGGCGGGGTACACCCTGGACAAGTCACCAGATCATCGTAGGGCTGACACATAGAGACAAACAACCATTCACACTCACATTCACACCTACGGTCAATTTAATGCCACCAATTAGCCTAACCTGCATGTCTTTGGACTGTGGGGGAAACCGGAGCACCCGGAGGAAACCCACACAGACACGGGGAGAACATGCAAACTCCACACAGAAAGGCTCTCATCGGCCGTTGGGCTCAAACCCAGAACCTTCTTGTTGTGAGGTGACAGTGCCAACCACTACACCACTGTGGCGCCAGGTTGAGATCCATTTTAGCATATTGATTTTTAGAAAAACATGAATTATACATTCTTAACTATACATTTCTGAGGCATTGTGGCAGCGGGGGCGTGGTCAAGCATCGGTCTGTGAATGGAGGGCGGAGTCAGGGAAGGTAAGTGGTAGAATCACTGCACCTGATGGGAATTAACCTGTGTTTGTGTGTCTTCCCCAGTGACCGCGCCCTATAAGAGGAGAGGGAGAGCAGAGGAAGGGAGCTCTCCCCCAACCAAAACACGTGTGTGTGCATGCCTGGGAGAGTAAATGTATAACGCTGAAAAGCGAAGAATAAAAGAGGTTTTTGAGAACTCAGTTCTGGCCTGCCGTGCTTCTGTGCTCCACCCACCTGGTCTGATTTTACAGTGGTGCCGAAACCAGGTGGGTGGAGCACAGAAGCACGGCAGGCCAGAACTGAGTTCTCAAAAACCTCTTTTATTCTTCGCTTTTCAGTGTTATACATTTACTCTCCCAGGCACGCATGCATACACACAAGTGTTCTGGTTGGGGGAGAGCTCCCTTCCTCTGCTCTCCCTCTCCTCTTATAGGGCACGGTCACTGGGGAAGACACACAAACACAGGTTAATTCCCATCAGGTGCAGTGATTCTACCACTTACCTTCCTTGACTCCGCCCACCATTCACAGACCGATGCTTGACCACGCCCCCGCTGCCACAGGCATTTTATGGGGCCCTTAGAACCCTAGGCAATTGTTTACCTTTGACTAATGGTAAGTCTGCCTCTAATATTAACAAAGCAGTCATTTACAATCCCATTACACTCTGAGACAAAGTGGATGTAAAGAAGTGCTTCAATATAATTTTACATTTTAAGAACATTTTCTTTGCTACTAAGTAAACAATTTATCCTGGTCTGGGTCATAGTGGATCCGAAGCCTATCCCAGGAACACTGGGATAGGCTGCAGACCACTGTGCACACATTCATTTATACAGTAAATGGACATTTTTAAACAAAGCAATTTAGCAATTAAGCAGTTCACCTACCAGCATATTTTTGGGAGGTGGGTGGAAACTGGTGTTATCCAGAGGAAACCCATGTGGATATGGAGAAACCATGCACAGAATCTCCATATGGACAAGAACCCAAGATCAGGGTTAAACCATGGTGTCCCTGGAGCTAAGACAGCAGTGCTATCTGTATTTTATTAACTTTTATTGAATGAGGTAATATTAACTCTGAACCTGATGGGCTGCAAATGATTCATAGACCTACTGTGCATTGTGTGACAAAATGTGATCTCAGTGATGTTGACCCTTGAGTCTTGTTTTGAGTCTTTCAGAAATTGCTGATCTTCTAGCATTTTACACAGAATGGTGAGAACAGGCGGTGAGTGACAGTTTTGCTGTTCAGTCCGGTTTGAGCTGACAGGAAGGTTAATGTAACTCAAATAACCATGCTTTACAACTAGTGGCGGTTCTAGACCAAAATTACTAGGGGGGCCGAGGTGGGGCCAGTGTTTTTCAGGGGGGCACATATAAGGAAAAAACATGGCAATATTTAAGCGTTCAAAATGTTTTGTTTAGTTTATTTAAAACCAAAACAAAATACATTGAGCATAAATACAATGAGATAAACATTCTGTCTCAATAGTCTAAACATAAAATAAATTGTGCTCAATAAATCTTAAAACCATGTTTCTCTTTTTTGTAAAATAAGATTTCTATTTTTGCATACAATGAACCTTTTATCTGTCCAATGACACTTTTTAAATTCACAGCATGAATGAATTTTCTTTTTCACAGCATGAGACTTGAATGTACAATCACTATCTTTATCTAAATCACACTGTCATCATCTCACTCTCTTTATGTACAGCAGGGGGAAAAATAGAAAGAAAAAATAAATTCACATACAGTGGTCTCAGAATCACCCTATAGCATTCACAGCAGGCTGAAACACTACAACAACAAGATTCTGCGATTGTGACTCCTTGAGAAACGGTCTACAAATGCATCAAGGTTCAAAGCCTTGGACCTTCTGGATTCAATGCTGAGCACACCAAGATTGCTTAGACGCTCCTCACTAATGGTGGATCGGAGGTAGGTCTTCACCAGTTTCAAAGTGGAGAAACTCCGCTCACAAGAGGCAGATCTCACTGGGAGTGCCACAGCTATTTTTGCATAGTCTAAAGAGCTCAAAAAAATACTTCTTTATATGGCTCAGTGAAACGTGTCAACGCTACTGTATCTGATGGCTTTTCAATCAAAAAACTTCGGACGTGACAGCTGTTATCACTCACTTCCGAAGTTTACAATTCGCGCTGCTGCTGGTCTTTCTGCTGCAGGTAACAGTGTGCGTGTAGCACTTTAAGGAGTCCGTGTAGAACACTCCGTCATGTCAGTTCCGATCTTCGAGCCAGCGCACGTCGAAATTAATAAATCTTATTATCTGTTCAGCACAGGGGCCACAACAGGGGCCAGGAGCAATTTTACAGGGGCACTGGCCCCCTCTGGCCCCCGTTTAAAACCGCCTATATTTACAACCATGGTGAGCAGAAAAGCATCTCAAAAATGTTGAGCCATGAGGCGGATGTTTCTATAACAGCAGAACCCCAGATCGTTTGTGTTCTGGAAAACAGCTTCTTTCCAAAAGCCATAACCGCCCTGAACTCGGATATGCTCTGACTTTATAGTCTATTTATTTTACTATTTTACTAATTTATAATGTGCAGTACTTTATAAGGTGACTCTCAATGCAATACTTTTATAATGTGCAATACCACACTCCAAAATGTGAAACGCAACACATTCACCTCAGGACTGTGCACCTTACACACAGCACATACACCTCAAGTCTGTGCACCTTACCTCACCTTGCAATACTTCATAATGTGTAATATTTTATCTTATGTGACTCTCTCGTGCAATAATTTATAATGTGACTGTCTCTGTGCAATACTTTATATGTGCAATACCTCACTCCATAATGTATAACACAACACATACACCTCAGACTGTGCACCTTATCCCCCCTTTTCCCCCCTTCCTCTCTCTCTCTCTCTCTCTCTCTACACGCTGTTTGCACTGTTATTGGAGATGCTTTAAATCTCATTGTACGTGTATAGTGACAATAAAGGCATTCTATTCTATTCTATTCTAAAATATATGTGTGTGTGTGTGTGTGTGTGTGTAGAGAGAGAGAGAGGTAGATATAAAATTTTCTATCATTTATCATATCAGCTGACTGCACCCAAGTGAAAAAAAAAAGATTTAACTGAAAATCTGCAAGTCCAGTTTTGTCACATTCTCAGGTTACCTTGTTTTTGATTGAAGGTGTACTGTTAAATGCCTCATTAATTCCTTTAACCACAAACACACATTCTCATTTATAAGTTCACTTCAGAAGAAAAAACATCCATCACAATATTGTAAACTAGCATAAAGTATATCCATGCCCTGAATTTTACAAATTAGATTAAGAAATCTCCTACAGCTATGAATACATGTCCAAAAATAATCATCATCCTAATCTATTTTACTGAGTGAAAAGGGCTGTTATTGTGAAGGTTAAACTGAGGTGAAGTGGCACCATATGATCCTCTCGCATGCCCAAGTTTGCTCTGTTTTCCCAAAGCATTTACATCAAAGCATTAGTGAAGAGACAGACATGATATTTCAGTCATACCAAATGAAATTATTGTGTTGTTACTTCTGATTCACCTTAAAAATAATTGATGCATGGATGTTTCTTTCTTTCTTTCCTTAAAGGCCGTTTTATGGTTAATTTCTTGAACGTCTTTAGGGTTAACATCATAACGGAAAGCTTTCGTGACTAAAATCAAAACATTAAACCATTGGAAAACCACTTTAAATGAACCACAACAGTAGCCTAGAAGCCTTGCTGGCAGAGTTTCGTTTTAGTTTTTTGTTTTGTTTTTTTGTTAATGGAAACAGAAGGAACTGGAGACACCAAGACTTCTGGATGTCAAGTTTCCTGTGTGAAAGAAAGAAAGAAAGAAAGAAAGAAAGAAAGAAAGAAAGAAAGAAAGAAAGAAAGAAAGAAAGAAAGAAAGAACAACTTTATTCATCACACACTTGTGAAATTTCTCTGCATTTAACCCATCTGAAGTAGTGAACACACACATGCACACACACATGAGCAATGAGCACACACACATACCCAGAGCAGTGGGCAGCCATGCTAACAGCGCCCGGGGAGCAGTTGGGAGTTAGGTGCCTCGCTCAAGGGCACCTCAGCCCAAGGCCGTCGCATATTAACCTAACCGCATGTCTTTGAACTGTGGGGGAAACCAGAGCACCTGGAGGAAAACATCTGAAAGTCTTGTAAAACAAAGGTAATCTTTATTTTATTTATTTGGTTTGATGGCTCAGTTTTCATCTTTAAATCTCTACTGTATTGTGTTGCTATAAGGCAATGATTAATTTCTCATTTTTTCTAACAGGCAGTGATAGAAAACCTATTCTGGCAGTGGGGGTGTGGTTGAGCATTGACTGTGAATGGTAAGGAGTCAGGTTGAACTAACAGGCAACATGTGACGAGTTACACCTGTGTCTAATTACTGGCTGTCTATTAATGTGTGTCTCTGTGCTTCTTTCAGGCAGCCAGTTACAAGAGAGAGAGCTGAGCTTTTTGTGTGTGTGTGTGTGAGTGCATGTGCACATGAGATTTGTAGTCACTGAAAGTGAAGGGAAAATTAAAACACACTTATTCTTGAAGCCTGCCTTCTAGCTCCTCATTATCCGAATGCAGAAGGTTGTTACACTGGTGCTGAAACCCAGAGCTGAGGAACAACGTTGTCATGGAGTCCAAATCAGTCAGAGAGCTCCTCCAGACCCTTGCAGCAACCTCCAAAGCCAGCATCAAGACCTCATCGAGATGTCCATGGATTAGGGGCAGCGTTTCCAGGCCCTGCTTGAGGCCCAGGCTGAGGACCGATAGGTGATCTAGTCCATTCAGTGGGTACTTTGGTGGTCATTCCTATGGCCAACTTCCCCATCCAGCTGGTCAAGATGGGGCAGCAGAACAACACAGAAGCTTTCGTTGAGTTGTTCAAGAGTGTCATGGAGGCATGCTCTTGGCCAACTTCACAGTGGGTGGCCCGCCTACTGCCGCTCCTGCTGGGGGAAGCCCAGCTCATGGCTCGGCAGCTCCCTGTTGCCAGCATGCTGGAGTACCCAGACCTGAAACAGGCTATACTGCAATGGATTGGCAGCACACCAAAAAAACATTGCCAGTGCTTCCACATGCTGACAGACAGTGAAACCAGCCACCTGTTTGCCTTGGCCAAAATTCTCTGAGATGCCTGCTGATGGTGGTTGCTGACTGGCGAGTGTGGCGCCAACGACATTCCAGATCAAATGGTGCTGAAGCAGTTAATTTTGCAACTGCCAAGCGAGATGTCAACATGGGTCCAGTGTCACCATGTGGCATTGCTGGAGGAGGCGGTCTGGCTGACAGAGGATTACCTGACAGTGTTTCTGGGAGCAGGTGCTCCTGCAGCTTCTCTCTCTCTCTTTCCCCTTCTCTCTCCTTACCCCTCCCCTACCCCAGCTCCATGGAAATGGGGGCCAATTTCCCCAAAATTCACTCCCCAAACTCATGTCTTTCCTCGTGTCTTCTCACCCCCTTTTCCTTCCATGTCTGTGCTGCTGTTAACCTCCTCTCTCCACAGATGGACCCATCCGTGCCCAACAAAACCGGGAGCAAATCTGGGCAGGTCTGTTGGCACAGTCGGAAGGCTGGAATTTCCTGGATTCAGCACTTCTGAAAAGAGGCGGGGATTCTGATTCACATTCCTGATGCACCATGGGCTTCTCCCGATTGAACAGGAATGTACCACATCTCTGTGAGTGTTCAAGGGGGTACAAATCAGGCATTGGTGGATTCTGGTTGTAATCAGACCTCCATATGTCAAAGCCTGATTCAGTGCGGGGCCTTTTCCACTCCGTTTGGTTTATATCAATTTGTCACCCTTCCGTTTGGGTTGTTTGGGGCCTCAGTGATGTTTCAGCATCTCATGGACAGAATCCTTCACTCCCACAGAATGTAGGCTGCTGCCTACTTAGATGACATTATTATTTATTGTAATGATTGGCAGCAGCATTTACACTATCTAAAGGCCATCCTGAGGTCCTTGAGGCACATGGTGCTCCCAGCAAACCTGAAGAAGTGCACAATTGGGCGGGTGGAAGTATGGTATCTGGGCTTCCACTTGGGTCATGGACAGGTGCGTCCCCAAATTGATAAGATGGCAGTAATTGCAGTGTTCCCAAGACCCAAGATCAAAAAGGGGATGAGGCAGTTCCTGGGGCTGGCTGGCTACTACAGGTGGTTTGTGCCGACCTTTTTGGACATCATCAGCCCACTGACTGAACTCACTAAAAGGGGGCACCAGGCCCCATCCAGTGGACAGAGATGTGTGAACAGGCTTTTGTTCAAGTTAAAGCAGTTTTCTGTGGGGGCCCACTGTTGCATTCACCTGACTTTTCTCTCCCTTTTGTTTTACAGACCGACATGTCAGACAGAGGGCTGGGGGCAGTTTTATTCCAGGTGGTGGAGGGGGAAGGACACCTGGTGCTGTACATCAGCCACCAGGCTCTGGATGCAAGAGTCAAAGTACAGCACCATTGAGAAGGAGTGTTTGGCCATCAAGAGAGTAGTCCTCACTCTCCGGAACTACTTGCTTGGATGCCCTTTCATCTTCTGTTCCAACCATGCCCCGTACCAGTGACTCCACCACATGAAGGATGTCAATGCATGGGCTCACTTGTTGGTATCAAGCTCTTCAGCCTTTTAAATTTGAGGTGGTCCACAGGCCTGGGGGTGCAGTTGGTGGTGGCAGATTATCTCTCCTGCTGGGGAGAGTCAGCTGCAGGCCGGATGGCTCCCCAGCCTGAGTCAGGTGGTGGGGGTATGTGGCAGTGGGGGTGTGGTTGAGCATCGGCTGTGAACAGCAAGGAGTCAGGTTGAACCAGCAGATAACATGACAAGTTAACCTGTGTCTAATTACTGGTTGTCTATTAATGTGTGTCTGTGTGTCCTTTCAGGCAGCCAGTTACGAGAGAGAGAGAGCTGTGCCACTCAGCACTATGTTTGTGTTTGAGTGCATGTGTGTGTGAGATTTGTAGTCACTGAAAAGTTAAAGTGAAGGGAAAATTAAAACACCTATTCTTGAAGCCTGCCTCCCAGTTCCTCAGATCCCAATGCAGAAGGGTGTTACACCTATGTTTTATTATTTATTTGGGGAAAGGGGGACCTTTTGTTCACTATGAAACATAATTGTCAGGTTACATGACCAGGAAGTGTTTCCCTTTTAAGCAGATGCTTGATGCGGGCAAGAACTGTAAAAACTGAAGTACTGTTCAGCATTCAGACAAAATTCCTTCAAGAAAAAATTAAGACGTTCTGTGGTAAATACACATTTAATTATTATTAAAACAAGTTTATATCTAATAGTATCGTCTCATCTTGTCTTCTTCCGCTTATCTGGGGCCGGGTCGCGGAGGCAGCAGTTTGAGCCTGGAAGCCCAAACTTCCCTTTCCCCAGACACCTCGGCCAGCTCCTTGGGAAGAACACTGAGGTGTTCCCAGGCCAGCCGAGAGACATAGTCCCTCCAGCGTGTCCTGGGCCTTCCGCAGGGCCTCCTCCCGGGGGGGACATGCCTGGAATACCTCCCCAGGGAGGCGTCCAGGAGGCATCCGAAAGAGATGCCCAAGCCACCTCAACTGATTCCTCTCGATGTGGAGGAGCAGCAGCTCTACTCCGAGCTCCTCCCGAGTGACTGTGCTTCTCACCCTATCTCTAAGGGAGTGCCCAGCCACCCTGCAAAGGAAACTCATTTTGGCCGCTTGTATCAGTGATCTTGTTCTTTCGATCATTACCCAAAGCTCATGACTATAGGTGAGAGTTGGAATGTAGATCGACCGGTAAATTGAGAGCTTCGCCTTTTGGCTCAGCTCCTTCACCACGACTGACCGGTAAAGCGACCGCATCACTGCGGAGGCCACACTGATCCGCCTGTCGATCTCATGCTCTATCCTTCCCTCACTTGTGAACAAGATCCCGAGATACTTAAACTCCTCCACTTGAGGCAGGACTTCTCCACCAACCTGGAGAGGGCAAGCCACCCTTTTCCAGTCGAGAACCATGGCCTCTGACTTGGAGGTGCTGATTCTCATCCCAGCCGCTTCACACTCGACTGCAAACCGCCCCAGTGCATGCTGAAGGTCCTGGTTTGAAGAAGCCAACAGGACAACATCATCTGCAAAAAGCAGAGATGAAATCCTGTGGTTCCCAAACAGGATTCCTTCCGGCCCCTGGCTGCGCCTAGAAATTCTGTCCATAACGATTATGAACAGAACCGGTGACAAAGGGCAGCCCTGCCAGAGTCCAACATGCACTGGGAACAGGTCTGACTTACTGCCGGCAATGCGAACCAGACTTCTGCTCCGTTCGTACAAGGATCGGACAGCCCTTAGCAAAGAGCCCTGAACCCCATACTCCCGAAGCATCCCCCACAGAATACCACGAGGGACATGGTCGAATGCTTTCTCCAAATCCACAAAGCACATGTGGACTGGTTGGGCAAACTCCCATGAAAACCGCATTGCTCCTTCTGGATCCAAGGTTCGACTATTGGCTGAATTCTCCTCTCCAGTACCCTGGAGTAAACCTTCCCTGGGAGGCTGAGATGTGTGATTCCCCTATAATTGGAGCACACTCTCCAGTCCCCTTTCTTAAAAAAAAGGGACCACCACCCCAGTCTGCCACTCCAGAGGCACTGTCCCCGACCGCCACGTGATGTTGCAGAGGCGTGTCAGCCAAGACAGCCCCACAACATCCAGAGACTTGAGATACTCGGGGTGAATCTCATCCACCCCCGGTGCCCTGCCACCGAGGAGCTTGCTAACCACCTCAGTGACTTCAGCTTGGGTAATGGACGAGTCCACCTCTGAGTCATCAGCCTCTGCTTCCTCAATGGAAGATGTGACAGTGGGATTGAGGAGATCCTCAAAGTATTCCTTCCACTGCCCGACAATGTCCCCAGTCGAGGTCAACAGCTCCCCACCCGCACTGTAAACAGTGTTGGCAGAGTACTGCTTCCCCCTCCTGAGGTGCCAGACGGTTTGCCAGAATTTCTTCAAGGCCAACCGATAGTCCTCCTCCATGGCCTCACCGAACTCCTCCCAGTTCCGAGTTTTTGCTTCCACAACTGCCCAAGCTGCGGCACGCCTGGCCTGCTGATACCCATCAGCTGCCTCAGGAGTCCCGGAGGCCAACATGGCCCGATAGGACTCCTTCTTCAGCTTGACGGCATCCCTTATTTCCGGTTTCCACCACCGGGTTCGGGGATTGCCGCCACGACAGGCACCAGAGACCTTGCGGCCACAGCTCCGAACAGCTGCGTTGATAATGGAAGCAGAGAACATGATCCACTCAGACTCAATGTCCCCCGCCTCCCTCAGAAGGTGGGAGAAGCTCTCCCAGAGATGGGAGTTAAAGACCTCCCCGACAGAGTGCTCAGCCAGACGTTCCCAGCAGACCCTCACCATACGTTTGGGCCTGCCAGGTCTGTCCGGCTTCCTCCTCTGCCAGCGGATCCAACTCACCACCAGGTGGTGATCAGTTGACAGCTCAGCCCCTCTCTTCACCCGAGTGTCCAAGACATAGGGCCGGAGATCAGATGAAACGACAACAAAGTTGATCATCGACCTCCAACCTAAGGTGTCCTGGTGCCACATGCACTTATGGACACCCCTATGCTTAAACATGGTGTTTGTTATGGACAAACCATGACTAGCACAGAAGTCCAATAACAAAACACCACTCGGGTTCAGATCGGGGAGGCCATTCCTCCCAATCACGCCCCTCCAGGTGTCACTGTCATCACCCACGTGAGCCCAGTAGAACCCAGTAGCCCAGTAGAAGTCCCCCAGTAGAACAATGGAGTCCCCAGTCTGACCACCTCTCAGTACCTCTCCCAGGGACTCCAAGAAGGCTGGATACTCTATACTGCTATTTGGCCCATAGGCACAAACAACAGCAAGAGCCCTCTCCCCGATCCTAAGGTGCAGAGAGGCGACCCTCTCGTTCACTGGGGTAAACTCCAACACATGGCGGCTGAGCTGGGGAGCTATAAGCAAGCCCACACCAGCCCGCCGCCGTTCACCATGGGTGACTCCAGAGAGCTGGGTTCTGGAGCCCAAGCTGTGCGTGGAGGTGAGCCTGACTATCTCTAGCCGGTACCTCTCAACCTCACGCACAAGCTCAGGCTCTTCCCCCCCAGCAAAGTGACATTCCATGTCCCAACAGCTAGCCGCTGGTGTTCGGGGATCAGGTCGTTGAGGCCCCTGCCTTCGACTGCCGCCCAATCCACACTGCACCAGCCCCCTACGGCTACCTCTGTGGGTGGTGAACCCACAGGAGGTCGGGCCCACGTCACCGCTTCTGGCTGAGCCCGGCCGGGCCCTGTGGGCAAGGGCCCGGCCACCAAGCGCTCGCATATGAGCCCCAACTCCGGGCCTGGCTCCAGGGTGGGGCCCCGGCTGCGCCATACCGGGCGACATCACGGCCTTGATTTTATTTTATCCATAAGGGTTTTGGTGAACTGCTCTTAGTCTGGCCTGTCACCTAGGACCTGTCTGCCTTGGGAGACCCTAACAGGGGCGTAATGCCCCTGACAACATAGCTCCTAGGATCATTCAAGCACACAAACCCCTCCACCATAATAAGGTAGCAGTTCTAGGAGGGGTATATCTAATGGGTCTTTTGTAAAATGGTAAAATGTAATTGTTGTCGGACGGGAACAACATGCAAATGTATAACTGAAGTTCATCCATTCAACTGATTGGAATGTAATAGGTTTATATAAAACTAGGATACTCTAAGGATAGATTTACAACTTTTGATAATATTTTGAAATAAAAAAAGAATAAAATGTCTTTGTAATTTTAGACAATTTGTAGTCTTAAGACATTGTAAATGTTTGCTAGTTTGCAAATTTGTGAAATATGGTCCAGATAATATAGTAAATATAACTGTGTTACTGTGCTATTACCATGTTGTTACCATACAGCCAAATTACAGTTGGATTTATATTATTTTAGCAGTGTAAAGATTTTTAAGGAAAATTGATTTTTGCAGCACTTCCACAATTGAGCATTGTTACCATTTGGCAACAATTTACCAACTAGTCTCTTTAAATTAAATTAAAAAAAAAAAAATCTGTTTTTTCCCCCTTATTTGCACCATGGCAAGAAAAATGCATTTTTTAAATGTACAGGTAATATATGGACTCAATTTTGTGCCAAAATGTTCATACAATACTTTTGAAATATCAAACAAAAACAACAAATCAAAATACAAAAAAAAGTCAATTTTTAGACTGGCAAACAAATTATTCGTGTAATCGTGCAAAATATCAGTCTATTATTCTTCAGAAACCTTTTATTTTTGTTCCGCGTCTTTCTCAGTTTTGTTTGACGTAATTTATTTTGGTTGCGATTCCAGCTTTCTCCTTTGCACTCCCTGACTTTTTGCTTGCAGTTTTGGCACAAACTTCACGTGTGGGTGGGCTGTCCAGGAATGCATTCCCATTGGGTAACTTGTGTTTGACTGACAGCTACGCTCAGCAATTCCCCCGGAAGCTGTTGCGGCCATTTCCTACTCGGATTCTGGCGGACTGTTTGACGAGTGACCGATCCATTGACCGTAAACAAGGATCGAGTGGACTTCAGTGGTGACTATGATATTGAATTTACACTTTGTTGAATTAATTCAATATCATAGTCGCCACTGAAGTCCAATCGATCCTTGTTTACCGTCAATGGATCGGTCACTCGTCAAACAGTCCGCCAGAATTCGAGTAGGAAATGGCCACAACAGCCTCCGGGGAATCGCTGAACGTAGCTGTCAGTCAAACACAAGTTACCCAATGGGAATGCATTCCTGGACAGCCCACCCACACGTGAAGTTTGTGCCAAAACTGCAAGCAAAAAGTCAGGGAGTGCAAAGGAGAAAGCTGGAATCGCAACCAAAATAAATTACGTCAAACAAAACTGAGAAAGACACGGAACAAAAATAAAAGGTTTCTGAAGAGTAATAGACTGATATTTTGCACAATTACATGAATAATTTGTTTGCCAGTCTAAAAAAATTGACTTTTTTTTTGTATTTTGATTTGTCGTTTTTGTTTGATATTTCAAAAGTATTGTATGAACATTTTGGCACAAAATATAACCCATGCAGTAAAGTTAACAGTCTGATTTATTGTTTGCAAAGTGGATTTACCGGTTGAAGGCTTTTCCCCTTCAATCTCAGTAATTATTTATTCCATCAACGTTGTTTTGTTGTTCACCCTTTATGACTAAAAGATATTTATGAAAATAGCTGTAACATGACAGGTGCCAAAACATGGTATAAACAATTTAGTGGTTATGGGTGTGGAGGAGTATTTTATTACCAAGAGGTCATGAAGAGACAGAAGACAGAAAAAAAAAATCAAGGCTGATTTACTGGTAATGTCATTAAATTCTGGAAGAATGCAAATGCATTCCTTTTTTTGAAGTATACTACCAGTCAAAAATATATAAAATGAATATACAGTATCAGTCGAAAGTTTGTACACCCCTACTCTACTCATTCATAGTTTTTTCTGTATTTTGTATTTTCTACATTGTAGAACAGTGAAATAACATATAGAACATATATGGAATTATGTTGTAAATAAAAGTGTTTAAAAAAACTAAATATGCTTCATATTTGAGATTCTTCAAAGTAGCCACCTCAAGTGTAAATGAGTGCACAATAGTTGAGTCTCTGGCATATAAATTACATTACATTATAGGTATTTAGCAGATACTCTTATCCAGAGCGATGTACAACATACCCAGAGCAGCCTGGGGTTCGGTGCCTTGCTAAAGGGCACTTCAGCCATTCCTGCTGGTCCAGGGAATCAAAATGGTAATCTTTTGGTCCCAAAGCTGCTTCTCTAACCCTTAGGCCATGGCTTCCCCTTAAATATAGTTCAAAATCAAAAATTAATTTTTACTTAAACTTTCAAGCCCAAAAGCTCGGTTAATTTGAAGAAAAGTCTCATGAAGCTGGTTGAGAAGATACTGTGTGTGTACAAACCTTCATCAGGAATACTGCTAAAAATTTAAAATATAAAATAGTTTTGATTTAACACTTGATCACTTAGTAATTCCATATACGTTATTTTTTTCGCTTCTTTATCTTTCATTCATTCTTCTTTAATAGATGCTTTTTCCCAGAAAAGGTGGTAGTGGAGCCGCAGTCTGAGCCAGGAATTCTGGTTGTGAGGTGGGAATACATTGTAACCCCGCTATAGTGAACTATGTGTTTGCTTTGTGGATCCATGGCACGGTGTTCTGAGTGATGTTGCCCGGTGGCGTCGCAGTGGCTGTGCAGGCAGTGTGAGATGTACCTTTGTATGACTTTTGATGGGACTTTTCTAATTCTTTCTGTATGACTTTACTGTCCCCAGGGACAGCAATGTCTACAACGATCATCTCCCTAGTCTTCTTTTTCTGAATTACAGTATCTGGTTTCCAGTGGTGAATTACTTGGTCAGTTTGAATAGTAAAATCTCACAGCAGTTTTACTTCCTTTTTTTCCTCCACACTACTTGGGACATGCTCATACCATTTGGCATTACAATCAATCCCGTGTTTCTCGCACAATTCCCAATGCACAACCTGATCAAGGGTGTCATGCCTCTTTTTGTACTCTGCTTGGGCAAGCTTGGAGCAGTCACACAAGATATGATGCACAGTTTCATCACGTGTTCCACACATTCTACACTTAGGTGACACATCCTGTTTCTCAATCCTGGCTTTCACAGCATTTGTTCTTAATGCCTGGTCTTGAGCTGCAAATAATAAGCCCTCCATCTCTTTCAAGTCACCTGTCCTTACCCAATAAAAAGATTTGTTAGACAACTCTTCAGTCTCTCTCTTACACTGCCCATTCATTTCTTTTCCAGTCCAGTCCTCAATTCTCTCCCTCTTTTTCCTGTCTTTATTGCTGGGTTTCACATGACATCACATCCACCTCATTAGTTATTCAAAACTTTAGCTCGTGGTCTATCAGTTGACAAAGCGTTTGTATGGAGAAGGTGCATTGCTCGCATGAAAAATGCCTTACGTTTGCATTGTTTTAGGTTGTTCGAATCGATCAAACCGTGAAACTGAAGTTTCTTCAGGGTTCCCTGTGAACTAATAAAAAAATGGGTGAACAAACATAGGATTTCACAAAAAGATATCAAGAAATGTGGCTTTTGAACCTCTAAGTGAAATCAAAGGGAGCCGAGTCAAAGCATGCTCAAGTTTGCAGTGATCACTTGGTGAAAGGTTTGTATATCCCTCTCAGCTCTGTCCTTAGTGTTTTCCAAGTACTTTTCTTGCTATCTGTCATTATTTTATGGTACTTTTTTGAGTCATGAAGCACTAAAGTCCCCAGCTGTTTCTTTGTTTACTCCTCACTCTTCACAAAGTCCATATGCATGAAGGTCATGACAAAATCCTTACCCAGCCATACAGTTACAATGCGCCATGATCACTTCTCTGTCTTGTTTAACTAAGATCCAGGTCTTTAAGGCTACATCCACACGACAACGGCAACGAGATGTTATTTAAAAATATATCGCATCCAAATGGGCAACGATCAGTAAAATATCAGGTCCATATGGCAACGCAACGCTTGCTGAAAACGATGCAATACACATGCCACACCTCTAGGGGCGCTGTAAGACGGTCCCTTCGGAGACACCAGAACAATAGAGGAAGTAAGGACGCATGCGCATAAACTATTATGCGTGAGACTTCATATTAGCCACAAAGTCAGGAAAATCTGTTTGTAAAATTACATTATAATGACCAAATACAATGAAAAGTATTTTTCCAGTCTCACCTGTGAAAGGTAATCCCATGTGATCTCGTTTGGACGGCAAACCTGTTGGTACAGTTAAACGCAGCTAATCTTTATTCTCCGCTTTGACCTATCCAATATGGCGGCGAGGATGACGTATGATTCTACGCGGAAGGCGGCGTCTTTAATGGTCCGGAATAAATTGAATGCTACACATTGATGGATTAATTTGTTGTTTCTCACCTGTGAAAGGTAATCCCATGTGATCTCATTTGGACAGTAAACCTGTTGGTACAGTTAAACGCAGCACATGAATCTTTATTCTCCGCTTTGACCTATCCAATATGGCGGCGAGGATGACGTATGATTCTACGCGGAAGGCGGCGTCTTTAATGGTCCGGAATAAATTGAATGCTACACGTTGATGGATTAATTTGCTCTTCTATGCCCTTTTTGAGGAATGTATTGTAGGACTTAAACCAACATCTGAAGAGGTGAGATCGCTCCTTTTTTTCCCTATTTTTGCTGGCGGGATTGACTCTGCCCTAAGGGCAGAGTCTCTCTCTCTCTCTCTCTCTCTCTTTCACTTTGCACCATTACACAATAAATATTCACAGTGAAAATATTTTGTAAGCGCGTTTCATGAACCAAGTTATAGGATTTGTTGACAACTCGCATCGAGTTCGTTACACTTCTACCCGGCGTGAAGCACTGACAGTCATGTGGTTGTGACGTCATCATAAACAAATCCATTCTACTCATCCAGACGACTTCACAACGGCAACGTTGCCAGATCTTTCCACTCTGGAACCTGTTCTCAAAAAGATTGCGTTTTGGGCACCCAAAACGCCGGTGCCGTGTGGACGCCAGGCCTAAACAATAAGCAATTGTATCGGAGTCACCTGAATCCATTGCCGTGTGGACAGGGCCTTAAGGTCTTTAAAGGGTTTTCTGATGATTTTTGTGAATGATTTACCTGAGAGATAAGGGCCAACACAAGTGAGAATCAAGTAAACCGTTTGTTTACACTTAAACTTGCCGCGCTTCGTTGTAAAGACGTGAATGAACAACTTTTAAAAAAATACTTCCACAGGCAAAAACAATACAGGATTCATTCAGCAGTAACTTGATACTGAGGTCCTTTACCCAGCCACATACAAAAAAGTTGTAAGCCTCCATACTCTTCCACACTTTCATCTGTTTTACGGTGTAGAAGGACATCTGCAACACCAGATAGTTCGAGATGTCGGGAAACTCGACTGAAGGGTAGTTTTCAAGATCATATGACAAATCCTAATCGGATTGGATCAAATCTTGAAAATGGGTTGTTCAAAAGAGAAAGTAGGATTCTGAAATCTGATCCGATCATGTAATCCAATTCTAGTTTCAATCTGGATCAAACCTTCAGTTTGTGTTGTTCAAAACTTTTCAGAAGGATCTGGATAACTTTAATCCAAAAAAACAAGATTATCCTGATCCCAACAGGGGGTAGGATTTCAAGGTGGATATCAGGTAGAAAATGTAGTAAAACTTCAAAAATTGGTCCAATAATACAACTGCATTATTTAGTGATACTTTTATTTATGTTTTGCACTTGACTTGTTTAACCAATACAGTGATAAAGTAGAAGTAGACATAGGCTACCGATTAAGCCTTTCAGTATTGTATTAAATATATACATATATTTTTTTTCCCCAAACAGAATTCATTAACAAACTAAAATACATTATATTTTTCTGTTATTGACCATTGTAGCCTATATTAATTTCAAAGAAACAATCAGAGATGATAGATGCCATCAAAAATAATTTCTAACAATTGCATCCCTTACTACACGTCCAGTCTGTCCCACATTCTGACAAAACACCAGAGGTTGGTCTGGTTCTTCAACAGGCTCAGGTGCATCATAAACGTTGTCACAGAGAGGCACATTGCGTCTGGTAGCAATGTTGTGTAGGACAATACATGCAAGTACTATGTTACATGCTACCTGTGGTTTCACTTGTAAGTAGTTAAGGCATGCAAAGCGTCTCTTTAGAACTCCATTTAAACGCTCAATTGAGCATCTTGTTTTGCAATGAGCAGTGTTGAAGTGTGCCTGAGCAGGTGTGGCTGCTGCAAGAAAAGGAGTCATTAGCCATGGTAGGAGCGGATAGGCACTGTCTCCTAATATTATGCCATCCGGTCGGTTAGTTTGGAGCTCTCTGTATAAAGCACTCTCCCTCAGGATACGTGCATCATGAACAGACCCAGGCCACTTCACAACACAGTTTGTGATGATTAGGTCAGCGTCTCCCACAAGCTGAATGTTGATACTACGCCTCCCCTTTCGGTTGATGTACTCCCAATCCCTTTCATGAGGTGCTTGGATATGCACATGAGTGCAGTCAATAACCCCAATAGTATTGGGCATGTTCCCCAAAAGAAAAAACTTGTGCTTGGTCTGTGCAATCTGGTCATCCTTTGGAAATGAAACAAACTGATTGACCAGGCTGGCCAATGCAATTGACACAGCTTTCACTACATCACTCACAGTTGACTTGTCTACTCCTATATTGTCACCAACAACTTGGTAGAAAGTCCCAGATGCATAGAAGTGCAGAGCAATGAGGACCTGTTCTTCCACGGACAGACTGTGACTCCTTCGGGTTGTCCGTTGAAGTTTTGGCCTGACAAGGTCTGCAATGTACATAGTATCTGCATTCCCAAAGTGAAAGCGAGCATAAATTTCTTCAGTGGTGTATTGCTCGAGTAGTTTTGCATGCTCAACATACACCCTTTGATGGTATCCTCTTCTTCCAACATGGTGGTAGCAATGGACAATACCTGCCATTTCAGTGTCTCTCTGTAAGTCCTCTGAGAGAGGCTGAATATAAGATGGTTGTCAAATACCCACCCACTCATTAGTTGATGTCCTTCAGCTTGTGTTCAATTACATCAATCATGTCCAAAGCCTATGAATACTCTGTTCACTGCAACAGATGAGGTGGAACCATGGACTTAAAAGGACCTAATTTCACTGTTGCAGAAACCCATGCACTGCTGGAGGGTGTTAAACACCATTATGCCTCAATAATAGGAAGTTCTAGTTCAGGTGCAATAGTAACTAACAAAAAGAAGAAAGACATTTGGTTTGAAATCACCCAGAATGTGAATGCAATGGGCTCTGGCCAGAAGAGGACCTTGGATCAAGTGAAATTTAGGCTACATCCACACGACAACAGCAACGAGATGTTATTTAAAAAAATATCGCATCCACATGGGCAACGATCAGTAAAATATCAGGTCCATATGGCAACGCAACGCTTGCTGAAAACGATGCAATACACATGCCACACCTCTAGGGGCGCTGTAAGACGGTCCCTTCAGAGACACCAGAACAATAGAAGAAGTAAGGACGCATGCGCATAAACTATTATGCGCGAGACTTCATATTAGCCACAAAGTCAGAAAAATCTGTTCGTAAAATTACATTATAATGACCAAATACAATGAAAAGTATTTTTCCAGTCTCACCTGTGAAAGGTAATCCCATGTGATCTCATTTGGACGGTAAACCTGTTGGTACAGTTAAACGCAGCACATGCATGAGGCATCTTTATTCTCCGCTTTGACCCATCCAATATGGCGGCAAGGATGACATATGATTCTACACGGAAGGCGGCGTCTTTAATGGTCCGGAATAAATTGAATGCTACACGTTGATGGATTAATTTGTTCTTCTACGCCCTTTTTGAGGAATATATTGTACAGTAGGACTTAAACCAACATCTGAAGAGGTGAGATCGCTCCTTTTTTTTCCCTATTTTTGCTGGCGGGATTGACTCTGCCCTAAGGGCTATTCTCTCTCTCTCTCTCTCTCTCTCTCTGCACCATTACACAATAAATATTCACAGTGAAAATATTTTGTAAGCGCGTTTCATGAACCAAGTTATAGGATTTGTTGACAACTCGCATTGAGTTCGTTACACTTCTACCCAGCGTGAAGCACTGACAGTCATGTGGTTGTGACGTCATTGTAAACAAATCCGTTCTACTCATCCAGACGACTTCGCAACGGCAACGTTGCCAGATCTTTCCACTCTGGAACCCGTTCTCAAAAGATTGCGTTTTGGGGCACCCAAAATGCCGGTGCCGTGTGGACGCCAGGCCGAAATGATAAACAATTGTATCGGATTCACCTGAATCTGTTGCCGTGTGGACAGGGCCTTAGATGGAAGAATATGAGGGCCAGAACAACAAAGGACCTCGCTGAAGTAAAAAACACCCAAACGGGCAACAAACCCTTTAAGAAAGGTGAATACACAGATGTGGTTCTGGACATTATTGGAGGTGAGAACTCTAATGCTCTGCATGGGATTCAAGGTGTTGTAGGGGATGGTGAGCCAACTGTAGAGGAAAGTGAGCCAGTTCTCCTTAATGAGGAGGAAACAGTTATTCTAGATCTCAGCCCTGTTACGGAAGAACAACCTGTATCCTCACAGTTAGAGCCAGCAGTCACAGGAGCTCAGAAAATATCCTTGAAGCATTCTTTGCCAAATAAGAATGATGATGCCTATCAATTACTACTTAAAATAGAAACTGAAAAGGCAGAAACACAGATACTCCTGGCAGAGGAACAAATCAAACTGACCAAACTGCAGCAAACCAAAGCAAAACTTCAGATCCTCATCCTGAAAGCAGGCCTTGAAAATGCTGGTCTTCCCTCCTCATCTGAAGAACCCTGTGAATAGGACTTTTTTTTTTATTTAAGATATTTTCAAAATAGTCACAATGTATTTGTTAATGTATTTTTTATTTGTTGTTGCTCAGAGGAGGTTGTAAAGGCAATTATGAACAAAAGTGGGTCTTTTTGTGGGTTATTTTTGTGTTTTGTCTCAAAATAAAATACATTTAAGTGACCCCATATTGGGTCTTCCACCTGTTCTTTACATACCTGGTAGCCCACATTGTGATATGCTGTCCCATTTAGAGCATTGGTTATCTGGATTAGGTAATATTGAAAACGGTGTATCTGAATTAGCGTGAACAATGTTGCCTTGAAAAACCGACATAAAAGTAAGAAGGATTACCTGATCCTGGATAGCAAAAAATGTGATTTGGAAATACGGATCATTTTGATCCAGATTAAATTTTTTGAACAACTGGCCCTAGTTGTTTGCACTATGGCAGCCATTTTGGTTTGCTAGACCACCAGCTGTTTTACCGGAAGTGAAATCGCTTAGAAAAGTCATGTGACTGAAACCCAAGAATACGTCTTTGGTGTTTCAACTTCATCAACATTCTTGCTCTGCCATGCAGCCTTCCAGAGAGGTTCCTAGCTTTGGCTGACATATACCGTACATAAATTTTTCTTTCTTTAGTATTTATGGCATCTTCAACACTGAGCAGTCCATGCCCTCCTTCTCTTATTATTATTATTATTATTATGGGGCGGCACGGTGGTGTAGTGGTTAGCGCTGTCGCCTCACAGCAAGAAGGTCCGGGTTCGAGCCCCGTGGCAGACGAGGGCCTTTCTGTGCAGAGTTTGTATGTTCTCCCCGTGTCCGCGTGGGTTTCCTCCGGGTGCTCCGGTTTCCCCCAAAGTCCAAAGACATGCAGGTTAGGTTAACTGGCAGCTCTAAATTGACCGTAGGTGTGAATGGTTGTCTGTGTCTATGTGTCAGCCCTGTGATGACCTGGCGACTTGTCCAGGGTGTACCCCGCCTTTCGCCCGTAGTCAGCTGGGATAGGCTCCAGCTTGCCTGCGACCCTGTAGAACAGGATAAAGCAGCTAGAGATAATGAGATGAGATGAGAAGATATGGGGAAGAGAGGAAGTGGGGTTAGGGTAAGTGTGTGTGTGTGTGTGTGTGTGTGTGTGTGTTTGGGGGGGGGGAAGCAGGAAAGATATTGCACATTATATTGCACATTGTCCGGTATTGCTTATTGTTAGGCTAGGCTACTGCTCCTTCCCGTCCTCTGTCCTCCTGTTACCCCTCCTCCACCCCAGAGAGGAGTTGTACAGTCTGATGGCGTGAGGGACAAAGGAGTTTTTGAGTCTGTTCGTCCTGCACTTGGGAAGGAGCATTCTGTCACTGAACAGGCTCCTCTGGTTGCTGATGATGGTGTGCAGAGGGTGACTGGCATCGTCCATGATGTTCAATAGTTTGTCCATAGTCCTCTTCTCTGCCACCGTCACATATTTTCCCTTAAAATACGTTAGAGAATGCATTTCTGTGGTATTCATTTTTTTCCGCTTCAGCAGCCTTCCTGAGAAAAAACCCTGATCTAAAATGTAAAACACTCCTGTTTTTGAACAGAAATCTTGATAAATATAACGCTTATCTTAAGAATGCACATAAATATGTCCTTTCAAATGCATATACGTGAACCCTGGGGAGGTGTTCCAGGCATGTTCCCCCGGGAGGAGGCCCCGGGGAAGACCCAGGACATGCTGGAGGGACTATGTCTCTCGGCTGGCCTGGGAACGTCTTGGTGTTCTTCCCGAGTTGCTGGCCGAGGTGTCTGGGGAGAGGGAAGTTTGGGCTTCCATGCTCAGACTGCTGCCTCCGCGACCCAGCTCCCGATAAGCGGATGAAGATGAGATGAGAAAATCAGTTTCATGAGATATTTCGTAAATGTTCCAATCTCTAAATGAAAACAAGTTGTTTGGAGAAACATTTATATATACTTTCATCTCATCTCATTATCTCTAGCCGCTTTATCCTTCTACAGGATCGCAGGCGAGCTGGAGCCTATCCCAGCTGACTACGGGCAAAAGGTGGGGTACACCCTGGACAAGTCACCAGGTCATCACAGGGCTGACACACAGACAACCATTCACACCTACAGTCAATTTAGAGTCACCAGTTAACCTAACCTGCATGTCTTTGGACTGTGGGGGAAACCGGAGCACCCGGAGGAAACCCACGCAGACAACATGCAAACTCCACACAGAAAGGCCCTCGCCGGCCCCGGGGCTCGAACCCAGGACCTTCTTGCTGTGAGGTGACAGCGCTAACCACTACACCACCGTGCCGCCCACTATATATACTTTAAGAAATAAATTTATATATGTTACAGTATATGTATACCAAGATGATGGTGCAATTAAACCTGTGTAAAATATTAAACTTCTTTTTTTAATCATATTTCAATATTGAGTCTTGGACACCATGCTTTTACACCTTGGCAAAGTATGTTAACAGGATAAACAATATTGAGGGGTTTTTTTTAAGGGCAAATAAACAAATTGTAGCTCACTGAGAATGGAAACTACTTGTCTACACTCGCCGGCCACTATATTAGGAACACTCATCCATCCACCTGCTGTTTTATTTTATGCAGTTCACTAATCAGCTGATTCCTTGACAGCAGCATGATGCATCAAATCATGCAGATACAAATCAAGAGCTTCAGTTAATGTTCACAACATTCAAACATCCGAATGGGGAAAATTGTGATCTCAAATTTTGTGTGACATTCATTTCACTGTAGCATGGGTGTTGGTTTGAGCCAGATGAGTGAGGTTTGAGTATTTCAGAAACTGTTGATCTCCTGGGGTTTTCACACACAACAGTCTCTAGAGTTTACATAGAATGGTACGTAAAACAAAAAACAACAAATGAGTGAGCGACAGTTCTGTGGGTGGAAACAAACGCCTTGTTGATAAGAGACCAGAGGGAAAGGGACAGATTGGTTCAAGCTTTTTTGCCAGGAAGGATATAGTAACTCATATAATCACTCTTTACAACTGTGAAGAGCAGAAAAGCATCTCAGCATGCAACAGAAAACAGAAGACCACATTGGGTTCGACTCCTGCAGCCAGATATATATATATATATATATATATATATATATATATATATATATATATTGATATTTACCTATTATATTAGTTCAATGTTTGATTTTTTTTATATTTTTAATTCAGATATTTTATGAGTTCAAATGTATTTATTACAAGTCTTTGACTCATTGTATGTATTGAAGATAAAAAAAAAGCTTTGACTGAATAGATTGAACTGATAATTTAATTTTAAGTAAAAATTACTTAGTGGTGCTTGAAAGTTTGTGAACCCTTTAGAATTTTCTATAGTTCTGCATAAATATGACCTAAAACATCATCAGATTTTCACACAAGTCCTAAAAGTAGATAAAGAGAACCCACTTAAACAAATGAGACAAAAATATTATACTTGGTCATTTATTTATTGAGGAAAATGATCCAATATTACATATCTGTGAGTGGCAAAAGTATGTGAACCTCTAGGATTAGCAGTAAATTTGAAGGTGAAATTAGAGTCAGGTGTTTTCAATCAATGGGATGACAATCAGGTGTGAGTGGGCACCCTGTTTTATTTAAAGAACAGGGATCTAAAAAAGTCTGATCTTCACAACACATGGCAAGAACAAAGGAGTTTTCTGAGGACCTCAGAAAAAGCGTTGTTGATGCTCATCAGGCTGGAAAAGGTTATAAAACCATCTCTAAAGAGTTTGGACTTCACCAATCCACAGTCACACAGACTGTGTACAAATGGAAGAAATTCAAGACCATGGTTACCCTCCCCAGGAGTGGTCGACCAACAAAGATCACTCCAAGTGAAAGGCATGTAATAGACGGCAAGGTCACAAAGGACCCCAGGGTAACTTCTAAGCAACTGAAGGCCTCTCTCACATTGGCTAATGTTAATGTTCATGAGTCCACCATCAGGAGAACACTGAACAATAATGCTGTGCATGGTAGGGTTGCAAGGAGAAAGCCACTGCTCTCCAAAAAGAACATTGCTGCTCATCTGTAGTTTGCTAAAGATCACATGGACGAGCCAGAAGACTATTGGAAAAATGTTTTGTGGCTGGATGAGACCAAAATAGAACTTTTTGGTTTAAATGAGAAGCATTATATTTGGAGAAAGGAAAACACTGCATTCCAGCATAAGAACCTTATCCCACCTGTGAAATATGGTGGTGGTAGTATCATGATTTGGGCCTGTTTTGCTGCATCTGGGCCAGGACAGCTTGCCATCATTGATGGAACAATGAATTCTGAATTTTACCAGCGAATTCTAAAGGAAAATGTTAGGACATCTGTCTATGAACTGAATCTCAAGAGAAGGTGGGTCATGCAGCAAGACAACGACCCTAAGCACACAAGTCATTCTACCAAAGAATGGTTAAAGAAGAATAAAGTTAATGTTTTGGAATAGCCAAGTCAAAGTCCTGACCTTAATCCATTCAAAATCTTGTGGAAGTACCTGAAGCAAGCAGTTCATGTGAGGAAACCCACCAACATCCCAGAGTTGAAGCTGTTCTGTACGGAGGAACGGGCTAAAATTCCTCCAAGATGGTGTGCAGGACTGATCAACAGTTACCGCAAACGTTTAGTTGCAGTTATTGCTGCAAAAGGGGGTCACACCAGATACTGAAAGCAAAGGTTCACATACTTTTGTCACTCACAGATATGTAATACTGGATCATTTTCCTCAATAAATAAATGACCAAGTATAATATTTTTGTCTCATTTGTTTAACTAGCAAGGGCAGCATGGTGGTGTAGTCAGTTTAGTTTAGTTTAGACAGCACGAAACTAAACATCAGTTTAGTGCTGTCGCTTCACAGCAAGAAGGTCCTGGTTTCAAGCCCAGTGGCCGACAAGGGTCTTTCTGTGTGGAGTTTGCATGCTGTCTGCGTGGGTTTCCTCCGGGTGCTCCGGTTTCCCCCACAGTCCAAAGGTATGCAGGTTAGGCTAATTGGTGGCTCTAAATTGACTGTAGGTGTGAATGTGAGTGTGAATGGCTGTCTGTGTCTATGTGTTAGCTCTGCGATGACCTGGCGACTTGTCCAGGGTGTACCCTGCCTCTTGCCCATAGTCAGCTGGGATAGGATCCAGCTTGCCTGCGACCCTGTTGGACAGGATAAATGGCTACAGATAATGGATGGATGTTTAACTGGGCTCTCGTTATCTACTTTTGGGACTTGTGTGAAAATCTGATGATGTTTTTAGGTCATATTTATGCAGAAATATAGAAAATTCTAAATGGTTCACAAACTTTCAGGCACCACTGTCTCATCTCATCTCATTATCTCTAGCCACTTTATCCTGTTCTACAGGGTCACAGGCAAGCTGGAGCCTATCCCAGCTGACTACGGGCGAAAGGCGGGGTACGCCCTGGACAAGTCGCCAGGTCATCACAGGGCTGACACATAGACACAGACAACCAATCACACTCACATTCACACCTACGGTCAATTTAGAGTCACCAGTTAACCTAACCTGCATGTCTTTGGACTGTGGGGGAAACCGGAGCACCCGGAGGAAACCCACGCGGACACGGGGAGAACATGCAAACTCCACACAGAAAGGCCCTCGCCGGCCACGGGGCTCGAACCCGGACCTTCTTGCTGTGAGGCGACAGCGCTAACCACTACACCACCGTGCCGCCCAGGCACCACTGTATTAATGAAAATAATGTTTGATTCAGAATTTAATTTATACCTGGACAAATTTCAAGCATAAACCTTTATCAAATTGTCTTTAACACAATGCAAAATAATTATTCAATCAAATGTGTCCAAATTTTGACTATAACTGAGTCACTCTTTTTAACCTGGAGTAAACAATGCAATGTTGTTATTTCTTATACCAAGCAACTGATCTTCCAGACATGCAGACTTTAAACAAAGTCCTACATTATGTTGATGGATAGACAAGCTGACCTTTGTCCTCCCAAGACATCTTGAGTTTATTCCCTCCTCATTAGCTTGCAGTATCTACTCTCCCTGTGTCTCTGCAGGAGCTCAGAGTGATAACTGAACAGTGGTGTATGCAGCACCATGGGACATTGTCTCAACTGTCTTAGTCTCTTCAAAGCAGAAAGCCTCAAACTGGATTGCTGCCACAAGTGCTCCTGTCTCGGGCATAAAAAGAGTCTTTATCCAGCTTTAGCCCAGAGAAAATCGTATTGCATTATCTCCATTGGACCTGAGGCTCACCAGCTGGTGTCTTGTGATCCCACATGAATAAGTACATGTAATGATCCTATTGCCATTAAGCAATCCATGCGGAGGAAAGTGTTGATGCATTATCTCTGCATTGGCCATCATCTTTAATCGAGACCAAGTTCTAACTGATAATGCATAAATGTAACACCTGGTGTGCTTTCTCCAAAATCATCACAGGTTAGCTGTCAGGTCAAAAATGTTTGAAAGATCCTCTCACCATCGGTACAATATTTCTCACACTGGAACAAAGCCTTCTATCCATCAGTTTGGCAGCATTTGTCTTTGATTTTTAATTAGGGCTTATTTTGAGGTTTAAGAACCAAGTACAGTTGTGGTCAGAAGTTTACATACAGTGACATGAATGTCATCTTGGATATGAATGTCATGGCAATATTTGGGCTTTCAGTAATTTCTTTGCACTGTTCATTTTCTGTGGCAGAATGATTGTACAGCATACATCTTTAATTAAAAACACATTAGAATTTGGTGCACAAGTTTTAATTTTCTTAGGGTTTTCTGAAATCAACACAGGGTCAAAATTATACATATTGGGTCAAAAATTTACATACACTCACTTCAATTATTAATTCAGAGGTCCTGAAACTTCCAAAATGTCTCTTATCTTGCCAAAACCAAGGTCTCTTAACTTCCTGGTAGTGATCATGACTGACTACAGCTGGTAGCTTCTCCGTGCCTTCATAAAAAGGATTTGTTTACAGCACTCATTGGATGGACCAACACACAATAAAATGGGAAAGTCCAAGGAGCTCAGTGCAGATCTGAGAAAGAGGATTGCAGATATGCACAACTTTGGAATGTCTCTTGGAGCCATTTCTAAACAACTGCAGATACCAAGATCAGTTCAAACAATTGCGTCCAAGTTATTGTGAGGTGTAGTCACTTTGCCAAGCCACTTTGCTTCAAGAAAACCAAAACTGTCACCCCCAGCTGAAAGGAAATTGGTTTGGATGGTCAGGAACAACTTGGGAACCACCATGGCACAGCAAACTGGAAGCTGATGGATCACTGTCTACAGTTCAGATCACCATGGACTAAGAGGCTGCTATACAAGAAATAACCCCCCACTCCAAAATTGACACCTTCAAGCTTAACTAAAGTTTGAAGCTGACCACATGGACAAAGAAAAAGCCTTCTGGATGAAAGCTGTATGGTCAGATGACACAAAGATTGAGTTGTTTGGCCACAATGACCACCATGTACAGAGGGACACTGTACCAGCTGGTGGTGGTGGTGGTAGGATCACCATGCTCTGGGGCTGTTTTGCTGCCAGTGGAACTGGTTCATTGCACAAAGTGGATGGAATAATGAAGAAGGAGGACTACCTCAGAATTCTCCAGCATAAACCATCAGAAACTTGAACATGACTTGGGAGATACAACAGGACAATGAACCCAAACACGCATCAGAGCTGGTTGTGGAGGATAAAGCAGACAAACATTAAGCTTAAAACAAGTCCTGACTTCAACCCTATTGAAAATATATGGACTGTGCTTATAAGTTGAGTCCATGCCAAGAAAAAAAAAACAAATTTAATTGAACTCTACCAATTCTACCATGAACAGTCATGAAATATCCAACCAGAATTCTGCCAGAAGCTTGTTCATGGTAAACAAAAATGTTTGGTCAAGGTGAATCTTGTGAAGAGACATTTTACCCAAATATTAGGTGTGCTGTATGTACAATTTTGAGCTTGTGTTGATTTCAGAAAACCCAAAGAAAATTAAAACTTGTGCACCAAATTCTAGTGTTTTTTAATGAAAGATGTATGCTGTACATTCTGCCACAGAAAAAGAAAAGTTCAAAGAAATCACTGAAAGCCCAAATACTGCCATGACATTCATATCCAAGATGACATTCATGTTACTGTATGTAATCTTCTGACCACAACTGTAAATGTGTCTACATGTTTTGGTGAACGATTTTGTTGAAGAGCACAACACACCCATAGCCTTGGGTTTTCTAAGGGTTTTGTAAATCACAATGATTGTCATTGCAGAGTGAAAAAAGTGCTCAAAACAAAGCTGTCTTGTTCTCTCACCTGCAAAGAACCACATAAGCATAAAATGTGTGTTAGGAACAATTTTAAATGTGACCTAGGATCAGAGTCTACCAACCCCTTTTCCAGAAAAATTGGATATTTTCCAAAATGCAACAAAAATGAGACAGAGGCTATGACTAAAGTCACAATAATTTGTGCTAGCTGTTACAAACCAGGACATGTGGTCACCGTACCCTATAGATCCGGAACAGTAAGGGATAGAGAATGACACTTACTGAGGAAAAGTTGTGTCCTGCCACCCTGAACAAAATAAAACAAAAAAGCTGATTGAAAAAATCATGAAAATTGACAGTTATAAGTGATTGACAAAAGCTCATATTTCATGGATCATTCCAGATCAGTGATCCTGATCAGCACCAAAAGTCATAGCAATGTAATTCAGCCCAGAGGTATTATTCATGTGAAATTTGGTGATGATTGGTTGAAAACTGAGGGGAAAATAGCACCCTAAAAAATGTTACAAGAATAATAATAATTAGAAGAAGAGGAATAAAGTAGAAACGTAAACATGGGACGTACACTGGAATTCAGGCAGAAAACAAATGGCTCAGTAAAGTTAGACACAGGGTACTAGATGATACTTCGCAAAGTGGGGAAGTGAGAGCTGAGTATATACAGGAGTGCTTAGTAATTGCCGGATGAGAGACAGGTGTAATTAGTAGTCAGGTGATAGAGGGCGCTGTGACTCTTGGGGCTTGTAGTCCAGAGTGGCCATGGTTGGAGGCTGCTCTGAACTCGTGTTTTTACTGCTGTTACTGACAGACCCACCCCCCACCCCACCCCGGAGCTCCCTCTGGGAGCTACTATCTTTCTGGGCTGCCCTCTCCTTCTTGGTGCAGGTTTGCTAGGGTGTTTGGCTGTGGAACTCCTGTGTCAAGAGCGGGTCCAATATATCCCTGGAGTTGACCCAACTTTGTTCCTCAGGACCATAGCCCTCCCAACCTACCAGTTATTCTAGCTGCCCCTGTCTGTGACACGAGTTTAGGATTTTATTTACCTGGTAGATGGGTTTGCCCTCAATGTCTGGGGGTGGGGGCTCTTGGGTGGGTGTGTTCATGGCTATGGAACCTTGTATGGCTGGTTTCAGGCAGGAGACATGGAAGTTAGGTGCCATTCTGCTGTGAGGTGGGGGCTTTAACCTGTAGGATACCTCAGTTGTCCTGCGTAATACCTTCTATGGGCCAATGTAACATGCCTGTAGTTTCTTGCATATGTTTGGTTTCCTTAGGTCCCTTGTGGAGACCCATACCCAATCTCCCAGGGTGTATTCTGGGTTCTCACTTCTGTGTTTGTCTGTGTATTGTTTATATTTGCCATTCATTACTTCCAGCCTCTGGTGCACTTCCTCCCACACCTGCTGGCTTTTCTGGAACCAGGCGTTGATGGCCGGAAACTGAGTGGGTGTGTTGTCCCATGAGAACAAAGGGGGTTGATAGCCAAGTATGCACAGGAATGGTGTTACCTGACTTGCGAAGTGTTTGAGAGAGTTCTGTGCATACTCAGCCCAAAGGAGAAACTGTGCCCAGTCCCTCTGGTTTCTCATGCAGAATATTCTCAGGAAACAACCCACCTCCTTGTTTGCCCATTCCACTTGATCGTTGGACTGTGGGTGGTAGCTGGACATGAGACTTACTGATATGCCTAATCTCTCCATGAAATTGGACCACGGTCTGGAAATGAATTGAGGACCCCAGTCACTTACGACATCCTTGGGAATACCAAAATAGCAGAAGATATGATTGAAGATTGGGCGGCACGGTGGTATAGTGGTTAGCACCGTCGCCTCACAGCAAGAAGGTCCTGGGTTCGAGCCCAGTGGCCGACGAGGGCCTTTCTGTGTGGAGTTTGCACGCTCTCCCCGTGTTCGCGTGGGTTTCCTCTGGGTGCTCCGGGTTCCCCCAAAGGCATGCAGGTGAGGATAATTGGTGGCTCTAAATTGACCATAGGTGTGAATGATTGTCTGTGTCTATGTGTCAGCGATGACCTGGCGACTTGTCCAGGGTGTACCCTGCCTCTCACCCATAGTCAGCTGGGATAGGCTCCAGCTTGCCTGTGACCCTGTAGGACAGAATAAGCGGCCACAGATAATGGATGATTGAAGATTAGTTCAGCTGTCTGAAAAACAGTAGGTAGGCCAGGTAGTGGGATAAGTTGTATGGATTTAGAAAATCTGTCAATGATTACCAATATGATTGTGTAGCCCAACATGTCCCTTAAGATGTCATTAATCAGAAAAAGGCCATAAGCAGGAAGGCATCACCAGGTACTCAAAATGGCTGGTGATGGTGCTAAAGGCCATTTTCCATTCATCCCCTTCTTGAATTCTTACTAGGTTATATGCACTGTGGAGGTCCAGTTTGGAAAAGATCTTTGCTGTTCTTAATTGTTCCAAGGCTGTGGGCACCAGAGCAGGGCCGTAACCAGGATTTTTCAAATACCGAGGTCAAACATGGCTGACAGCACCGAAGGCCCCCCACGGCACAACTTAAATAAATAAATAACAAACCAAGGATAGATTTGGTGGTGGACACATTTATTTTAACAATTCTACAACTGTGGCACCATAACTGTGGTGTTTTATCTGACATAAAAGTAGAAAGGTAGTGAACTCTTGAACTGAGTATCCATACCTAAAGTACCAGTTACCTAAAGTATTGGCATTATTTACATTGCAGCATACACATGACAGAAAGGGTGTGAACTGCTGAGTTGTAAGCTTTAGTATTACACCTTATAATAAGTGTGTGTGTGTGTGTGTGTGTGTGTGTGTGCGTGAGAGAGAGAGAGAGAGAGAGAGAGAGAATGAGAGAGTTTGTGTGTTATTTGTGGGTGTCTGTATGTGTAGAGACATTCTGAGCAGTAATGTAAAGGCATCAGTCTATCTGGCTGTCTTGAATTGAGATCCATTTGCATGCATTCTCTGAAGCAGAGTGTTCTCACCATTGCCTGTAATGTAAGTTTGGCTCATAACACATTTACTTCAACAATTCTAAAACTGTGCCATCATAACTGTGGAGTTTTGTCTGACATACAAGTCAAAACTGAACTGAACTGAGTGTATTGCTCAGGGTCCGTGTATCATCCGATCATTCAAGTGTTCCACCAATCCCTCATTTTTTGGTCATACAGAAAAACAGAAAAATGAAATATTGAGTGTTTTTTTTGTTTTTTCGTTTTCCAGATTGAATGGAATACAAACGAAAAAACAAAAAAACACTCAATATTTCGTTTTCCTGTTTTTCTGTATGACCAAACAATTAGGGATTGGTGTTTGTTTTCCTTTTTCCAACTCAAAACAGAACAAATAATAAACAGGGAAACCAAAACAAAATAATAACTCTAATTTACGATTATACGAGCAACTTAACTTTCATTTTAGATAAAACTAAATTCATTTGTATTCATGTCAGTCTCAAGAATTAGTTCTTATTCATACATGATAATTTTTTGCGCTCATTCAGGTTCCTTTTACTGGAAGCAAAACTCTAGGAAAATCATGGCTGTTCCCGAGTCTGACTTTCAAGCTGTCCAGCAAAAGAAGCGGAGAATCTCGTAAGTTGGAGTGCCAGTGACTTGTTACTCCTCCTCATATTTTCCTCCTGACATGAGTCATCGTAAAATGCTAAGCATGTCCTCTAATAAAAAGCAAAGTTGGTCTGACACAATATGTTGAAAGCGACAAAATGAATGCCATGTTGTTATTGTTATCATTATTTATTACTATTACTATTATATTGAGATAATAATAATTAAGAGATCATCAGCTTAACATTAACAGCTTAATATATTAAATGAATAGGATGTATGAATAAATTACTTGATATATACATGCACATGCAATTTTTCTGTTTCATAGACGCAGAGATGATGATGGACTGTCGCTGAGGATCATGGGAAGGCTAATGTAGCGTGGGGAATAGAGAAAATCAATAATCGTAAATTAGAGTTATTATTTCGTTTTGGTTTCCCTGTTTATTATTTGTTCTGTTTTGACTTGAAAAAAGGAAAACAAACACCAATCCCGCATTTTTTGGTCATACAGAAAAACAGGAAAACTAAATATTGAGTGTTTTTTTGTTTTTTCATTTTCCAGATTGAATGGAATACTTGAATGATCAGATGATACACGGACCGCTCAGCTACCTGAAGTATTGGCATTATTTACATTTCATTATCTTAAATTACATTAGAATGTAGGGCTATTAGTTCTGTGTGAAGACTCATTTAGAGAGAGTGTGTGAGTGTATTGTTTGTGTGTGTGTGTCTGTGTGAGTGAGTGAGAGAGAGAGAGTTATGAGAGAACAAACAAACAAGCCCGTTTAGTCAGCCCTGCACAGGGCTGCCTGTGACAACGTAGTTTTGAAAGTTTCTCGAAATGCTAACTAAAATGTAATAGGCAATGACAATGAAACGTTTCCCCTTGGAAAGTTGGCATGACACCGCTGAACGGTCTGCCACTGCACTGACAATATTTTCTCACCTTCCCTCCTTCTGTTGGCTGTCTGTTGCAACGTTTTCATTTTGCGCTCAGGTAAAGCTCTATAATGCGATGTGACTATTAGCCTACGTTAGGTTAGGTAGGCATATGTGATAGAGCGTAGACTACACCCTGCCCGTTTTATCCAAAACCCAACTTCCCCGGCCGACACGAGTATAGAGTGCTTCGAGGTCAGCGCGCACCTGGCGGCGGCCATATTGGAAGTCAAAGTCCGCTGTGTCAGTGCATTGTTGTTGTTCAGCGAAGCAAAAAGGGGTGACAATGCCGAATACGTGTGTCATTGTTGGCTGTAGTAACCGAGGGGAAAAGGGTGGCAAAAGCTTCCACAGACTCCCTAAAGTCGTGACTATCCAGGGAATTGCAGCACAGGAGAAAAGCGAGCGGAGGAGACGACAGTGGCTGGCTGCCATTAACCGATCAAATTTAGGACAACTTGACTGTATCCGGATTTGTTCTGATCACTTTGTGACAGGTAGGTTAATATTGTCTTGAATTTCATAGTTACTAAAATAGTTATTTTAATTTCATAGTTACCAGTAGCATCCAGTATGCCGGCTGTTGTGTGACCATCGTACTTTCCCTCAGTCTCGTGGCCGCTTCAACATAAAACAACAGGGAAGCAACATGGGAGCAACATTCCCCAAGTCCAGCAATGCAGTTGCAATGTGCACACAAAATAGCATGTCTCTTGTCAACTATTATCCAGGGGTGTAGACTAGGCTGGGATAGACTCTGCGAGTGTAACACTTTCCCTCTGATCACTTTTGTCTCTCCGTCTTCAGCAGTAAACACCGACACATCGCGGACCCAACCGGACACAAATCTATCGTATGCTTCCATACTCTTGTAGTTCTGGAAATCCTTTAGTTCACAAAATGGACTTGGGTGAAACACTAGATAGTTCACAAGATCGATGTATATCACATGCGGCAACAAGCTGGGGTCAGCTTTCCATTCCTTCTCACTAACAGTGTATGGATCTACATTCCCAATGAAACGTACCTTCTCAGCATAACGCTCCCGTGCCTGCTTATCCAAACTTTCACAGTAGTGCTCCATCACTTCAGATGTCTAACTTATTAAAAAATCCAAGCTTTTAAGCCCTCTAACGCGGAAACGAATCGGTGAATGTTTACTCTATGATGTGTACTCAATGCGTGCTCTGGAGCGAGTGACTTCCATGATGGCCGTGCATGCGCAGTGTTACTATTTTTAGCATCATCTCGGAGCCCTCTATAGGCTATGTCACGTGACGCTGCGTTAGACACGGCAACGATAGAGATAGAGGCTGAGAGATTTCAGATGACATTAGACAAATGTGAATTTTATTGGGGGGAAATGCAGATGACGTGGATGTGGACGCTGCATTTTACATTGATCACTGCTCGAATTCAGCGTAGACCAATTTTAAATTTCTGAAAAAATACCGAGGACATGACCTCGGTGTCCTCAATGGTAGTTATGGCCATGCACCAGAGGGAGTGGATAGGGATATTTCAGACTGATTTGATTTAGTCCTCGGTAATCAATACAGGGCTGGAGACCACCTTCTTTCTTCTCCATGAAGAAGAAGCTTGCAGATGCTGGAGAGGTGGATGGTCTGATATATCCTTGCTTTAGGGCCTCTTGCACATAATCTTCCATGGCAGCTTGCTCCTTTAGGGAAAAGGGGTAGATTTGGTTACAAGGAGGGTTCATGCCTGGGAGGAGGTCAATGGCACAATCATAGGAATGGTGGGAGGGAGGGGGGTAAGCCAAAAGCCTTACTTCTACTGAACACCTCCTTCAGGTCCAGATAACAGGCTGGAATGTTATCAAGGGAATTGGGTAGAGGGCTCTCTATGGATGTGGATGAGATGGCCAACTGAGGGCTTTGTAAGCAATTTTTGAAACATGCTAATGACCCTTGTAAGATGTCCTGCTGCCAGGAAAATAAAGGGTCATGGAGTTGGAGCCAGGGGTACCCTAGAATGATGTTGTGGTTAGCGGTCTGAGTGATGAACAACAAGATGTGCTCAGAATGGAGGGCCCCCACCTGAATCTGGAGAGGAGTGGTGCAAGTGGTGATCAAACCCCCTCCAATGGGCCCCCCATCAATGGTCTTTATTTTAATGGGTCTTTGTAGAGTGTCAGTGGACAGGTTGAGTCACTGGGTGACCGAGCAGTTGATGAGATTACTCTCAGTCCCTGAGTCTATAAGTGCAGAGAGGACATGAGCCAAATCTGGCAGGACTAGTAACACAGATAATCTGAAAGATCATGTTGGAGGACTGGTTAAAGAACTCACTGGGTTGGGTTGCTCATTGGCTTGACGGGCCACAACTCCCCAAGGTGGGCGGACCAGGCATTTGGCAATGATATGGTTGACATCACAGCAATAAAAGCATAGCCCCTCTCACCATCTTCTTTCTCTCTCTGACCATTGCAAACATGTGTGAGAGATCTCCTTGGGAGTTGGAGTGTCGATGGAAGGAAAAGGAGAGGTTGAGGGTCGCAATCAGGGCCTTTTCTGGATTAGGTGGTCCAGATGGATGGTTAAGTTGATGAGGAAGTCTAGGGATAAGTGTTCGTCATGGCAAGCCATTTCGTTCAGTACTTCTGGACACAACCCTTGGCGAAATGTAGCCTTTAATGTGGGCTCGTTCCAACTGCTACGAGCAGCCATTGTGCAAAATTCCAGAACATACTCTGCGACATATCTGTCTCCTTGTTTAATTGTGAGGAGACACTCTCTGCCCTCTATTCCCTTGGGTTCATGGTCAAAAACTCGTTTAAACAGTTCAAGAAGCCGATCGTAGGAAGTGGTGTATTCACCACCACGTTCACACAGCACTGGTCCACTATAGCACTTTTCCCATGAGTAAGGTGAGAAATTTTGCAATCTTCTGCTCATCAGAAACCCTGGAGAGTGAAGAGAAGTATAGGGAGCATTGAAACAAAGTCCTTACATTATGAAACTTCACCTGAGAACTTATCAGTTAGAGGAATGAGCTGAGCTGCACCGACAGGAGATGTGGGGTGTGTTAAGAGGGCCTGTGACATTACAGCAGCAAGCTGTGCCATCCTGGTGTTGAGGTCGCTGAGCATCTGCTGATATTCACCTAACAAATGTCCTTGGGCATTGAGTGCAGTTTGCGTTGTCTCCTCTGCTGCATCCATAGTGAGGCAAAGTATCCTGTCAGAATGCAGGCACTTACATATGCAGGCACTGGGGAGACTGGGGGCTTCGCCAACAGCACACTGAGCCAAAACGTAGAGCAGGAATCATAATCCGGAAACAAGCGAGGGTCAGTCAATCAGCAAACAACGCAATGGAGAGAAAGCAAAAGAAGAGGTCAGTGATAAATGTAAACATGGGTTGTACATCAGAATTCAGGTGGAAAACAAATGGCTTGGTAAAGTTAGACAGTATAGTACTAGACGATGCTTCATCAAGTGGGGAAGTGAGAGTTGAGTATATATAGGAGTGCTTGGTAATTGCTGGATGAGAGACGGGTATAATCAGTAGTCAGGTGATAGAGGGTGCCGTGACTCTTGGGGCTTGTAGTCTGGAACTGCCATGGTTGGAGGCTGCTCCAAACTCATGTTTTCAGCGCCATTACTGACTGAGAGTAACAATTTGCACCAGCGGTAATAGCACAAATTAAAATAACAAAAATCTGGGATTTGTGAATTTGCATGAACCTTCATTTAACTGACAAAAATACAAAGAAAGGATTTTCAATAGTTTTACTGACCAAGTTAATTGTGTTTTGTAAATATAAACAAAGTTAGAATTTGATACCTGCTACAGTAGGAATGATGATTTTCCGCAATCATGGAAAAAATGCGGAAATTGCGGAATCGCTTGTCCGGAATGGAACTGCCATTCTGAAACGGAAAACAGGTTTTTGTCAGCATCCAGTTTCAAAATCTGAGAAATTCAATGCATGCAGCTATACAGCAAGAGTTTTTCTTTCCTTTATTTTTTGGCAAAAAGAAATCAAATTTTGGTGTAAACCAGGTTGTCAACAAACTATCAATGTCCCACCATGTTGTAAATGATGTGAGGGTTTATGATCAGTGTGCATGTTGATTGGATAAAAAAGACATCCGGGGATTATAAGCGGGAATGCCTCACCCCAGAAAATACAAAGCAGCTGACAATCAGTGTTGATGTACAATGGTGATATTGAGGCTCGGTTTGGATGAATCCTGCTGAAGCGGTCTCCCATCTGTTTCTTCATCAGTTATCAGTTCATGTTCATTGCTATTTTTGTGACTTGAGTACTTTGTGAATTTATGGTGACATTTCATCATACCCATGCAGAGCTCAACATTAATAGTTGTCCGACTGTCTGGGACAACCAAATGTTTGGTCTGGACAAGTCAAATCTGAATCTGCCTGTCCGACGGGACAAGTTGAATATTTATTGAAAATCACCATTTTTATAGTAATTATTCAAGAGTTATATCAATAAACTTACAACAAAATCAGTTCAATCCCCTCAGTGATCTGGGCATGTTATTGTTTACAAAATTCTGGGGAAGCCAAGTACAGCAGGTGCATGTGTAAAAATAACCACATCATAATATCTAATTCTAGATTATTAGACTTTCATCGAAATCGGAGAAATGGTGATCAAATAGCTCCAATAAAATAGATACTGTATGTGTTGAATCTTCATTTCATTCAGACAGTCATTGTATTTTTCTTTTGTATGGTTCACATTAATCATCATGAATTTCATAAAATATTTCAGGGGAATTTTATGATAGTGCTGAACTCACGGTTTGTTTTCATTCACAATGTGATTCTGTCCTCCTTATCATGTCCAATTCATTTTCTTTTGGTTTCATTTCTTTAAATTAATTTATACTTCAAGTTTTACTGGATTAATCAAGATTCAATTTTATTTCTTCCAGATGCTTTGAATTTGGGTGAGTCTAACTCTTAAAACTGAAGATCAGGTAATGGGTCATAACACCACACACCATAATGGGGCTTTGGATAGTTTCTG